>NC_133161.1:90540833-90849880 GCF_040802235.1 Manis javanica
TTTTTCTCTAGTAACGTGTCTCATTTATTTTGAATTGGTTAAAGTACAGAATTCTGTATCTCTTACAGCTAATTCCCTTACCCCAAATTGAAATTGACTTAACATTGTAATACTTGTGGAAGATGGAAGAGATTTCTTTCAAATGTAACATCCTTTAGCTTTTCAGATGAAAAGAAAAACGCAACTCCAGTCTCCCCTAAATTATAAGCTGTATTTGTAGACTGTTATTTTATTAATAAAGTTGATCTGCCTTTTAAAGGGTGTTTTACTTAAGACAATATAATCAAAATGCTAAAAACTTAAAATACAGATTAATGGCATATTGTTTTCAGAATGGTAGAAAAGAGGAGCCTTTCACTTGAAAGACTAAACATCTTAAATAATTATTAGACCTATTTTGAGGAATTATGAGTGTTATTTTTACTGACCACAATCTATAAAAGTGAAACTGCTCTCTGAAGATACTTTAAAACAGAATTCCAAGTTATAGCCCCCATTTATAACAATTTATAACAATAATTTAACACGCTCATTGTATAACATAAAGTAATAGAGTACCAAATGCAAAGTGTTCCTGAAAATGTACATTGTTTTTATGCTGTGAGGTCATTTTTTTATTAAAGTGTCATTGATACACAATCTTTTGAAGGTTTCACATAAACAGCATTGTGGTTTCAACATTCACCCATATTATCAAGTCCCCCCAACCCCCATCTCATTGCAGTCACAGTCCATCAGAGTAGTAAGATGCTATTGAGTCATTATTTGTCTTCTCCATGCTGTACCACCTTCCCTGTGACCTACCTATGTTGTGATTGCAAATTACAGTGCCCCTTAATCCCCTCCTCCCTCCCCACCCACCCTCCCCAACCCCTGCCCTTTGGTAACCATTAGTCACTTCTCAGAGTCTGAGTCTGCTGCTGTTTTGTTCCTTCAGTTTTGCTTCGCTTTTATACTCTGCTGTTAGGTCACTTTCAGAGCTGAATTTCAACAGGCTGCTGAATCTGCAGTAGAAACTGAAAACTTAAATTTACTGTTATCCACTCTTGGGGCTTTCCAAAAATAAACTGCTGCTCTCAGTTTACCTTTTTATTTGGTATTTTCACTTCATTCAGATTTTGTAGCCCTATTAGAGTGTTACTTTACTTTTCTTAAGCACATGAGTATGAAGAGAATGGTTTAGTCTATTTTGAGGACATTTCTTAGATTTAAGAGCTGCTCTTGGAATTAGAATCATGAAAAGGCTTATAATCCAGAATTATATTTTTATTGGTTAAAAATAAACATCTATCACATAGGCAATTAAATTAAAAGTTAAGTGAAATTAAAATTTTTCTTTAGTTTAATCATCCTTTTAGAAGGGATACTTGATTTCAAACTATGTGGTTGGTGGGACTGAAGCCTGTTGGATGGTGGTTGTAGGTGTAAGAGTCATCCTGTGGATCTCATCCTGGACAGAGATCGTGAGACAGATATTGTTACATGTTTTGAAGGCAGCCTGAGAGTCCTGTTACAAGATAAACTGAGGCATATGAAAAAATGCTCATTTGAGGAAAAATCAATTCAAATAGTGCAGCATTCATTCTAGCAGACAGAAAGGAGCTGTGAGGAGCTGTACAAAATGAAATCCTTTTATAGGCAGAAGGGGGTGTGAACAAGGAGTTTGCACTAGGCAGGAAAGCAGGTTGGTCATTGCAAGGGGTGGGGGGTCTACCTGGCAGATTACCTAACTACTGCTAACTGGGTGATTTCTGATTGACTGGTTTAACATTCCATTTTGGGGGAAAACAACTGTAATTCTCGGTTTGGTGATTCCGTTTTTGGGCCTTTTGTCATGTTTTTAACAGTCCCCAATGGTTTTTATAAATTTTTAATTCCTAAAGCTTTTCCCTTCGATTTTGTTTGAGAATAGCTCAGAAGTTTGAATGAGGATCAGTTATTTTGGCTATGAGCCTTAGTAGGCTGTTTTGTGAAAGTAGATGATTATGATTTAAAATGCATGCAGGGTTGGCTGTGTGCCAGGCATCATTTTTCAATTTTGCTTTTTTTCTCTGTGATAACCCTTGAAAATTACTACCGACTTTGGATGTATTTTTCTTATTATCTCCATTTTACAGGTTAAAAACTAAACTGTTTTATTAAATGGGAGTTGTGGGTTAGTAGTACTGTAAAAATCTCGGAAACTTGATAGCCTAGTCAAATCATGCAGTTGTATGTGGAGATTCTGCAGGAAACTAAATTAGATGTCTTCTAGCTAATTTTACCTATTAAAAATTTTCATGTTAGATTTTAACATTATATTAAATATTTTATATACTAAATTCCAGCAAAGGAAAGAGCAGTTGTTTAATTTCTAATGCCACCTTTGTATTCCTACACATATTCTTACAAATGAAGCATTTAAATCATTATTTAATAATACCCAAAGTATTCTTTATATTTTAACCAATTCATCATTCAAATTTCCTGTGCCCAAAAGTACAATGTAATTTACTTTATAATGCCCTTAGAAGCCGGTTGAGTGATTCAGGACCCCCTTCCTCCCACTCCCCTTCTTTTTTTTTTTTAAGCATCAGTAAAGGTTTATCAGAAGAGTGTCACCCTGAACTGGTATCGCCTGTGATATGGTACTACCATTCATTAAAACCTCCTGGCAGAAATAATGCTTTTTTCCAAAGTGCATAAAAAGCAGTTTCTGGTGTGACTCATGCTGTGCCACTGCCCCTTAACATCCCAATTCAGATTGATTTTGATCTAAATTTAAGCATTATTCCCCTATACTTTTAAGCTAGAAATCCGAAAAGTACTATATATTGCCACCCACATGAATGGATGAGTATCTAGAAATGTTGTAAACCACAATACTATTTGTTTATACATGGAATTAACTACATTTCTAGAATGATTAGCTTGCAGCTTAGTCATGTTTATTATTTCTCTTTGTTTCTCCCTGGAGAGGGGAAAAAAACCCTCTTAATATTTGGAAAAATCAGTTTAGTTTATATTGTAATGACTACTATCCATATACTTTTCAGATGTTTGTAAATGAAACAAGATTAATGATACAGGTATATCTGAGGAAGATGCTAAGAACTGAGTAAGTCATGTTTGCTTGGTTTATGGAATTGTATTATTAAATACCATACACCTTAGTGATTATGAATCCTATAAACAATAAAAAGATCTAGCTATATATGTCTGTATAAAGTAGCAACCAGTGATATCAGCCCTTCCAGCAGTCCAAAAGCAGTATGTGAGGTGCTGTAAGTGATTTGGAAGGGGGGTGGGGTGGGATGAAGAGGGCCAGGAGAGGGGGCCATGGATAGAGGGGAGGGGTGAGAGGTGACAGTGTGCTAATTTTCTCCTTATTAATTTGAAATCATTTCTAGTTCTCCCATATCTTCAGCAACAATTAGTCAGGTCTGGCTTTTTTCTTCTTCTTCTTTTGGCCTTTTTAATGATGAGGTCATTTTTCCCACTATGTTGTTGGTTCAGCTATTAAAATTTTTCTATGTGTAATGTACAGTTAATATCTGTGCATAATATAGTGTTTTTCATAGTAATCAGTATGTACATACACCCTTCATATCATTTAAATATTTTTTATTATAAAACCAATACATGCTCATGGTAAAAGAAAAAGTCAAATTGTACAAAAGGGTGTAAAATGAAAACTAGAGGTGCTGGTTTCTCCCCTTGTTCCCAATCCTAGTCCTGGAGATAACTTCAGTTAGTGGTTTCTTAAGCAGTTTCCTGGACATTTTTATGCATGTACACATTAAGTTGAAATTAAAATCCTATACAGCTGTGCACGTTGACATTTTCACTTAATGTATCGTGTACTACTTTTTTCATGTACTTAAATTTACAGGTACCTGATTCTTATTTTAATGCCCAAATGGTATTCCATTGTACAGATGTATTACAGTTTATATAACAAGTGTGTTTAAATTTTAGGTAAATGCATCTAATTGTGTAAGTACATCTATAGGGTATATTTCTATAAGTGGAATTCTTAGTTAAAGGTATAAGTATGTGAAATTTGTACAGGTATTGTTAAATTGCCTTCTAAAATGGTGTACTAATTTATAATTACATTTAACATAGTGCAAAACACTCAATACTACAGAATTCTTAAATGTTTATCAATTTAATAAATCATTTATGCTTTAGTTGACATTTTTATCATTGAGTTTAGCATATTTTTATTATTGACCATTTGCATTTATTTTTCTGTGAACAGCCTGTTCAGCTCTTTTTTTACTGATTTGTTAAGTGTTTGAGTTCTGAAGTCAGATCGCTTTGGGTTCAAATTTGGGTTTTGCTGAGCACTGGGTGTTTGACCTTGAGAGGCCACTTTGAACTTCATTATCTGTAAAATGTGGTGATAAGAGTACCTAACTCTTGGAGTATTGTTAATTGATTGTGATAGTGAATATAAAACACTTACTTCCTAAGTTACAGTAAGAGTATAATATATGTTTGTTAGTAGCATTACTAATACTACTGAAATTTTTTAAAAATTAAGAGTAGAATTTGTGAAATTCCTTCATGGCGTCCATGCAATCATTTGGTGTTTCTGTTGTAACATAATGCCGCTGTGGTGTTTATTTGTAGACTTTCTACTCTTCAACTATTGTTATATTCCTAGAATGAACTGTGCTTAGTCATAGCATTAATTATTAATTGTGTTCATTAAATACAGCTAACCACATATGAATTACCTTAGTACAAATCAAAACACATTTTTTAACAGAATTAAGCTCTGAATTTCAGGTATACTTTAGAGAACATTGTTGAATGTGCTTTCCCATTTTAGGTGAATGATTAGGGATCAGAGCTAGGAATGATCTATTTAAGAACTGTTAGTTGAAGCACCCACTGATCCTAATGAGGCATTTATCATGATTCAGACATAATAGTCAGTATATATAACAAGCAGCCATTGTTCCATCCAAACGGTGGAGCAAGAACAGCACAGGGAAGTGACATTTTGTTTCTGCCTCATGTTTTCATGTCTACTGAGATTATATATACTTCACGGCTTTTAAAATAATCACCGCAGTTTTATAAAACTGCAATTATGCTTTTTCATACAAAGAAGTGTTATATGTTCTAATTTGTGCCTTTTAAGGATGGATGTATGCAGCTCTGAAATAATATGTTACATTGCTTCAGTGACATAAATCCTATTAAGATTAATTTTAGATTGGGAGTCTAGCAGAGAAATGAAATAAATACATAAGGAATATTTATGCAAACCACTTTTCATTGTTTTCCTTCCTAAAACCATTTCATCCTTTAAATACTGACTTCTTTCTTAATTCTCCCTTTTTAACTTCAGAAGGACTAAGGACATTAGAAATGTGATATGCATGGGTAAAGATATTTTATGTTGCAAAAGTAAGAATTTGGATTTTATGCTGAATCCTTTCTTTATACGAACTTGTATGTAATTAGAACCTGGAATTCCAATGAGAAATACTTCGAATAATCATAATAGCTATAATTTTTTGAAGGCTTACTGTAAGTCGGGCAATGGTCTGAGTACTTTATGTGTATTAATTTATTTTATCCTTGAAGTGACTCTATAGAGCAGGCACTATGTTTGTTCTAACATTACAGGTAAGGAAAGTGATACATAGAAGTTAAGCCTTTGCCCAAGGTCAGCATCAAAATAGCAGAGAAAGGATTCAAATTCAGGCATTCTGTCTGCAAACCTGTGCTTGAAATACTCCACTCTACTGACAAAGATGGAACTATCATTCAACAAATATTGTTGAGAGTCTGTAGTGTGCTGGAAATTCTTAGTTGGAGTAGATCTGGGACAGAATAGTGGTTAAGTGAGACACACACGCTCCTGCTGTCATGAGATGTACATTCTTTTGGAAGCAAAATAAAGACATTGAACATCATGTTTTATGAGAATTCTTCATAGGTATAGCAGGTTGTGCTTTGCAAGGTATTTTGTAGTAATGAGGAGTGTCGTTCACCTTTTCTACCTCTCTTGGCTGTCTGCAATATGTCAGCTTTTTATGGAGATCCAGGAGACAGGGCAGTGTGGGGGGAAATTCCTGTGCTTGGGCATCTGAAGACCTGGCTGAGAATCCCAGTGTTCCATCCTGTGCTAGGAACTCTGAGCTTTAGTGCCTTTTATAAACCGATGCTGGACACCCTACTTCCCAAGATGGTGGTTAGGATTACGTGAGCCAAGGACCCTAGCACAGAGCTTGATGTAAAAGCAGCCGATTAGCTATTAGTTTCCTTCCTTCTGTACATTTACCATATTATTGGTTTTCAGTGAAAGATACAGATGCAGGTAGAACTAAATTGATTTCCCAGTAAATGATGTTTAACTTTTTTCTCACTAGAATGCTCTATTTGTTCCAACTCAAAAATTGTTTTTGTTTGAAGGCATCATTTAGGCAAATGTTGGAGAAAGTTAATGCTTGCACATTTTATTATTCATAAAAATATCTTCTTGAAAGATGTGGTGCATATACACAATGGAATATTATTCAGCCATAAGAAGAAAACAAATCCTACCAGTTTTTGCAACAACATGGATGGAGCTAGAGGGTATTATGCTCAGTGAAATAAGCCAGGCAGAGAAAGACAAGTACCAAATGATTTCACTCATATGTGGAGTATAAGAACAAAGCAAAAACTGAAGGAACAAAACAGCAGCAAACTCACAGAACCTAAGAATGGACTAGCAGTTACCAAAGGGAAAGGGGTTGGGGAGGGATAAGGGGATTAAGGGGTATTATGATTAGTGCCCATAATGTAGTGGGGGGCACGGGAGAGCAGTGTAACACAGAGAAGACAAGTAGTGACTCTATAGCATCTTACTATGCTGATGGACAGTGATATGTGGTGGAGACTTGATAAGAGGGAGGAATGTAGTAACCACAATGTTCCTCATGTGAAACCTGAGCATAAGATTGTATATCAATGATGCCTTAATAAAAACAAAATAAAACAAAACACATGAGGTACCACTTCACATTCCCTAGGATAGCTAAACTAAAAAAGATAGGCAATAAATGTTGACATGAATGTGGAGAGACTCAAGCCCTCATACATTGCTAGTGGGATTGTAAAATGGTTCAGCCATTTTAGAAAACAGTTTGAGAGTTTCTCAAAATGTTAAGTATAAAGTTACTGCATGACTCAGAAATTTTACTCCTTCATATATACCCAAGGGAACTGAAAGCATATGAAAAAATATATATACCTTCTTGAAATAATTACAAAAAATATATCATAACATACTGTGTTTTCAAGATTTCCTTGTGTAACTGGTATATTACATTACCATGCTAGAATTTGCTTCTGTTTTGTACCATAAGAATAACATTATATTTGTAATATTTATATATTTTTTATCATATAAATGATACTGCTTACTTTCTAATGCTTATTAATACCCACATTTGTTTGATTAGAAACATTTGTTTCTGATATTCACTAACGTGTAATGGGATAACCAGATTTTTTTGTACTTCAGTAGGCTGGTATAAACTGTACCTGTTAATTAAATTATTAATGCTATACTTAATAACCTTGGGGCCCTTGTACCTAGTCCGTTACTGGATTAATGCTTACTTTTACGGTGGCTTTCTACTACTTTCTATTTCTGTTGTCACCTTACAAGTTATCACATATGTCACTTCTGGAGGAAAGCTAAATGATCTCTCTTCCTTTAGTCTTCTGCTTTTTTTCTAATTCATCTGGCATTCCTTTATCATAATGTCCTGTATTTCACACTTGATAGAGTCTTTACATTTTAAATTGACATTTATCTCAAGGCCTTCAAGAACCTAGACTCAATCACTCTGTGATCCTGTTTTCTAGTACCCCTAACACAAACTTTCTCATCCGTCCATGCTGTGTGACTGCCTATCATATTCTAAACATTCTTTGATTTAAAATGTGTCATGTGATCCTCTCATCACCTTTTTGAATAAGGCTGTATTTATTATGCCCATTTTATAGACAAGGAAACTGAGACGCAGAGAAGATAAATAACTGGTTCAAAGTCTCTCCGCTTGTCTGGAGTGCAGTTGGAGTTTGAACCCTGCAAGTTTCCCTTTGGATGTGCACTCTTCAGCACAGACTTTCTTAGCGGGGGGTTGGGGTGACTAACGCTCTGCTCAGGTGTCATCTGAAATGAGATTCAGTGGGATGACTCAGTTCTTCAGTGAGTGACATGTGACACCTATTTACGTGGGGGAGAATGCCCCTCCCAGGAGGTTGCATTTCAGCCAAGACATAGGTTTGGTGGGGAGCATTCCAAGGGACTTGTACGTGCAAAGGTCGGGAGCTTGCTCTCATTCATAGGCAGGTATGTTTATCTATTCTACTTCATCCTTATGTGTTTTCATGGTTAAGCCAAATATTTCAGTCTGTTTTTAAGGTTCACTCCTCATGTGATTCCTGTATAGTCGGCATTTATCTAACCACAGCAACTCTATGAATTGCTAGTTAATAGCTACATTTTACAGATGAGAAAAACTGAGGTTCGTAATGCTTAGTAATGTACAAGGGTCGCACACTTAATAAGTGGCAGGAAAACGCATGGCAGAGCTGGGATATGCCCCAGTCTGAGTCATGTGCTCTTTCCCCACATTATAAACCAGTCATGCACTACATAACCATAAATAATAATTTATACTCCTGCCTCCACAAATGAACAAATCTCCCCAACCAAGTTCTAAGTTAGTAGAGTGCAGGAACCCTATGTAGTACTTGGATCATTGTAAACATTAAGCACAGCTTTACAAATAAAGAGTCAGTAAACAAGGGTTTTTTCCATGTTTAGCTTCACTAAAATTAGAGGCATTTTGTATGTCAGAAAACAAAATTTTAATAGTTAAAAAATGAGTTGCAGGGTGAAAGTATCATTTTCATTTAAAAAAATGCTGTTTTAAAAGATACCAGCCAGTGGTTCTGAAATCCATGAAACATAAAAACTAAATTGAAGACATAGGCCAACCTTATTTGTTCTGCAAGACAAGATTAATTCAATTTTGCTGACTTTTTATCATTTACATTCCTGACTAATGTCATAGATAAATAATCACAGGTACCCCTGTCAGAACCGTACAATGTCCCTGAGTTATGCGCCACCCACTTCCGTTGTAAGGGTTCCATTGAATAGTGCCTAGAGTTTTAATTTATTTTGCAAATACCACTTCTTTGTCAATGACTGTTCTGTGGTTTTACTCTTTTTTTTTTATTAGGGTGTCATTGATACACAATCTTATGAAGATTTCACATGAGCAACATTGTGGTTACTACATTCACATATATTATCAAGTCCCCCCCACATACCACATTACAGTCACTGTCCATCAGTGTAGTAAGATGCTATAGAGTCAGTATTTCTCTTCTTTGTGTTGTGGTCCCTTCCCTGTGCCCCCCTACATTATATGTGCTGATCATAATACCCCTTAATCCCCTTCTCTCTCCCTCCCCACCCACCCGCTTCCTTTTGGTAACCACTAGTCCCTTCTTCGAGTCTGTGAGTCTGCTGCTGTTTGGCTCCTTCAGTTTTGCTTTGTTGTTATACTCCACAAATGAGTGAAATCATTTGGTACTTGTCTTTCTCTGCCTAGCTTATTTCCCTGAGCATAGTACCCTCCAGCTCCATCCATGCTGTTGCAAATGGTAGGATTTGTTTTCTTCTTATGGCTGAGTAATATCCCATATCTTTATCCATTCATCTACTGATAGACACTCAAGTTGCTTCCATGTCTTGGCTATTATAAATAGTGCTGTGATAAACACAGCAGTGCATGTATATGTCTTTTTGAATCTGTCATCTTGTTTTCTTTGGGTAAATTCCTAGGAGTGGAATTTCTGGGTCAAATGGTATTGGTTTTACTCTTATCTTTGGTAATTGGTTGGGCCTTTATTATCTTTTTTTCCTTGTTGGCCTGATCTTTTTGAGTCAATGTTCCCTTTACTTTCTGACACCTCCTTGGTTGTGATTGACCAAAAAGCACATTGAATTCAATCAAGTGAAATGGAGAGTTTATTGAAATAGTGGTAGGGTGGGGTTCTCACAAAATCCTCAAGCTTTAGTGGCAGGGATGCAGCTGGGCCTCAGGAGCGACTAGAACCTGTACTTTGAACACTGTTGGTGATCTCTCCATCTCTTGCCTCTGATTCTCTTTCTTGCTATAAGGCTGCTTTCTCCATATGGTGTGGATATGACCACATAGCTCCACACTTTATAGCAACAGCCACCAGAAGGAGACTGACTTGAGCTTTCCTCTAATTCAAGCCCCCAAAAATCTCAGGAAAGTGTTTAATTAATTAGCCCAGCCATCCTGGATTGACCTGCAGGTTATCTCATTTGCCCATCTGGGGCTGCTATGACACAGGACTCAGAAACCCCGATGTCATCAGGTACTAATTTTAGTTGGCCCGCTCTGGATTATTAGAAACATGTCTGCCAGCTGATTATTAGGTCTGACTGGCTGCCCCGAAGAAACCTCTGTCTTTCCTGGTCGTAGGCTGTGTCTTGGCTGGCCCACTGAGCTTCTTTCCAGCCTAAGGGACATCAGCAGGGTACTAGGCCATTTGCAAGTTAGAGGGCTTGCAGACAAGCCCTGAGCTCTGTGTTTGAGGGAAACTAAGTCACTTGTTTCACCACCTGCGTGTGTGTCCGCAGGTGACCCATTTGGATGTGAGAAACATCATTTTATGCTAATAATACTTTACACATAGAATGACAATAAATAACAATACCAGACAAATGTTGCTTCTCTTAGGAAAAATGAAACTATTATCATGCATACAATTCATCTAGCTACTATAGGAAAAAGCCCCAAAGAAGAAAGAATACATCAAAGAGATAAAGTGGGAGGTAAAGGTCACTGTAACTTTTTTCTTATTGTTTTTGGATGTTATTTTCTTTAGAACATTAAGAGCAACCCCAACCACCTGGTTCTCTCATATTATGCAAAATTTTTACATTTTTAAAGCAAATTGGATTTTTTCCCTAGACTTGCAAGGATTTTTAATTTGGGAGAGGACAGCTTTTTTGTGCAAAAATGTGTACTTTGGGAATGTTTATACTCTGATAATGATGGAAGAGATGGCTATATATCTGGCTGGTCACTTCAGTTAAATTAAACAGCATTTATAATTAACTCACTATTTGCAAGACACTGTTCTATGTATATCGAGAGATTGCTGAAGACGAGTAAGATTTTGCTTGTGCCTAAGCCCTGGCAGAGCTGACGACCGTGTACCCATGACTCTCTTACCAGACAGTTGTTGGACAGCATAGCAGAGTTGGGTCATGTTGAATGCCACCCACGGTGATGCCAATGTACACATTCTACAGAGAGCATGAGCGTGAAGGATTGGATAGACGTTCCATGCAGTGAGTTTGTGCCCTCAGTGATGAAAGGGAGATGCGAATCTACCCTTACTGCTGACTTGCTCAGTTTTTGCATGCCTCTCAGAGTATGAACATTTCTAGGGTTTGGAGGTATCTATTTTTCATACAACTTGCTTCTAAATGTAAGCCAGCAGCAACTTCTAGTGACCAACAGAAGAAAAAGTAGTCCATTTTAATGCTGGAGAGAAAACCCATTGGTGTGGACCTACTGTGGGACCATATGACTGTCTTCAGTGACACTTCCTATTGGATTTTCAAGAATAACATTGATCATTGGAAATTTTTGCCTCATATATTGATTTAGAATTTAAGCCCCACATAACATGTGATTTCACTAAAATAAAGGACAAAAATAAGGTTCGTACTGTGTTCCTACATATAGTTTTTAATCCTAACGTGTGCTTGGGTAAAGTGTCAGGGAGAATGTGGCATTTGTGCAGAGTTTTGAGGGAAGAGTGAGTAAGATTTTGACAGGAAAATGGCAGTGGGTGAAAGGGATAAATTTCCAGTTGAGTAAATCATGAATAATATTGTGCTTGTGCTGAGGTAATACTGAATTGTCTAATAAGGTTAGAAATTTATAGTTATTACTATAGGAGAAAAGACTCAAAAAATAGGTTTGAATCAGATCATGGAGGACCCTTGAAAGTCTTGGTAAGAGTTTGGACTTTATTTTATATGTTGCCGGGAGCTTTAAACATTTTTAGTCAGGGATGTATTATGCCCAGGAATGTTTTCAAAATAGGTCCATGTTATCTTCCCCACTTCTTCCGTCTTGATTATTACCCAGGAAAAAACAGAAGAGGTGATCTCTTTGTGGGAGTATCGACATATAGTGATCAGACTGCCTTATTACTAAGGTGTGTGAACTAGGAGGAACTGGGGGTGGGTGGGTGGGTAGGGAGCTACTACCAGCCCATTGTGCTCTTACTGACATATGTATTACATATGTTGTAAACCCAACAGTTTGCTGTTACAGTTAATGCTTTACACAGTTTTGCCTTTTAAAGATAAGAGCAAAAGTGTGTGTTTATACAGTCTTTTATATTTCTCACATATTTACCTTTAATGGTGCTCTTCCTTTTTTCTTGCTGGTTTGAGTTAGCATCTGGTGCCATTTCCTTTCAGCCTGAAGGACTTCTTTTAGTATTTCTCATAGGGCACCTCTGCTAGCAACACATTTTGCTCAGTCTTTTTTCATTTGAGAATGATTTCAGTTCACTTTCGCTTTAAAGGATAGTTTTGCTTAATATAGAATTCTTGTGAGACAAAGTTTTTCTTTTGGTAATTTGAATATGCTATCAGTGCCTTCTGATCTCCATTGTTTCTGATGAGAAGTTAATCATTAAATGTTTTATTGTTCCCTTGTGTGTGGTAAATCTTTTTTTTTTTCTGTTTTCAAGACTTTCATTTTTGACTCGAACAGTTTATTAAAATGTGCCTTGTAATGTATAGCTTTCTGTTTATTCTAGACTACGATTTGCTGAGCTTGTTAGGTCTCTAAATGTTTTTCATAAAATTTCAGAATCTTTTGGTCATTATTTTTTCCCATTTTCTTTTCCTGCTACTTTCTCTCTTCTTTTTGTGAACTGCCATGATGTGTATACTTGATGTCTCACAGGTCCCTAGGGCTGTCTTCTTTTTTTTTTTCTTTTTAGATAATTATTTTTTATTGAAGGGTAGTTGACACACAATATTACATTAGCTTCAGGTGTACAACACAGTGATTCAACATTTATATACATGATAATTCTAGGTACCAGCTATCACCATACCAAGTTGTTACAATATTTTGACTATATTCTTTATGCTATACATTACATCCCGGTTACTTATTTATTTTACAATTGGAAGTGTGTACTGTTTTTTTTGTGGGGGCATTTCTCCTATTTATTGATCAAATGGTTGTTAACAACAATAAAATTCTGTATAAGGGAGTCAATGCTCAATGCACAATCATTAATCCACCACAAGCCTAATTTTCATCAGTCTCCAATCTTCTGAAGCATAACGAACAAGTTCTTACATGGAGAACAAATTCTTACATAGTGAATAAGTTCTTACATGCTGAACAGTACAAGGGCAGTCATCACAAAAACTTTCGGTTTTGATCGTGCATTATGAACTATAAACAGTCAGTTCAAATATGAATATTCGTTTGATTTTTATACTTGATTTATATGTGGATACCACATTTCTCTCTTTATTATTATTATTTTTAATAAAATGCTGAAGTGGTAGGTAGATGCGAGACAAAGGTAGAAAACATAGTTTAGTGTTGTAAGAGAGCAAATGTAGATGATCAGGTGTGTGCCTATAGACTGTGTTAATCCAAGCTAGACAAGGGCAATAAAACATCCACGGATGCAGCAGATTTCTCTCAGAACAGGCGGGGAGAGGTTCTAAGCCTCACCTCTGTTGATCCCCAATTTTTTACCTGATGGTCCCCCTGCGACTGTGACTATCTTAGGTTGTTCCTCCCTTGAGGAATCTTACCCGTCAGCTAGACAAGGGCAATAAAACATCCACGGATGCAGCAGATTTCTCTCAGAACAGGGGGGGAGAGGTTCTAAGCCTCACCTCTGTTGATCCCCAATTTTTTACCTGATGGTCCCCCTGCGACTGTGACTATCTTAGGTTGTTCCTCCCTTGAGGAATCTTACCCGTCTCTGGCTAACCAGTCATCTTCCGGGGCCATACAGGGAAATGTAAAGTTGGTAAATGAGAGAGAAGCCTTATTGTTTGAAAAGGTTAGTTTTTCACTTCTTTGGATATTTATGCCCTGTGGCTTCTATGCCCAGCATTTGTCTTGAGGTATCTTTACCACTTGGAAGAATTGTGATACACGGTAAATTCGATATGAGGCATGAATTCTATTTAGGGGTTGTAATTAGGAAGGAAGAAGAAAAGCTATAGAAGTAGCAGGCGGAAGAAAACATGGGAAGATTGATTATTTCTTTGACATATCTTCTTGTAGAGTAATTTCAGCATGTATAGGTTTTAAACTACTAATTAAATTGCACACACATTAACATAATAGGAGTACAGTTACATAACCAAAGCATACCTATAATTACCAGCCATCTCCAGTGAAACCAAGAAAACCAGTTAGGCACCTTAGGCATTTGTGAAAACTTATCTATGATACGGTGGATATTGTCCAACTGAACTTGAACAGTCTGAGAGAAATCAGACAAATTAAGACAGTCCATTCCTGGGGACTGTTCACATCCCATATGTTCTTTTAACAGTAAATAGTCTGTAGTTGTAAGATTTTGGAGCGCTACAATTTGCACTTCTCCTAATTCTTGGTTGAGTTCCAACAGTATAGATCCAGTCAAATTTGTAGTTTTACTGTATGCACAGGCCAGCTTACATACTTCCTTCTTCATTCCCATGGTAAGTCCAGGAACCGGTGGGATGAGTGTATCTACACCTGTAGCAGCGTGTGTATCTTTGTTGGGGTTTTTTGATGATCATCTTCTGGCATGAGTCTTCCAGAGAGTGCTGATGTTGGAAGTTCTTTTTCATATCGTATCTTACTTCATTTTCAGGGTAGCCAATTAGGCTTTGATCCTCTGTATAAACACAAACAAATCCTTTGCCTACACTTTTATATGCCCTTTATACCATTGTGTAGAACTCACTGGAGGTCACTACACAGGAACTGCTTTTTTTTTTTTTTTGTTACCATTAATCCACACTTACATGATGAATATTATGTTTACTAGGCTCTCCCCTATACCAGATCCCCCCTATAAACCCCTTTACAGTCACTGTCCATCAGCATAGCAAAGTGTTGTAGAATCACTACTTGTCTTCTCTGTGTTGTACAGCCCTCCCCTTTCTCCCATCCCCCATGCATGCTAATCTTAATACCCCCCTTCTCCTTCCCCCCTTTCCCTTTGGTACCTGTTAGTCCATTCTTGAGTTCTGTGATTCTGCTGCTGTTTTGTTCCTTCAGTTTTTCCTTTGTTCTTATACTCCACAGATGAGTGAAATCATTTGGTATTTCTCTTTCTCTGCTTGGCTTATTTCACTGAGCATAATACCCTCCAGCTCCATCCATGTTGCTGCAAATGGTAGGATTTGCCCTTTTCTTATGGCTGAGTAGTATTCCATTGTGTATATGTACCACATCTTCTTTATCCATTCATCTATCGATGGACATTTAGGTTGCTTCCAATTCTTGGCTATTGTAAATAGTGCTGTGATAAACATAGGGGTGCATCTGTCTTTCTCAAACTTGATTGCTGCGTTCTTAGGGTAAATTCCTAGAAGTGGAATTCCTGGGTCAAATGGTAAGTCTGTTTTGAGCATTTTGATGTACCTCCATACTGCTTTCCACAATGGTTGAAATAATTTACATTCCCACCAGCAGTGTAGGAGGGTTCCCCTTTCTCCACAGCCTCGCCAACATTTGTTGTTGTTTGTCTTTTGGATGGCAGCCATCCTTACTGGTGTCAGGTGATACCTCATTGTAGTTTTAATTTGCATTTCTCTGATAATTAGCGATGTGGAGCATCTTTTCATGTGTCTGTTGGCCATCTGTATTTCTTTTTTAGAGAACTGTCTGTTCAGTTCCTCTGCCCATTTTTTAATTGAGTTATTTGTTCTTTGTTTGTTGAGGTGTGTGAGCTCTTTATATATTTTGGACGTCAAGCCTTTATCGGATCTGTCATTTTCAAATATATTCTCCCATACTGTAGGGTTCCTTTTTGTTCTGTTGATGGTGTCTTTTGCTGTACAGAAGCTTCTCAGCTTAATATAGCCCCACTTGTTCATTTTTGCTATTGTTTTCCTTGCCCGGAGAGATATGTTCAAGAAGAGGTCACTCATGTTTATGTCTAAGACGTTTTTGCCTATGTTTTTTTCCAAGAGTTTTATGGTTTCATGACTTACATTCAGGTCTTTGATCCAGTTTGAATTTACTTTTGTGTATGGGGTTAGACAATGGTCCAGTTTCATTCTCCTACATGTAGTTGTCCAGTTTTGCCAGCACCATCTGTTGAAGAGACTATCATTTTGCCATTGTATGTCCATGGCTCCTTTATCAAATATTAATTGACCATATATGTTTGGGTTAATTTCTGGAGTCTCTAATCTGTTCCACTGGTCTGTGGCTCTGTTCTTGTGCCAGTACCAAATTGTCTTGATTACTATGGCTTTGTAGTAGAGCTTGAAGTTGGTGAGTGAGATCCCCCCTACTTTATTCTTCTTTTTCAGGATTGCTTTGGCTGTTCGGGGTCTTTGGTGTTCCCATATGAATTTTTGAATAATTTGCTCCAGTTCATTGAAGAATGTTGCTGGTAATTTGAGAGGGATTGCATCAAATCTGTATATTGCTTTGGGCACGATGGCCATTTTGACGATATTAATTCTTCCTAGCCATGAGCATGGGATGAGTTTCCATTTGTTAATGTCCCCTTTAATTTCTCTTAAGAGTGACTTGTAGTTTTCAGGGTATAGGTCTTTCACTTCTTTGGTTAGGTTTATTCCTAGGTATTTTATTCTTTTGATGCAATTGTGAATGGAATTGTGTCCCTGATTTCTCTTTCTATTGGTTCATTGTTAGTGTATAGGAAAGCTACAGATTTCTGTGTGTTAATTTTGTATCCTGCAACTTTGCTGTATTCCGATATCAGTTCTAGTAGTTTTGGAGTGGAGTCTTTAGGGTTTTTTATGTACAATATCATATCATCTGCAAATAGTGACAGTTTAACTTCTTCTTTACCAATCTGGATTCCTTGTATTTCTTTGTTTTGTCTGATTGCCGTGGCTAGGACCTCTAGTACTATGTTAAATAACAGTGGGGAGAGTGGGCATCCCTGTCTAGTTCCCAATCTCAGAGGAAATGCTTTCAGCTTCTCGCTGTTCAGTATAATGTTGGCTGTGGGTTTATCATATATGGCCTTTATTATGTTGAGGTACTTGCCCTCTATTCCCATTTTGCTGAGAGTTTTTAACATGAATGGATGTTGAATTTTGTCAAATGCTTTTTCAGCATCTATGGAGATGATCATGTGGTTTTTGTCTTTCTTTTTGTTGATGTGGTGGATGATGTTGATGGATTTTCGAATGTTGTATCATCCTTGCATCCCTGGGATGAACCCCACTTGGTCATGGTGTATGATCCTTTTGATATACTGTTGAATTCTGTTTGCTAATATTTTGTTGAGTATTTTTGCATCTACATTCATCAGGGATATTGGTCTGTAATTTTCTTTTTTGGTGGGGTCTTTGCTATCACCCTATTACCTGGTTTTGGTAATAGGGTGATGTTGGCTTCATAGAATGAGTTTGGGAGTATTCCCTCCTCTTCTATTTTCTGGAACACTTTAAGGAGAATGGGTATTATGTCTTCTCTGTGTGTCTGATAAAATTCCGAGGTAAATCCATCTGGCCCTGGGGTTTTGTTCTTGGGTAGTTTTTGATTACCGTTTCAATTTCTTTGCTCATAATTGGTTTGTTTAACTTTTGTGTTTCTTCCTTGGTCAGTCTTGGGAGGTTGTATTTTTCTAGGAAGTTGTCCATTTCTTCTAGGTTTTCCAGCTTGTTGGCATATAGGTTTTCATAGTAGTCTTTAATAGTTCTTCGTATTTCTGTGGAGTCTGTTGTGATTTTTCCATTCTCATTTCTGATTATGTTGATTTGTGTTGATTCTCTTTTTCTCTTAATAAGTTTGGCTAGAGGCTTATCTATTTTGTTTATTTTCTCAAAGAACCAGCCCTTGGTTTTGTTGATTTTTGCTATTGTTTTATTCTTCTCAATTTTATTTCTTCTCTGATCTCTATTATGTCCCTCCTTCTGCTGACTTTAGGCCTCATTTGTTCTTCTTTTTCCAGTTTTAATATTTGTGATGTTAGACTATTCATTTGGGATTGTTCTTCCTTCTTCAAGTGTGCCTGGATTGCTATATACTTTCCTCTTAAGACTGCTTTTGCTGCTTCCCACAGAAGTTGGGGCTTTGTGTTGTTGTTGTCATTTGTTTCTATATATTCCTTGATCTCTATTTTGATTTGTTCATTGATCCATTGATTATTTAGAAGCATGTTGTTAAGCCTCCATGTGTTTGTGAGCCTTTTTGTTTTCTTTGTAGAATTTATTTCTACTTTTATACCTTTGTGGTCTGAAAAATTGGTTGGTAGAATTTCAATAGTTTGGAATTTACTGAGGCTCTTTTTGTGAGCTAGTATGTGGTCTATTCTGGAGAATGTTCCATGTGCACTTGAGAAGAATGTATATCCTGTTGCTTTTGGATGTAGAGTTCTATAGATGTCTATTAGGTCCATCTCTTCTAGTGTGTTGTTCAATGCCTCTGTGTCCTTACTTATTTTCTGCCCGGTGGATCTATCCTTTGGGGTGAGTGGTGTGTTGAAGTCTCCTAAAATGAATGCATTGCTGTCTATTTCCCTCTTTAGTTCTGTTAGTATTTGTTTCACATATGCTGGTGCTCCTGTATTGGGTGCATATATATTTAGAATGGTTATATCCTCTTGTTGGACTGAGCCCTGTATCATTATGTAGTGTCCTTCTTTATCTCTTTTACTTACTTTGTTTTGAAGTCTATTTTGTCTGATACTAGTACAGCAACCCCTGCTTTCTTCTCACTGTTGTTTGCCTGAAATATATTTTTCCATCCCTTGACTTTTAGTCTGTTCCTGTCTTTGGGTTTGAGGTGAGTTTCTTGTAAGCAGCATATAGATGGGTCTTGCTTTTTTATCCATTCTATTACTCTGTGTCTTTTGATTGGTGCATTAAGTCCATTTACATTTAGGGTGACTATTGAGAGATATGTACTTATTGCCATTTCAGGCTTTAAATTCGTGGTTACCAAAGGTTCAAGGTTGGCCTCTTTAGTATCTTACTGCCTAACTTAGCTTGCTTATTGAGCTGTTATATACACTGTCTGTAGATTCTTTTCTTCTCTCCCTTCTTATTCCTCCTCCTCCATTCTTCATATGTTGTGTGTTTTCTTGTGTGCTCTTTTTAGGAGTGCTCCCATCTAGAGCAGTCGCTGTAAGATGTCCTGTAGAGGTGGTTTGTGGGAAGCAAATTCCCTCAGCTTTGCTTATCTGGGAATTGTTTAATCCCGCCATCATATTTAAATGATAGTCGTGCTGGATACAGTATCCTTGGTTCAAGGCCCTTCTGTTTCATTGCATTAAATATATCATGCCATTCTCTTCTGGCCTGTAGGGTTTCTGTCGAGAAGTCTGATGTTAGCCTGATGGGTTTTCCTTTATAGGTGACCTTTTTCTCTCTAGCTGCCTTTAAAACTCTTTCCTTGTCCTTGATCCTTGCCATTTTAATTATTATGTGTCTTGGTGTTGTCCTCCTTGGATCCTTTCTGTTGGGGGGATTCTGTGTATTTCCGTGGTCTGTTCGATTATTTCCTCCCCCAGTTTGGGGAAGTTTTCAGCAATTATTTCTTCAAAGAGACTTTCTATCCCCTTTCCTCTCTCTTCTTCTTCTGGTACCCCTATAATACGGATATGGTTCTTTTTGGATTGGTTACATAGTTCTCTTAGTATTGTATTGTTTCGTTTCTGGAGATCCTTTTATCTCTCTCTATGTCAGCTTCTATACGTTCCTGTTCTCTGTTTTCTATTCCTTCAGTGGCCTCTTGCATCTTATCCATTCTGCTTATAAATCCTTCCAGGGTTTGTTTCAGTTCTGTGATCTCCTTTCTGACATCTGTGATCTCCCTCCGGACTTGATCCCATTGCTCTTGCATTTTTCTCTGCATCTCATCCCATTGCTCTTGCATTTTTCTCTGCATCTCTGTCAGCATATTCATGATTTTTCTTTTGAATTCTTTTTCAGGAAGACTGGTTAGGTCTGTCTCTTCAGGTGTTGTCCCTGTGATCTTTGTCTGCCTGTAGTTTTGCCTTTTCATGGTGATAGAGATAGTTTGCAGAGCTGGTATGAGTGACAGCTGGAAGAGCTTTCCTTCTTGTTGGTTTGTGGCCTTCCTCTCCTGGGAGAATAGTGACCTCTAGTAGCTTGTGCTGGGCAGCTGTGCGCAGACAGGGCTTCTGCTTCCTGCCCGGCTACCATGTAGTTTATCTCCGCTGTTCCTGTGGGCGTTGCCTGGCTCGGGCTCCTGCTACAAAATGGTGGAGCCCCGTTGGAAGGGGAGCCGCCGGGAAGCTATTTATCTCCGTAAGGGGCCTCTGTGCTCCCAGCTGCCCAGGGGTTTAGAGTGCCCAGAGATCCCCAGATTCCCTGCCTCTGGACTACGTGTCCTGCCCTGCCCCTTTAAGACTTGCAAAAAGCACTCTCCAAATGGAAACAACAACAGCAACAACAACAACAACAAAAAGAAACACGCACGATTTTCTTTGTCCTCAGGCGCTGGTCTCAGGCACCTGCTCACTGGTCTTGCTTCCCTGTTTCCCTAGTATTAGGGTCCCTGTCCCTTTAAGACTTCCGAAAACGCACTGGCAAAAAAAAAAAAGGCCACTCCTGTTTCTTTGTTCTCCAGCGTTGGCCTCAGGCACCCGCTCACCGGTCCTGCTGCCCTGTTTCCCTAGTATCCAGGACCCCACACATGCACTGTGTCTGCGCTCTGGTCTGGATGGCTGGGGCTGTGTGTTCGGCGGTCCTGGGCTCTCTCTCCCTCCCTGCTGATTCTTCTCCAGCTGCCCGGAGGTGGGGGGAGGGGCGCTTGGGTCCCGCCGGGCCGGGGCTTGTATCTTACCCCCTTCGCGAGGTGCTGGGTTCTCGCATGTGTGGATGTGGTCTGGATGTTGTCCTGTGTCCTCTGTTCTCTATTTTAGGAAGAGTTGTCTTTGTTATATTTTCATATATAAATGTGGTTTTGGGAGGAGATTTCTGCTGCTCTACTCACACCGCCATCTTGGCTCCAACAGCCTGTCTTCTTTTTTTTTTTAGGAGAGCAAGGCAGAGGATTTTATTTAGAGATAAAGTGAAAGGACAGAGCTTCTGGCTCATGCCAGGAGGGGACAAGAGAGCCCCCTATTCATTCATTTTTCTATCTGTTCTTTTGAATGAGTATTTTCTATTTTTCTATCTTGAAGTTCCTTGATTCTTTCTTCTGCCAGTTCACATGTGGTGAGCCCATCTCATGAAATTTTTTTATCTCAATTATTGTGCTTTTCTACTCTATTTGGTTCTTTTTCATAATTCCTACCTCTTTATTGAGATTTTCTGTTGATTCATTGTCATCATACTTTAATCCTTTAAACATGGTTTCCTTTAGTTCAAAAGCATCATGGTTTTTTTGAAGTGTCAGTCTGCTAAGTCAGCAGCCAGGGCCACTCAGAAACAATATCTTATAACTGCTGTTTTTCCTGAGTACGGATCACACTTTCTTGCTTCTTTGCACGCCTTACACGTTTGCTGAGACTTGGTACTTTAGGTTACATTTTGTAGCAATTCTGAATTCTGATTTCCTTCATCTCAGGATAGTTGTTGCTGTTTTTCATTTAGTGACTTTCCTGGGCTAAATCTGTAGACTCTACTTCCACCATTGTGTGTGGCTGCTAATGTCTCTGCTTTTTTATTTTTTAATTCAAAAAATCTAACCCTGGCATTCCAGGATTAGTCCCTGTGTCTTGCATGGCTTAGTGGTCAGTCACTGATTGGCTAGATGTTTTATTCCAATGCCTGGAGCTGATGGATCTGTTTATGAATTGGGGAGCATGTTCACATTTGCGATAACTTTTTTTTTCCTTCTGTCAATCACCAATGTGTTCTTCATATCTGAGTTTGTGTTTTGGTTTTTTGTTAAGATTCCACATGTAAGTGAGATCATATGGTATTTGTCTTTGTCTAATTTATTTCACTTGCTATAATGACCTTCATGTCTATCTGTGTTGTTGCAAATGGCAGAATTTCAGTTTTCTTCTTTTTATGGTTGAATAATGTTCCATTGTATAAAAATGCCACATATTCTTTTATCCATTTATCCATCAGTGGGTATTTAGGTGACTTCCATGTCTTGGCTGTTGTAAATAACGTTGCAGTGAACATGAGGTGCATATCTTTTTAGATACAGTGATTTTGCTTTCTTCAGGTAAATACCCAGAAATGATGTTGCTAAATCATATGGTAGTTCTATTTTTAATTTTTTGGGGAACCTCCTATTGTTTTCTACAGTGCATGCACCAATTTATGAAAAGTACACCCTTTTCTCCACATCCTTACCAACACTGTTATTTCTTGCCTTGTTGATAATAGCCATCCTGACTGGTGCAAGGTGATACCTCATTGTGGTTTTGATTTGCATTTCCCTAGTAATTAGTGATCTTGAGCACCTTTCCCTGTACCTGTTTGGCCATCTGTCGGTTTTTTAAATCAGATTGCATAATTTTTTTCTCTTGAGTTATTTCAGGTAGTTTTAAAGTGTGTAGCAATTTTTAACTGCCATCTTTGTCTTCTCTGCATGTGCTATAGCCTCATGGAAATCAGGGATATGTGGATGGCTTGGGCCCCGCCCAGTTTCTCCTGCAAGCCCACACAGCCTTCTGGGATATTTGGAGAGCTTTATGAAGCCTTTCTGTGGCTGTCTCATTTTTTTGTTTAATTTCTGGTTAGCCTGTCGGTCTAACATTTGCCATAGCTAGAACCACAACCTCATGCTAGGTAAGCTACTAGCCTTCTTGTTTGTCTGCCACCATGACCACCATTACCAACTGTGTTGATGGGCATGGAATTTTTTTGCACTCTACTCTTAATCAAGTGAGCCTTCTCCGGCAGCTATGCTGGTAGAACTACCCTCTTGACTGAATTGCCGTTGTGGGGGGTCTGGGATAGAAGTTCCAGGCAGGAATTCCTTAGACGTCCTGTGAAATAATGGAAAATATAGACAGCAGTCTCTGTCCCCAGTTTCTGGTACAGACCTCCTAAAACGCTCGTAGTTTTCCAAGTGTAAGGGCCCTAGGATAATCATTTGTTCTAATATTTGGTCTTGAAACCTAGTGTTTGACACAGAGCTCCCAAATCCTTTGGAACACCCTAGGTGATGGGAATGCCTTTTGTTCTAATGAGGAGACTTTTGGTGGGCTCAGAGATAGCTTTAGGATGGGGGCTGGTCACTAGAAAGACCAAGCCATGACGAGAAGCTTGGGACTTCTAGCACCACCTGCCATCCTGTGGGAAGGGGAGAGGCGCTGAGGACTGAGCTGATGATCAGTTGTGCCTGTGTGATGAAGCTTCCATTAAAATCCCCCAAGTACAGGGTTTGGTGAACACATCGACATGCTGGGAGGGTGATGCGCTCCAGCTCCACGAGGACAGAAGCTCCTGTGGGGCCCTTCCAGCCATTACCCTATGTATGTCTTCATCTTTATCCTTTATCATATCCTTTCTTATATAAATAAACTGGTAATAAATATATTAAGGATATAATAAACATGTATCCTTTGTTATATAATAAACATATTTCCCTGAGTTCTGTGAACTGTTCTAGCAAATGATCAAATACAAGAGAGGGTTGTAGGAACCCCCAATATATAGCTAGTCTGGCCAGAAGCTGTGGGTAGCCTGGGGACCTGGTACCTGCTGTTGGCATCTGGAGTTGGGGGCAGTCCTGTGGGACTGAACCCTTACAGTGTGGGATCTCACACTACCGCCAGGTAGTAGTGTCAGAACTATGTTGAGTTGTAGGACACTCAGCTGGTATTGCAGAATTGGTCAGTGTGGGAAAAACTCCACATACCTGGTGTCAGCAGTGCTGTGAGTTGGTGGTAATGTGAGTTAAATGAGAAACTCCTCTGGTTTTCTGGTGTTGCTCCCACTGTTCTAACTTGAGATTCAGGGTTTTTTCATGAATAATAAATGCTTCTCAATTTGTTGTGTGCCTGTAATTAATTTTGTGAACATTTTGTTATGTTTTATCCTTGCTTTTGGGGTGGGGATTTGCCACACTCCTCACTCCCTTGTACTGCATCTCTGCTGGTAGTTTTTAAGTATTTAAGGTATAGAGGAAGCCAATCAGTATTCTGATTTTATGTGAAAAGTGTTATTAAAAAGTTTTCGGTTTATTGTAGTATTGTTAAGATTTTTTTTCATAACTACTTTCTAAGACTATGTAGTACCTTGATTCTGCCAGTTGTAGAAGCTATATGTTTTTAAGAAGTATTAAGTTGTAAAAGAATTTTGAAAAGGGATTATAGGTAAAAACAAAAACCTATTAAGACTTGGTGAACTGTTTCACATGTCATTAGAAATCCCTATAGAACATAATTTTAAATGGCTGCATAGTATGTATTGATTGGTACCTAGCAAAATTATTTATCATTGGGAATTTCAGATTTCTTCTATTTTCAGTTGTCATCTCTGATTGACATTAGATTACTTGAAGAGCACTTGCTGAGTTAGACACAAACATTTTCAAGGCTTTTAATAAATATTTCAGACTGACTCCTCCATCCCTATCCTCACCCCCAGCATAGCATTTCTCCAGTAGTGAATGGAAAAGTTCACTCTAAGTTACGTACCCTCTCTAAAACTGGATTTTATTAAGAAACAAAGTTTGCTAATTTACTGGATTTAAAATGTTCAATTGCTGCTTTACCTGGTTTCCATATCTCTTCTTATTATCTTTATATCATATCTTTTTAATTAAGAATTCATTTAAGTTCATTGTTACTTAACACCTCACAAATCTTGACTCTTTAAAAAATAGAAATGGAAGTTTTCTCCAAGTAGGAAATCCTATTAGGCTTTTTAGAAGGATTTATTTCTTTAGACTTTAAATAATGAATAAGCTAGAATTGCATTTACTTGTAAACATATATATTTTGAGTCTTTGAATGTTGATATGCATGTTTCTGTCACAATTTGGTCAAAGTTTTCTAATAGCCTCAAATTTCTTATTAGACTTCTGATAGTATCATACAACTTAGTTGAAAGATGATTCCCTGTGGCTCATGTTTGGTAATTAATTGTATTACTAAATCTGGAAATTGACTTAACTATTTTCCTATAACTCTGGCTATATTTAAGCCCAAATTTTATATCCTGAAACCATCTGGTTAAATGATACTGGTTCTGAAAATGTATTAATAAATCAGAAGAATCCCTTTAGTATTTCTGTTTGATAGGGTATCTCGCCGCGACCCTCCTTACCCAGAATGACTCAGGAGACACCAGCCCATGCAAGAGATTTTATTATCTGAAAGAGAGAGTGGCTGCCCCAGATGGGGGTGGGGAGAGAGAAGGAAAAGCAGAGAGAGAGAGAGAGAGAGCAGGGAGAGCAGGGGGACAGAGAGACAGAGACAAAGAGAGGGCAGCAGAGAGAGAGAGAGAGAGAGAGAGAGAGAGCAACAGAGAGACAGAGAGAGAGAGAGAGAGAGGGCAGCAGCGTGGTGCCTTTTATTGTGGCTGATCCGCTTGGCCTGTTGCCTTGGGGGAAGGTCGGGATGTTTAGAGATAAGGCGGGGTAAACCCAGTCAAGCCCCTGGCAAGCCCAGGCATAATTCTCACCAGCGTATGTGCTTGGGACCATGGGGCAAATGGAGGAAAAATTACTATATTCTTACACTGTTCCTATAATTCTCTCAGAGGTACACGTTAGGCAGTGTTAGTCTAAAAACAGTAAACAAAATATTCAGAAGCTTTAAGTAGTTCTAGCTCTGCTGCATCTGAAGGGCAAGTTGTGTTTTGATAAATGTGGGTATATCATTCATTATCAGCTAGTGTTCATATTACTTTAATGTGATCAAGGTCTTAGACCAAAATAAAATGTCAAGAGTTGAGCATTTGCACAAACTCTTGGGAAGCTGTTGGCATTTTAATAAAAGGATCAGAATTCTTTTTTGATTTATCCTTGGCTATTAATTTCTGAAAACCCTTGGTATTCGTCAAATGTAATTTCAGAAATCCTTATTAGATCATTTTCAGGAAAGCACAAATATAATTTCTATTACGGTGTTGTCCTCTAGTACAAATGAGTTCATGTATTGCTACTTACTATGTCCTGGAGAATATCGTTGAGGGATTAAAGTGATAAGTAGCAAGCACATACATGGGCTTTAAAATATTAATGGTTATCAAAATATACTTACTAACCAAAGGAATATTAGTAGTTACAGGGGGACCACTGTTCCTTGTGAGAGGAATCCCACAGCTACTCACAGTGTATCAACAGTGGTATTGTGTAGAGTGCTAGAGCCTGTGCTATTCTGGATTCATCCTCGCAGAAACACTCCATGCTGACATGATTCTTTTTATAAATCGATTGAATGTTTTGTCCTTTTAATTGTGCCCTACTCCTTATAAACAAGTTAACTAATAAAAGAGGTGATGGCTTTATAGACTGAATGCCTGAGCATGAGGTAGAAAGAAAATGGCTTGAGGATCAATTCAATGACCAAACCCATGTTCTTTGTAACTGAAGTTTTAAAAAAGTTTGGAACCCAAATCTAGAGTAAAACGTCACTTCCCATATGTCTGTGGGTTCTGAGATAATTAGGACTTTATTTTTCCTTTGGATGCACTTTTGAAGAAAAATGCATACATCTTTTGAAACAGATTAAAAAATATTTTGCTTAGCATTAATAATAGGAAAGTAGCGAATGATGAGCAAATTGTCATTGGTTTAAAGCTCTCTATTGCTGCTCAGTTATGTATCTCAGTGACACTGATCTGATAGTGTCCTGAACATAGTGGTTTATTTGTGAGATGTGAATGGTCCTTGATTATACAATCACTTAAAAAGGAGTTGTGGACAGGTGGAGGAAAATTGATTTTAGAAATATAAAAACATAGAAAGGGATTTGTAAATTACATAGTTCTTATTCTAAATATCTCTCTTGTTAAAGGTCAAAAAGTAATGGTTTTATAATGAATCAGATTTTAGTTCTGCCATTTTCTCAAACTCCTTCAGCTTAAGAAAGTCCCTCTGCTAAGGTGTCATGTTTTGGGGTGCCTCGTCCCAAACCCCATCAGAAGCCAGTCAACAATTTGCCACTGCCTTGGGGACTGGTGACATTCCTAATGGGGTGGCTCTGTCAGCCTGCAGTCCTTCATAAAGAACACATCTTGCAGATACCCACTGTCCTCCGATGGGCATATAGTGTGCACAGGAAGTAAACTGCTGCTGTTTAGGCCACTAAGACCTGAGGATGCCTGTTACTGTAGTACAAGCCAGCCGGCACTGACAGAGGCAGGTTCGTAGGTCTCAGGATCAACTCGCCAACTAAAATAACTATTCATTTCTTAACCATTCTTATTAACATTCACTATGTGCTGGTCATTGTTCTGAGTGCTAGAAATATAGCAGTGAACAAAACAGTGTCCTCTTCTCTCAGTAAACTTCCTCCCGTTCTTCATGAACTATTTAAGAGTCTCTTCTTCTGTGAGTCTCTGCTCTCTAAGTGACTGGTCACTCCTTTCTCTGCTCCCACAGCACTGTGTACACACCTTCATCTTCACACTAATTTTACCATGATTATTCTGGTTCTGTTGGTGCTTTCTAGAAAACAAGTGGTTTATATACAGTACAGTGTTATGTATACTATTTAAAGTAATATAAAATATGTAAGTTATACATTATAATACATAGTGAAAAAATAATGTATATGCATTGCATCATTCATTTACTCTTTGTTTTATCTCCCACATTTCAAAAACTTTTTTAAATGAATAAATAAGACTTCCTGTGGGTCCCTTTGCTTGAACGTGATTTAGAATCAGAATGTGAACTTCATCCAGATGCCTTTGCTCTGTAACTTACAATGTAAAATTATCACTGTGTGTCAGAGCACATCTCTACCAAACTACCTGGGCAGCGAAGTGAATGAATGGCCGCAGGGAGAGCCTGTTGACTCACCTGCCTCTAACTAGTTACAGGGTGTCCTTAAGCCAGTGTCCCAGTCTTATTTTTATTATTGCCTCTCCCCCAAGTATTTTTTTAGACTTTTTCTGCCTACTTGCCCCACCATGGGATTTTGATGCTACAGATGTACTGTAATATATTGTATGTAAATCTGTGCTTTATACAAAAAAAAAAAAGAGTAAGTTTTTTTTGTTTTTTTTTCCCATCCCCGAACTAATCTTGTTTGAGAATGCATGCCTTAAACTAGTATTTGTAAAAAGTAAATTTTTTCCCTTTGCAGGAGGGTATTTCCACTTCAATAAGCTAAGTTTAACCATGTTGAATCAGAACTCTGTTGTCTGATACACCTGTGCTTTTATAATAGCTTTCTTTTAAGCTGATTATCATTTAAATAAGTATGCTAAAATCTTCATGTGTTGAGAACATTGGGAAAATGACTTTTGATTATTTTATGGAATTAAATTTTTTTCCAGGTTAAAGGACCTCTAAACCTCTCAGTCTTTCTGTACAGGCCACATTTGCTTTTATTCCTTCAACGAATATTTATTGAAGGTATACTGTGTGTAAGGCTTGGTGCCAGGTGCCAGGCCCCGTTTCTCCTGGAGTTCAGTCTGGCCCCCTTATGCTTTGTTAGGAAAGCTAGGATGGGTTTTGTAAAGTTGTCCAGTGCAGAGTTGTTTTGACTGTACCATTTCTACACATTACCAACAAAGTAAAGCGGGCATTTGGTGAAAAACTGCAGGAGCTGGTAGGACCACTTGTGTGGTATAATAAGAAAGATGCTAAGGTCTTTGTCCTGGGTCACAGGAACAGAGCTAAAATCCTTGGAAATCACCTTAGCACAACAAAGAAACTTGGCTGAGGGGCCCATAGTTAGCTTCAGGATGGGGGCTTGTCTCCAGAAAGACCAAACCTCGATTAGAAGCTTGGAACTTTAGGCTCCAGCCTTCAACCCTGGGGAAGGGGAGAGGGCTGGAGATTGAGCTGATTACCCACGGCAAATGATTTCATCCATGGTGCCTGTGTAATGAAGCCTCTAAAAAAAAAAATCCCTAAATGACAGGGTTTAGAGAGCTTCCAGATGGGTGTAAACACATTGAGGAGTGGGAGGGCATGGAAGCTCTGTGCCCCTCCCCATAATATATTCTCCCATGCCGCTCTTTATTTGGCTGTTCTTGAATTGTGTTCTTAATAATAAACCTATAGGAGTGAGTGCTTCCTGAGTTCTGAGCCATTCTGGTGAATTATGGGACCTGAGGAGGGGTGGTGGTGTTAGTGGACCCCCCAGAGACCAGGTTCTTGAGTTTCAATGTTACAGAAAAGAACACTGAACTCAAAAGAAAGCAAGCAGGCAAAGTTCATTAGAGACAGCTGGTACAGGAGGGAGCCAACAGGAAAATGGAAGGCTCAGCTCCTCCAGGGTTGTGCAAAAAGCTTATAAAGGCGGTTTCAATGGATGAGGGGTTTGGGAGGAATGGCACCGGGGATTCATTCATGATGTTATGGGGATTCATTCATGATGTTATCTCTGTCATTTAGCTTCTGGTGGGCCACATCATGGTTAGCAGATGTTGACTATTGGGTCAGGGACCTCCCTTTTTGAAGTTTCTATAAGACAAGCTGACACAAAAGAACCTTGGTAATTTCTTTCTCCCCCAAGGCAATGATTCCTCTTGTGAAAACAGGGACTGGCCATTGATCCTTGGAGGCGGTGGTTCCGGCTTAAGATTCTGGTTGGTTGATTGTTGACTATCTGGCTGACTTATAGCTTATCATGAATTCTTCATAAAAGACATTTTGGGAGCTTTTGCCTTTAATCTTCAAGCCCCAGGATGGAAATTTAGCTTAAAACGGAGTCCTTCTTGCTCTTCCCTATGTTGACCCACTTCCAGTGGGAACCCCCAATTTATAGCTGGTTGGTCAGAAGTATGGGTGGCCTGGGAATTGCAACTGGTGTCTAGAGCAGGGGCAGGCTTGTGGGACTGAGACCTATAATTTGTGGGATCTGACAGTCATTTCTGGTGCTAGTGTCAGAATCTAATTGAAATTGTTGGACAGAGAGTTGGAAAAGACATGTATTTGGTGTCACGAGGAAGAAGACCCTCCTCACCCTGTGTCTATTACATTATATATATATATATATATATATATATATATATATATACACACACACACACACACACATATATATAGTGCGTGAAAAGATTGAGGGCCAAGCCCCAGAAAGAGGCAAAGTCAGTAGAGTTTTCACTTTGCTGGTCTGTCCTGCAGACTGTGACAGGTGTCTGACTACATATGCACATTGCACTGCCATGTGGGAATCTGCTTACTTTCTTAGACCAGTCTGGGTGACTAATGTATTATCCAAAAACATACATGCACAGCATAATGGGAAATCCTCAATATAGGGTTCACTTTAAAAAATAAGGCTGTGTCCCTCACAACTGTGTAGTTACCAAACAAAACATGGAGCATAGCTTCAAGTGCAATTTCAGGTTACCTGGGAGGGATGGGGAGAGTACATTTCAGAACGAACAGGAGGCAGCTCAGATTACCTGGAGGCTTTGGTTTGAGGGCCCACCAGGCACAGAGCCGGGTAGTGTGGTGGGGTTAATAGTGAGCTCTGCCTACAGTGTGAGTACAGTGCAATGTGAGCACAGAAGTGGGGTTTCCTACATTAACTCTGTGTAAGTGGGAGATCTGCATGTGACTTTTGCTCTGGCTTTTTTAGTTGGGGCTGGAGAAAAGGGTGGCTTGGGAAGGGGCACGTGGAGGGAGCCCAAGTCAGAGGGAACAGTGCAGGTGACCATAAGGACATGCACAGCACATGGCAGTGTGCAAACTGCAAGTGCTGTACTTTGAGCAATCAACTGATCCATCAGAGGTGGTGGTAGGTGAATTTTTTTTTAAAGTATCATTAATCTACAATTACATGAGGAACATTATGTTTATTAGACTCCCCCCATCACCAAGTTTCCCCCCACCTACCCCATTAGAGTCACTGTCCATCAGCCAGCTTAGTAAGATGCTGTAAAATCACTACTTGGCTTCTCTGTGTTGTATAGCCCTCCCCGTGCCCCCTACATGTGTGCTAATAGTAATGCCCCCCCACCACCCCGCTTATTCCTCCCTTCCCACCCATCCTTCCTGGTCCCTTTCCCTTTGGTAACTGTCAGTCCATTCTTGGGTTCTGTGATTCTGCTGCTGTTTTGTTCTTTCAGTTTTTTTCTTTGTTCTTATATTCACATATGAGTGAAATAATTTGATACTTGTCTTTTTCGGCCTGGCTTATTTCACTGAGCGTAATACCCTCTAGCTCCATCCATGTTGTTGCAAATGGTAGGATTTGTTTTCTTCTTATGGCTGAATGATACTCCATTGTGTATATGTACCACATCTTCTTCATCCATTCATCTACTGACAGACACTTAGGTTGCTTCCATTTCTTGGCTGTTGTGAATAGTGCTGCGATAAACATAGGGGTGCATCTGTCTTTTTCAAACTGGGCTGCTGCAGTCTTAGGGTAAATTCCTACGAGTGGAATTCCTGGGTCAAATGGTATTTCTATTTTGAGTTTTTTGAGGAACCTCCATACTGCTTTCCACAATGGTTGAACTAATTTACATTTCCACCAGCAGTGTAGGAGGGTTCCCCTTTCCCCACATCCTCGCCAACATTTGTTGTTTGTCTTTTGGATGGTGGCGATCCTTACTGGTATGAAGTGATATCTCATTGTGGTTTTAATTTGCATTTCTCTGATGATTAGCTATATGGAGCATCTTTTCATGTGTCAGTTGGCCATCTGAATTTCTTCTTTGGAGAAGTGTCTGTTCAGATCCTCTGCCCATTTTTTAATTGGATTATTTGCTTTTTGTTTGTTGAGGTGTGTGAGCTCTTTATATATTTTGGATGTCAACCCTTTATCGGATCCGTCATTTATGAATATATTCTCCCATACTGGAGGATGCCTTTTTGTTCTATTGATGGTGTCCTTTGCTGTACAGAAGCTTTTCAGCTTGATATAGTCCCACTTGTTCATTTTTGCTTTTGTTTCCTTTGCCCAGGGAGATATGTTCATGAAGAAGTTGCTCATGTTTATGTCCAAGAGATTTTTGCCTATGTTTTTTTCTAAGAGTTTTATGGTTTCATGACTTACATTCAGGTCTTGGTGAATTTTAATACAGTGAAACAAATGTGCATAAATGGCAACAACTAAGTCCTTGTGTAGTGACAATGAACAGCTCAGAAATGGATGCCAAGAAAATGTGCTGAGGTGGAGGTATCACATATTAGAAGGAAGTTACCTTGAAGAACCAAATATCTTACCTGCTGTGTTGATCCCATTAGCAGGCTAACTTCAGTGGCCCCATACTCAGAAGGGCACCAAGTTTGGTTTAATGTTCTGCCCTCTTGAAATTCTCGATTTTTGAGAACAGGGTCTGTGTTTGCATTTTGCACTGGGCCCTGCTGTTGGTGAAGCACTCCTGCCTGTGAGGCTGGTCTTCACGGAAACAGAAAATTAGAGGGCCGAGCATTAGAAGTGGATGTCCTCATGCTTTTTGGAGAGCTGCAGCCAACATGCTGAAAGTGCCTCGGCCACATCACCAGGACCATCTGTAGTGTGCATGTGGTGCCTCAAGCTGTCCCAGACTGATGCCATTAAACATGCATTTTATTTGACAAACTCTTTCCCTCCCATTTCCTTCTCCCTATGCAACCTTTTTCATTGCGATTTGGGTTCTGCTGTGGTCTTCCTGCAGGGAGGGAGCTAGCTGGCCAGGCTGACTCCATACGCGATTCAGGAAGTTAGTTCCTAAACTGGCATTCTGGTGATATGAGGGTCTTTAATGGGAACCTGCCCCTGAGAGATGGGTCCCCTTCTGTCAGATTTCTGCGACAGAGGGCTAAAGTGCAGGCATGGTGCTGGTGACTTCACCAAAGCAGTCAACCATAGAACAGTGGCTAAGAACAAAGGCTTTGTAGTTAGCCAGGAAATTCTGGGATCTCATATTGGTCCTGTCTTACTAAAATGTGTGACATTGGCCAAGGTTTATAACCTTGCTGTGCCCCTAGTCTTTGATCTGTCAAGTGGTGATACAACACCTATCTTTGGGTTATGAGACTGAATGGGAAGGATACACTAGGTTGGGGTTTCTCAACCTCAGCACTACTGGTACTGTGGACCCAATGATTCTTTGTTGGGGGTTTGGGGCAGGGGGACTGTCCTGTGTATCGTGGCATGTTTAGCAGCTTTGGCCTCCCCCAGTAGCCAGCAGCTTACCCCTAAGCCCCTGCAGTGTGACAGGCAGAATATCTGCAGACATTGCCAAATGTCCTCTGGGGGCCAGATTTGGCCCTGGCTAAGAATCACTCACTGGCCTAGGTGTACAGAGCAGTGCTTGGAGAAAAGAAAGCTAATGTCAGTGTTTGTAGAGTAATGGACTTGTAGAACTGGTTATGATAATACCCTTCCTGCCATCCTGAGACCCCTGGAAAGACATTTGTCAGCCTTTCACCCATCCTCTGTTCTTTAAATTTCTACATCTACAGGATAAAATCCATATGGATTAAAGGGTGAATGTAAAAAGATCTACTTTTAAAAAACTGAAAGAAAGAGAAGTAACAAATCTTTAGATTTACAAATAAAGAAGGGGTTTCCGAGCTCAGAACCAGTGCAACTTTTGTGGTGTTTAATGTTGAGCTTAAATCATATGGGGGAATTTTCTTTTCTGTTTTCTTTTTTTAATTTTGGTATCATTAATATAAAATCACATAGGCAACATTTTAGTTACTAGATGCCCCCCATTATCAAGTCCCCACCACATACCCCATTACAGTCACTTGTCCATCAGCATAGTAAGATGCTATAGAGTCACTACTTGTCTTCTCTATGCTCTACTGCCTTCCCTGTGCCCCCCAATACATTATGTGTGCTAAATGTAATGCCCCTTGTTCCCCTTCTCTCTCCATTCCCACCCACCCTCCCCAGTCCGTTTGCCTTTGGTAACTGTTAATCCATTTTTGGGTTCTGTGAGTTTGCTGCTGTTTTGTTCCTTCAGTTTTTTGCTTTGTTCTTATGCTCCACAGATGAGTGAAATTATTTGGTACTTGTCTTTCTCCACCTGGCTTATTTCACTGAGCATAATACCCTCTAGCTCCATCCATGTTGTTGCAAATGGTAAGATTTATTTTCTTCTTATGGCTGAATGATCCTCCATTGTGTATATGTACCACATCCTCTTTATCCATTCATCTACTGATGGACACTTAGGTTGCTTCCATTTCTTGGCTATTGTAGATAGATAGTGCTGCGATAAACATAGGAGTGCATATGTCTTTTTCAAACTGGGCTGCTGCATTCTTAGGGTAAATTCCTAGGAGTAGAATTCCTGGGTCAAATGGTATTTCTATTTTGAGTTTTTTTGTTTTTTTTTTTTGAGAGGGCATCTCATATTTATTGATCAAATGGTTGTTAACAACAATAAAATTCTGTATAGGGGGGTCAATGCTCAATGCACAGTCATTAATCCATCTCAAGCCTAGTTCTCTTCAGTCTCCAATCTTCTGAAGCATAACAAACAAGTTCTTACATGGTGAACAAATTCTTACATAGTGAGTAAGTTCTTACATGGTGAACAGTACAAGGGCATTCATCACAGAAACTTTCAACTTTGATCACGCATTATGAACTATAAACAATCAGTCCAAATATGAATATTTGTTTGATTTTTATACTTGATTTATATGTGGATACCACATTTCTCTCTTTATTATTATTATTTTTAATAAAATGCTGAAGTGGTAGTTATATGCAAGATAAAGGTAGAAAACATAGTTCAGTGTTGTAAGAGAGCAATTGTAGATGATCAGGTGTGTGCCTGTAGACTATGTGCTAATCTGAGCTAGACAAGGGCAATAAAACATCCATAGATGCAGAAGCTTTCTCTCAACACAGGGGGGGGGTGTGAGGTTCTAAGCTTCACCACTGTTGTTCCCCAATTTCTCACCTGATGGCCCCCCTACGACTGTGCCTGTCTTAGGTTGTTCCTCCCTTGAGGAATCTTACCCGTCTCTGGCTAACCAGTCATCTTCCGGGGCCATACAGGGAAATGTAAAGTTGGTAAGTGAGAGAGAAGCCATATTGTTTGAAAAGGTTAGCTTTTTACTTCTTTGCAGATTTATGCCCTGTGGCTTCTATGCCCAGCACTTGTCTCAAGGTATCTTTACCACCTGGAGGAATTATGATACTTGGTAAATTTGATATGAGGCACGAATTCTATTTAAGGGTTGTAATTAGGAAGGAAGAAGAAAAGCTGTAGAGGTAGCAAATGGAAGGAAACATGGGAGGATTGATTATTTCTTTGACATATCTTCTTGCAGAGTAACTTAAGCATATATAGGTTTTAAACTACTAACTAAATTGCGCACCCATATTAACATAATAGGAATACGGTGACATAAACAAAGCAAATCTATAATTACCCGCTATCTCCAGTGAAGCCAAGAAAACCAGTTAGGCACCCTAGGCATTTGTGAAAATTTGTCTATGATATGATAGATATTGTCCAACTGTACTTGAACAGCCTGAGAGAAGTCAGACAAATTAAAGCAACCCATTTCTGGGATCTGTTCACATCCCATATGTTCTTTTAACCGTAGATAGTCTATAGTCGTAAGATTTTGGAGCGCTACAACTTGCACCCCTCCCAACTCCTGATTGAGTTCCAACAGTACAGATCTGGTTAAATTCGTTGTCTCACTGTATGCACATGCCAGCCTAGACATCTCCCTCCTCATTCCAATGGCAAGTCCAGGAAATGGTGGGGTGGACGCAGCCACAACCGCAAGATTGCCCAGATCCCTGTGGAGGCTTTTTGATGATCATCCCCTGGCACGAGTCCCCCAGAGAGTGCTGATGCCGGAAGCTCCTCCTCATATCGTATCTTAGTTCATTTTCTGGGTAGCCAAGCTAGGCCTTGATCTTCCGCATAGAAACAAACAGACCCTTTGCCCACACTTTGACATGCCCTCTATACCACTGTGCAGAACTCATTGGAGGTCAGCACACAGGAACTGATTTTTTTTTTTATTAAGAGAGGAATATTATCAGAAAAGAGTACCTCCATAGCTGATCATCTGACACCCTTTAAGTGATCAACATTAAGGATATTTAAAGCATGCGTTAATCTTTGATTTACCAATTGTTTTATCCTATCAAGGAGTAATCCCCCTTTTCTTTCTTTCTTTTTTTTTAATCTTTAATCTATACTTACATGAAGAATACTGTTTACTATGCTCTCCGCTATATCAGGTCCCCCGTAAAAACCACATTTTGGTCACTGTCCATCAGCATAGCAAAATGTTGAATCACTACTTGTCCTCTCTGTGTTGTACAGCCCTCCCTCCCCTTTCTCCCTCCCCCCACTATGCATGCTAATCTTAATACCCCCCTTCGTCCCCTCCCTTATTCCCCCCTGCCCACCCATCCTCCCCAGTTCCTTTCCCTTTGATACCTGTTAGTCCATTTTTGGGTTCTGTAATTCCGCTGCTGTTTTGTTCCTTCAGTTTTTCCTCTGTTCTTATACTCCTCAGATGAGTGAAATCATTTGGTATTTCTCTTTCTCTGCTTGGCTTATTTCACTGAGCATAATACCCTCTAGCTCCATCCATGTTGTTGCAAATGGTAAGATTTGTTTTCTTCTTATGGCTGAATGATACTCCATTGTGTATATGTACCACATCCTCTTTATCCATTCATCTACTGATGGACACTTAGGTTGCTTCCATTTCTTGGCTATTGTAGATAGTGCTGCGATAAACATAGGGGTGCATATGTCTTTTTCAAACTGGGCTGCTGCATTCTTAGGGTAAATTCCTAGGAGTGGAATTCCTGGGTCAAATGGTATTTCTATTTTGAGTTTTTTGAGGAACCTCCATACTGCTTTCCACAATGGTTGAACTAATTTACATTCCCACCAGCAGTGTAGGAGGGTTCTCCTTTCTCTGCATCCTCGCCAGCATTTGTAGTTCCTAGTCTTTTCTATATTGGCCATCCTAACTGGTGTGAGTTTTAATTTGCGATTCTCTGATGATTAGCAATGTGGAGCATCTTTTCATGTGCCTGTTGGCCATCTGAATTTCTTCTTTGGGGAAGTGGCTGTTCATATCCTCCACCCATTTTTTAATAGGGTTATTTGCTTTTTGGGTGTTGAGCTGTATGAGTTCTTTATATATTTTAGATGTTAACCCCTTGTCGGATATGTCATTTACAAATATATTCTTCCATACTGTTGGATGCCTTTTTGCTCTGCTGATGGTGTCCTTTGCTGTACAGAAGCTTTTTAGCATGATGTAGTCCCATTTGTTCTTTTTTGATTTTGTTTTCCTTGCCCAAGGAGATGCGTTCAGGGAAAAGTTGCTCATGTTTATATTCAAGAGATTTTTGCCTATGTTTTCTTCTAAGAGTTTTATGGTTTCATGACTTACATTCAGGTCTTTGATTCAGTTTGTTTACTTTTGTGTATGGGATTAGACAATAATCCGGTTTCATTCTCTTGGATGTAGCTGTCCAGTTTTGCCAACACCAACTGTTGAAGAGGCTGTCATTTCCCCATTGTATGTTTATGGCTCCTTTATTGTATATGAATTGACCATATAGGCTTGGGTTAATATCTGGACTCTCAGTTCTGTTCCATTGGTCTATGGGTCTGTTCTTGTGCAAGTACCAAATTGTCTTGATTACTGTGGTTTTGTAGTAGAGCTTGAAATCGGGGAGCGTAATCCCCCAGCTTTATTCTTCCTTCTCAGGATTGCTTTGGCATATGGGGGAATTTTCATCCTTGATGTCACTACATAAAAAATAAACAAACAGGCATAATATGTAAAAGCTTTGTAATTATAGTTAAAAAGAAAAACGGATAAAATGTTGTAAGCAATACGACTAAGTCGCACTAAGAAAGTGGTGTAATCAAAAAAATCGAATGCACACATAAATTTTTCACATATGAGGACAAAGGAGGAAATATAGTCAGCTTATTAACATTTGAAAATTGTTCAAATTCAATTACTGAATTTTTAAAACCTTTAATCCTTTTTTCATCTGAATTGGCAAAGATTTTAAGCATAAACATCCAGTTCTATTGTACAGTTTAGAGGAGTCTAATTACACATTCTTTGTAGGATAGTGGATGGGTACAATCCTTTTGGAAAGAAGCTTGTGCCTTAAAAATTGTTGTACCTTTTAGCTCTCCAAAATAACATTTGGGAATAATTCCTACAGTGTAATCTGAAATGTAGACAAATATTTATGCATGAAGATATTCATTGCAAGGTTGTTTTATTAGAAGCCAGCTAAGTATCTGGCATTAGGGGAATGAAACAACATGTACAGATTGTTTCTAGTGAAACTCCTACAGTATTAAATGAAAAAAAGCAGGTTTGAAATTGCCTATGCAATATGAACTTAATTCAGATTAAAGTTTGGGAAAGGAATGTGGAAAATGTTAACAGTATTTGCTCCTGGAGCATTGGGTCAAGAGTAATTTATGAAAGTTACTCATAACCATATGATTAAATTCATCATTTTAAAGCAGACTTCAACTTTTTGGGAGTGTCTTTTTTTAGGTAATTTTTTAGATCTTAATTTCTATAGCTTGGAAATGAAGGTGAAGAGGTTAAGCTATGTTTCTCTGAGTAAGAGAATACAACAAGCAATTGTCAATATCTTAAAGTACAGCTTTATATCTTGATAAATTCCTTATAAATTGCAGTGGTTTAGGGAGGTAGACGGTTTGCTGTGGATGAGGTGAGTTAATGCTTATTTACATCATGGTCCTCTTTCTGTTCATTAATTTTTTCAAGATACATTTATTATAGAGATTTCTTGATGAAAGAATCTTTAAAACTCCTGTTTTTTTTTTAATAGTATGTGCAGAAGCTTATAATCCTGATGAAGAAGAAGATGATGCAGAGTCCAGGGTATGTAATTTACTGAATAAATTAATTTTAAGTTATACTCTTGTATTGAATAAGGAAAATAATAATAGAAAAGATGTTAACAGGAGATGTAGTGGAATTGTTTTGACTGTTTTCCTTCCTAGTCTTATCTCCTAGCTTACTTCTACTTCAAGCTCTGTACAATTCCTTTTATCCAAGGATAAAAGGAAAGATGAAAATAAATATGGTTTTATTTCTTTTGCAAGAAGTACAGCCTGTTGTTGAAAAGTGTTTTAGCTATCTTTCTTTAATGATGATATTGTTTTTCTTAGAATTTCTAGTGAAGAAAAGTACTGAGAAAAGTCTTCTGCTCCTACCAATTTATGACAGAAGCTGAAACAAAAAAAATCACAGTAAATTTACATCTTAAGTCAGTACAGCAGTTATTATTTTTTAAAATCTATGAATCTGATAGTTTGCTCAGAAACTGATTTCTTGGAGGTCCTAATGTTTTTATAAGAATTTGTCTAGTTTGGCTTGAAGCAGTTTTTAAGCTGTGTCCTTTAGCTCTATTGCTTAGTAAAAAGTAAACTAAATAATAAATTACTGTGTCTGGAAATGGAAAAGTAATAATTTACTTTTTTTTGAGTATATACTTTATAGAAGTTCCTCTTTTTTATTTGGCCTTAACAACATAAAAAACCCCATTTCTGTAGCTCTGACAAATACTTGAATAAAAATGGTCTTTTTTTTTTTTTAAGAATGAGTTTTAATATGAAATCTGCATCCCTAAGTTCATTACATCTTTAAGCTCCCTGAAATATATGTAAATACAATGGTAGAAAGATCATATAACACAGAAGATCCTGAAGGAAATCCCATTTCACTCTCTTACCTGTGGGGATTCCCAGGAGCAGGGTTGTGGGAATTCATTTCGTGCCCCCAGACCTTAAATTATTTTAATAAAATCCACAAATTCCAGCCTGAAAATTATGTTGCCTTAGGATCAAGATGTTTTTACTAATGTATAATATGCTGTTACCAGTCCAGATAGTGTGAAAAACCAGACCTCCCCTATTGTATATTTTATTTATGTATCTAACAGAAACAATAATGGGTGACTTTGAGGATTGCATGCATTCTTTCTACTTGTGTATAAAAGTATATGATAAAACTTAGTAATTGGGGTGTTTGATGAGCTGGCTTAATTTATTTAGTAAACATCTAAATTAAAGAACATTTAAAAATACAGTTTGAAAACAATATTCAGTATCTCATAGACTTGAAACTGTTAGCTCCCATTGTTCTATGTGATAAGTAAAGTGATTTGGCTGGATCACTCCAACTGATTTCCAAGTTTTTTTGGGAGGCTGTACCAGTTAATTCATTGGCTGTGTAAAAGAACCCAATTACTTTGAAAGAAACAGAAAAAGAGAAAATAGGAAGATTATTCAACTTACACTTGGAAATCATAACAGAAGTCCAGAAAGAGTAAAACAGAACAAAACAAACCCAAGCTGGAGTTAGCAGATAGGAACCAGCCCACCTGCAGTGTCCTTCCACAGCAACAGTACAGGACTTCAGAGCATTGTCTCTGAAAGGGACCCAGCTACCCATTGCTCTTATGCCTGTTTCTCTCAGTTTAAAATCCCAGTTTCTGTGGGAAGGGTTTCTCAGAGACACTCAACTTTGGCTAGGTGGCCAGGGCCAAGAAGTGCAGGCTTCGTTACTGGGCGCCACTTATGAATGAGGGCAGTTTCTAGAGGAGGAATCTTTGTGGGTTGGGCATTCACCTCAAGAGTTGTTGCCTGTCATATCTTCCTATATTACTTTGAATAGTTTTGGATAATTGATTTACTAAGGATCCTTTAATTATGGTAAAGTGCTTCAGGTTCTCCATTTGGTTGACTGCTCTCTCTCCTCTGAACATGTTACTTAAAAACTGTACAGTTTTTTGTCTAACGTGTAAGTCAAATTGCTCCATAGCCCTTGGAAATGATTGTCACAGATTTCAAAATTAATTGGCTCTATGCAGATATTGGAAAATGTCAGTAAGGAAAGCACAGTGTGTTTTGATAAAGCCACATTTCATTTGGATATATTTTTTATTATTTCAGAGACTAAATTAATAATCAAATCCTTAAATCTCAGACTAGTATAAATAAGCATTTATTCTTTGAGTTCAAAGAAAATTAAATACTTAAGATTGATTTTGGAAAACAACAAATCAGATTTTAGTTGGAATACGTTTAGCAATGAAAATATAACGGTTATGTACATCTAGCATGGAAAAACCAGAAGACAAGAACTACTGAATTTAAAAGTGGAGCATTTCTTTGTTACTCCATGAAGGTTTTTTTGGAGTGCCTTCTGCATACCTGGCTGGTGCTGGGTAGACAGTAGTGAGCACACAGGGTAAGTCCCTGACTCCTTGGAGCTGAGTCTAATGGTGGAAGTAGACAACAAGCAGGTAAATTTACAACAGTCCCAAGACAGGAAGTGCTAAAACGACAGAGAAACAAATGGAGGAGATGGAGAAGGCCTCCTTGAGGTGAGGCTGGAAGGATGGACAGGGGGAGAGTTTTGCCCAAGTCTGGTGTCCGTTTGACTTGACTTGACTGCGTCAGAGGGCAAGATTTGGGAGGTACCGAGTGAAGGCAGGTGTCGTTGGGGCTGAGAGGTTAAGGTGAGAGTGGAGGAGGACTGGGTAGGGATTTAATTCTCAGTCAGCGTGATGGGTCTCCCACTTACACAGAGTTAATGTAGGAAACCCCACTTCTGTGCTCACATTGCACTGTACTCACACTGTAGGCAGAGCTCACTATTAACCCCACCACACTACCCGGCTCTGTGCCTGGTGGGCCCTCAAACCAAAGCCTCCAGGTAATCTGAGCTGCCTCCTGTTCGTTCTGAAATGTACTCTCCCCATCCCTCCCAGGTAACCTGAAATTGCACTTGAAGCTATGCTCCATGTTTTGTTTGGTAACTACACAGTTGTGAGGGACACAGCCTTATTTTTTAAAGTGAACCCTATATTGAGGATTTCCCATTATGCTGTGCATGTATGTTTTTGGATAATACATTAGTCACCCAGACTGGTCCAAGAAAGTAAGCAGATTCCCACATGGCAGTGCAATGTGCATATGTAGTCAGACACCTGTATATTCAGGTCTTTAATCCATTTCGAGTTTACTTTTTTGTATGGAGTCAGACAGTAATCCAGTTTCATTCTCTTACATATAACTGTCCAGTTCTGCCAACACCCGTTGTTGAAGAGGCTGTCATTTCTCCATTGTATGTCCCTTTATCATATATTAATTGGCCATATATATATGGGTTATATCTGGGCTTTCTATTCTATTCCATTGATCTATGGCTTTGTTCTTATGCAAGTTAAAACTTTATGGACACTTGAATTTCATATCATTTTCAAGTGTAAAGAATTATTATTATTTTGATGCCCCCCCTCCTGCCCACCAATCATTAAAAAGAAAAAGTTCTTAGTCCAGGGCCCTTGCAAAAAGAAAGTTGGCCTGTAGGCCATAGTTTGCTTCCCCTGGTATAGAGTATTAACTCTGTAGCCAGCCTGCCAGGGATGAATCCCAGCTCTTCAGCTTCTGAAGTGTGATATGATAGAAGTTTCTTGTGGCATTGCAGAAGTTAATGGGCTAGTTCATTGTCTTAACATATAAGTGAGATCATATGTATTTGTCTCTCTCTGACTTACTTTACTTAGCATAAAGAGTTACCTGCTTCATGAGTCCATTACTAGGATAAAATGAGTTAATATTTTTAAAGCCCTTGAAACAGTGCCTAGCACATAGTAAATGCTACATAAATATTTGTTTAACAAATAAGATTTTTATCCTAAAAACACAAATCAATTCTAATAAAAAACAGAGGGGCTGTAGTATAATAAAAATCACATATGAGTGTATACCCGAACCTCAGTTATCCAGATGCAGATCTCCTATGTAGGATCAAAACAAACCGAACAGAAGAAAATAAGACTTCAGAAGTGGGAGAGTATCCTCTGAGCATTTGGTTGCAGGGCAAAGACCCAACAGTTCAAAGACTCACCTGATTTCTGACTGTTTGCTTTACAGGACTCAGAGCAGGATTTAAATGAGGGGGTGTGGGGTGGGTGGGAGGGGGTATCTACAGTACATAAAGGACTCTAGGTACTGAGGAGTGATGGTGGGGAGAGGGAACAGAGAGGAAAAGGCAGGCAAAGAGGAGCTCAGTGGACACTAGCAGTGGTGGCAGGATTGTGAAACAGTTTAGAAGAGTTAGCTCATAAGAAGAAAAGTAGCAGGAGAGAGAAGAGGAAAAGCTGGGCTTTTGTGTGAGGGATTCAGACACAGTGAATGGGTTGGGGAGAAAGACTTAAACTGATGACAAGAGTAAAGAACATGCAAGTCAGTGTTAAAAATGGTTAAAGAAGACAGTTTAGGTGACCCGGGCAAACTTCAATGCTTTATGAAGCAGGCAGTCTCGTTCCCAGAGGTCCAGAGAACTTCAGAATGGGGCAGAAGGCAGGCAGCGTTGATGGGAGAAAGAATAAGGAACAAGGAAGAGACCATGGAAAATGATAAGGAGAAGGAAGTAAGCATAGAGCGTGGAGCTGGTGTGGTGTTGGGGACTGGCTGGCTGGATGCACTGCGTTTCTGCTCAGGCGCAGCATTGACAGGAACACAGAAGTTACTTAAGTCTCATTTTGCTGATGTGGTTCCCTGGGCAGGAGTGGCTCTACCTTGGGCCAAGAAAGAGTCACTTCAGCAATGGTGACATGGTATCCCCAGCCTTTTCTCTCTGGGTTTACAGCAGGCAGGCATTTATGATTGTTTTAGTGTGAGGTTCTAGATGGATTATGTGAAGTGAGAAATAACCTTTTGCTGTTGTGTTGGGTTGTGTTATGCTAGCCTTCCTTACTCAAAATAGAGAGAAGTGGATTTGGGTTGGCATGATTTAGCTAATACCCCAATTTTTAAAGTTTCTTGCATAGCAGGGAGTTAGTGGGCACCAGGATCTGTTTTTTCTGTGTCCATGTGTCCTTAGAATCTAGTTTGAGATGAATATTGAATAGATGGTAAACAAAAGCTCGCATATACCTTACCCTTATAGGAAAAAATAGAATGATGTCCTCTTTCATGGGCTATTAGGCTTTTGCATGATAAGTAAATAGTACACACAAAAATCATACATATGCACTGTACATCCCTTCAATTCTTCTTGGGCCTGTGGTTTTCATTAACTTTCAGCCATCCAAGATGGGTTTGAAATGCTGGTTTTTTAATTTCCTATTGTGAGTTTTGATATATTTGTGGGCACAGAGCACTCCCAGTTCTTGTTGCCCTGACAGTGGGGCCAGCTGGTTGAAGAGGTGAGGCAGCTGCTTGTCACTCTGTGAGTGAACAGTGGAATAGGAGAGGGTGGTGATTAGGGCTCCAGGAGACCGACTCAGTGCCTGCTGCTTCTAGGACTGTGTCTCACCTCTCTAACTCAATTTTATGGTTACAAACTACCAGTGTTCACAAAAGTATAAGCCTTGTAGTCCAAGTCAGTTAAGCCTTCTGCTAGTTAAAAGGGACTCTGGAGAGGTGGCAGGCCATACTTACAGATGGTATTCTGTTGGCCTCACCCCCCTGGAATGAAAGTTTACAAGGAGTAGAGCACACTGGTTTGCTTTGAGCTCATTCTAAAGTGAGTGGGGCAGGACTGCCGGATTCGTTTTTACTCATATTCACACTCTCTTGGTGGGACGGAGCATGACTGCTTGCTCCCTTTGGAAAAACCACTCCCTGTGGGAGCCATTACATATATTGTACCTAGAAGTGAATTTAACATCTAATGCAATATGCATCTATGAATTAACTCACTTCTGAAGACTTTATCAAATTTCAAAGGAAAGAGCTACATCCTGAAAGAGAATTAAACTCAGTGGTAAAGAGTATGAAGCAGTATGAAAGAATAATATTGAACAGAATAAAGGTGTCTCTTGATTTGCAACCTAGCTTTTGTAACCTATTGTCCTTTCTGTGTTCCCACTAGCTGGGAACTTTGGAGACCTTAGTGATTAGCCAGCCAGTCACAGACCTTGACAGAATGAATTTACTAATCTGGGGGAAAATACTCCCTTGAAAAATGTTCCAGGACTGTATTGATAAATGTGCACCACCTCCCTGAGACAAGTTGCATTACTTTCCCCACTTTATGAGCTGGTAGTTAATGTTTAGTCACCTAAAGTGAACTTCAGCACTAACAATTCTTCCTTCTAACACCTTCCAAGGAGATTTTATCCCTTATGAATAAGGTGAGTAAACTAACTGTTAGTTTGTTTTCATTTTAGATTATACATCCAAAAACTGATGATCAAAGAAATCGATTACAAGAGGCTTGCAAAGACATCTTGCTGTTTAAGAACCTTGATCCGGTAAGATAAATCACAGTAGTAGCCATGGTTTTTTTCAGTGTCACTGTGAAGAACTGTGCAGGATCTGGGTTTTACCCACCCTCAGGCTGACATCACCTGGGCGATGTCAGGCCCGTGACAGATGCCTGCATGTTCAGCAGTTGTGTTACAGGGAGGTCTTGGGAGCTTGGGGGGTGCACTGCTGCTAGAGCAAGGAGTCGGCAGCCTGCTCTTGGCTGGGGGAAGACATTACCTCATCCTGCAGGGTTACTTGTCACAAACAGAGCCCTGGGAACCGGCCCGGTGAAGGAGGTTAGGGCCTTGCATTCTTTGTGCACCCAGAGGGACCCTGTGTGGGTGCCTGGGGCCCGTGGTGGACTGCCTGCTTTCACTAGTCGATAATAATAATAATTCTGTTTTAATGTATAACTTGTGTAGTATACATATGTTAAAAGTAACATTTCACTGGCTTTAGAAGTGGGGGATTTTTTTGTTACTTATAAGGATTTTGACATCTCTGGTCTGTGGTTTTGTGTATTTCTAGAATGCCCTCTCAGTATGAGTGAGCATGCTGTTCAGATTTTGCCCTGCCCTCTGATCTAATGTTGTGATTTCTTTATCACGGATTAAGTTTATTCGTTGCTACACGGTCATTTGGGAAGAACCCCTGTTACTAGTTCCCAAATGTGAAAACCGAGTCAACTTTTGTAACTTACCTCAACTTTTTTGGTCAAACTCAACATCTTAGAGTTTTTCAAATTGATGCCCTAGAGAAGAAAGCATTAAAAGATCCCCTTTCAATAAGATGAGGTCTTCTTAAAAAAGCCATTTTTATAAAGAGAAACATACTGCATTATGCCACATCTTCTACATGGGGTTCGTCACATTACACCCTGACGTATTTTTAGACCTCCTTTATTTCTAATACCATTTACATTTATATTATGTCCTCCAGGAACAGAGATTGTATTTTGTGCCTTTGGAGATGTTTCATGACCACATCATGTTACACGTTTTGGCCACTTTGATCCAGGTGCTCCAGAGTCACCACAGAGCTTGCAAAACTTGGAACTTGACAAAAGGGGTTGCTGATTGTTCTGATGATAGAAGAATAAGAAATGGACTTTAGGAATTTAGTTTATGAGTTTTCTTACAGTATTAATTTAAGTAGTGGAGTAAGTAACTAAAGGGAATTGATGAGAATTTGATGGGATTCCAAATAAATCCAGACTTCATTGATCTAGAGTGGTAACAATTCTGTGAAACAAAGGATACTAAACTGCATGATCTCTGATAATCTCCTGCCAGTATGAGTTCAAATAATTATAGTGGAAAAATACAAACTGTGTGTGTGTGTGTGTGTATAAGATGATAATTTTAGTACTGGAATTAAACTGATTCAGTATTTAACTCTCCTGCTACAGATACACACAGAAGACAACTGTAAAATTAATCCCTAGTTTTAGCCTATGGATAGGCTTCAAGCACGGAGATTCTCTATATTTTTCAACTAGAACTTCACTGGGAGAATCGCAGAGGTCACCAGAAGCAGAGCTTCTCAAGCTCTAACATGCCTGTAGATCATCAGAGGATCTTGTTAAAAATGCAGAGTCTGGTTCAGTAGGTCAGTAGTGGAACTTGAGAGGCTGCATTTCTGACAAGCTTCCAGATGTTGATGCTCCTGGCTCACAACCATGCTCAGTGCAGCAAGGTCTAGAGCCTTATGTGAAAAGGCTCTAGCTCATTATTTTGGTATTGCCATGTGTTATTTTGTTTGCATACTTTCCTATCCAGTTGCAGCATTCAGGGTTTTAATGCTGCAACCGTGACTCAACAGTGGCATTCTGGTGTCTCTGCCATAAGCGATAAACAGGCATGAGGAATAGCTGCCAGTTATGCTTCTCTGAGATGCTGCCTGTTCTCTGCCGTCCTCTGAATTATCCTGATTTTTCTTGCCATTTCAACTGTAACTCTTTTAAAGCATTGTGAAAATTTTGGCTGCTTTTGAAATGATTTTTTAAAAACTTCGGCTCATATATTCTGACAAGGAGCATCTTTGCTTAGTTAAAGTGATTATTTTGATAAACATAGGTATTTTTTATACTTCTTTCACTGCTCACTGCTCTATTGAAGGTCTTCAACATATATGTATATTTTAAAGGCCACTTCATAGGTGAAAAAAGGAAAAGGCCAGTTCAGAAATGATCAAATTCATGGTTTATCATATTGAATGTTTCACAGGGGAGAAGCAAACATCATTTTCATAGTTGTTTCCCAAAGACCTTTTGTTAGATTTGAGCTCAAACCACCTTGGCTTATTTTTCTATTGTCTCAAATCTTCTAGGAATGATGCAGAATATAAATAAATAAAAATTTATTGTTCTTAACAGATTACCACCTGGAATTAGAAGTTTTTCTCCAAACACAGCAGATAAAATATTTCAGGTTAAGTTTATATTTCACATAGCTTTCTAGGTTTTTATATGTCCTCTTGGGATTTATAATTAGATGAGGGATTCAAATACACATACAAAGTGATTTGGTAAAACATGGTCATTGTAATATGGTCAGACCCTCATCTAAGGATTCAGGATGCTGGAGAGTTGGCATGAGCCAAGCCTCTGAAAGTGAGAAGGAAAGTGTCAGCTGATGAAAAGTACAGTGTCATCACTAGAGCCTCACGGGGAAGACAGCCAGTGGCGGGAGCTACGATGTATGTGATGTGTCCGGAGGGACTATTCTTAAATGCCGTGCAGCAGTGTCGGACACATGCTGTAGGTAGTGGACAGGCATGATGCAAACACTTTAAGCAGAGCATATAGCAGTCAGATGTGTCTAAGGTCACTGTGGTGGCAGCATAGAGGGTAGAGTTAAAGGCCAGAGAGTGACAGGGCAAGAACCAAAGAATGGAGCTCAGTGAGGAAACCATGCCCTGATCCAGAAAAAAGAAATGGGCCTAACAAAGGTTGGGAGAAAAGGGATGGTTTCATTAAACATTCAGGAGTAGCACAAATTGGTATGTGGTCATTGAATGAATTGAGAGCTGACAGAAAGAATCTTGGGTGACTCCCAGAGTCTAGCTAGAATGATTGTAAAGATGATATCTTTTCCTAAAATGGGAAAACTTGGGAGGAGGAAAGGGAAGCAGTAGTTAGCTAGCTAGCAAGAAGAATGATCTTGGCTTTGCATCTCCTGTCTCACTTGGATTCCCTGAACTCATTGTTTAACTTGAAAATCTCGCATCTCCTAGGCCTCAGAACGTTTCTCCTTAGAGTGCCGTATACACATACATCAAGCACAGCATTTATAATTATCAATCTCTTTGAAGATATTCTTTTCATGAATATTTTAATGCTCAACTCAGTAGGCCATTTTTCTTCTGACATATTTCTAATTTGAGGCAAACTGAAATAGTTTTCCTTTGCTCTAAGATCCTCTCTTTCATTAATGGGTAGTAAACTGTTATTTCCTAAGTGAGTCCGAACCCTCTTACTGAGCTGAGTCTCGAATTTGCATTCCGTAGGAGACTTAAGATGTGGATTTCCTACAGTAGTTGTCAGTCATCATGATAAGCCTCTGCATATTAAATATTTCTGAAGTTCTCTTCACTCTGTGCATGACTGTGGGGAAATGACATTTTGATTGACTAGAACAGACATCTGTCACAAAGCAAAGTTCTAGAAGAAATAATTGTTCTGTATTTTATCAGGAATTACATTTTCATACAACCACGCATGAGTTAAGTTATGATTTTTTTAAAGGCAGCTAATTCTAAGATAACAAAAAATGTACTATAGCAATGTATTTCATCTTTTTCTCTACCTTACATGTTGAAAAAGAGTTAATGAATAAAGCTGATAATTCTCCCTCTGTCTGCCCTGAACAAGTTGAAATAAAAACTGTAAGCAAACAAAATACTAGGAAACCATTTAATCAGGCTTCATGATTTTGATAGGTGACCATATGTTGCCTGAGTTGATGAGCTCATTTGGGTAAAATGGTCCCTGCGGGGCCAATTAGCACCACATCAAGAAAGCACTGTTTTACTGGCACCTTGGCTTCCTCTTCAGCCCTGGCCGCTGTTTCACAAATAGGTGCCAAAGCTCACACAGGGACCCAGGGAGGGCACAAACCACTTCCTGCAGACACATCACTTTCATTCTTCTAGAGGTTTTTCTTAGCCCGCATCCAGATTTATCTATCATCATCTCTGTTTTAAAGTGTCTGTTTTTTTAATTAATTAAAATGTTTAATGCAAATGATTTTAAAAATCAATTTTAAATAAGCAGTTTACAAAATTCAGAAAGAACAAAAGAGCAGTTAGTGAAACAAAATCTACCCTTGTCTCCCAATAACCCAGTTTCTCAGAAGCTAAGTTCTTTTAGCACAATCATCTGTATTTTTCTAGAGCATGCTCTATGTAATATATATATTATATATATAGATATATATATGTAAACACACACACACAAGTATATTCTTTTCAAAGTTTTGGTGGCAGTAAACTCTACACAGTGTTCTTGCCCAGTTCTTTCCTTTTTTACTTAACAATATACATTTATAGATTCCATATCTTAAAGACTTATTTTGTGAGTATTTATTTATGAGAGTTTAAATTGGTAACATTTATGTGTTATAAAGCTAAACCATAAAAACACATTGATGTTTTGCTGTTGTTCGATGTATTAAAATTGCACATAACTGGGCTGGGGGTGCAAATAGTCAAAATAATATTGATAAAGAACAAAGTTGGAGGACTCACACTTGCCAATTCCAAACTTCTACTACAAAGCCACAGTAATGAAAACACTATTACTGGGATAGAGACAGCCATATAGAACAATGGAATAGATTTGAGAGTCTAGAAACAAATCTGTATTGCACATTTATGGCCATTTGATTTTGACGAGGGTCTCAAGACCACTTCATAGTCTCTTCAACAAATGTTGCTGGGACATTTGAGCATCCCAAACACAAAAGAACAAAGCTGGACTCCTACTTCACACTCTATACAAAACTTAACTCAAACTGGATCAGAGACCTAAATGTCAGCTCTAAAACTATAAAAACTCTTAGTAAAAAACACAGCCATAAGTCTTCATGCCCTTGAATTTAGCAGTGGATTCTTAGACACCAAAAACAGGAGTAAGAACAGAAAAAGGATTAGTTGGACCTCATAAAAAATAAAAAATTTTGCACATCAAAGGAATTACCAAAAAAAGTGAAGAGATAACCTACTGAATGGTAGAAAACATTTGCAAGTCGTATTTATGGTAAATAGTATCCAGAATATATAAGAACTCTTACAACTCAACAAGACAAACAACCCAATTTAAAAATGGGGAAAGGACCATTTCTCCATAGAAGGTATACATGACCAATAAGCACAGGAAAAGATTTTCAACATGGTTAGTCATCAGGGAAATGCCATCACAGCCAGAGTGAGATACCACATCACCGCACTGAGGATGGCTATAATTTACAAAGGAAAATAAGTGTTGATAAGGATGGGAAAAAATTGGAACCCTAGGATGTTGCTGTTAGGAAAGCAAAATGGTTCAAGCACTGTGGAAAACAGCTTGGCAGTTTCTAAAAAAGTAAACATAGAATCACCATAGGACTAGCAATTCCACCTCTAGGTTTTGACCCAAAAGAATTGAAACAGGTATTCAAACAAATACGCATATACAAATGTTTGTAGCCGCACTGTGCACAGTAGCCAAAAGTGAAAAAACAACCCAGGTATGCATTGAGGGATGAGTGGATAAGCAAATTGTGGTGTGTGTGTGTGTAATGCAATATTATTCATCTATAAAAAGGAACAAAGTATATATGCAGTGATAGGGATAAACCTTGAAAACCTTATGCAGAGTGAAATAAGCCAGATACAAAAGATCACACAGTTACCTGCTTCTCCAGTGTGGAATACCAAGAATAGGTAAATCCACAGGAACAGAAAACAGATGGGTGGGTGCCAGGGGCTGGTGGGAAGGGGGAGTGGCAAGTGGCTGCTTAATGGGCACAGGGTTTCCCTTTAGGGGGTGGAAATGTTTTGGAACTAGGTAGAGGTGGTGGTATGTAATTCCACAGCTTTGTGCAAAGCCACTGAATTGTTCACACTAAAATGGTTAATTTTATGTTTGTGAAATTTCACCTCATAAAAATATTGGTATATATAATCCATCTGAGCATTTTGATTTCCATTAGTTTTAATATTTAATGACTAAAATACACTTTCAGGATGCAATTCAATCAGCTGTTACAGACTCAGTCACCGAAGCACCTTCACAAAATCCCAGGGTGCATAAAACACAGTGGTGAAGAACACTGAGCCTTTTTAACAGCTGAGGAATGTGGAAACCCTGCTTTGAGCACTTCCCTTGAGTGACAAGGGGCTGATCTCTCTGCAAGGTGGCCCTTGTCACTGCTCGCCAGCTCTCATTCTTAGGCAGGACTAAGTTTGGACGTTGTGCCAAAATCTCCAGGGCATTCTACCCAGCAGCCCTAGCTCTGGCCTCGAGAAGCCCAGCTGTGGTCAGTGCTGCAGAAGAGAGCTGATGTGTTCACGTGCAGGTCATCTCCAGTCTCAACAAAGTGCCCAGTTCCCTGAACTGTTGCTCCTCCAGCGTGTCACTGGTTTCCTGATTACCCTTCACTGACTGCCTCCTGCTTGGCAGGGACACCAGTGAGAGGCAGATGTCTTAAAATACTCATATTCTTTTTTATAGCTGCAGAGCTTTCTGATGTGTGAATATGGCAAACCTACTTACCCAGTGGCCTGTAGATAAACATCAGTTTGTTCCCAGTTTTTTGCTATTATGATGCTGCTATGAAAAATACCTGTGAAGAGGTCATTGCACAAATATCTATGGAATAACCTCCTAGAAGAGCAATTGTGAGGTGAAGGGTATGAGTATCTGAATTTTATTAAACACAGACAACTTGCCCTCTGTAGTTTGTTCCATTTTGCCTCCCTGTAAGCAGTTTGTGTGGGAATGCCTCTTTCCTACACCATGTCTATCTGACACAGTGGCTTATTCTAGCATTTTGATGTTTTTGAATCTGACAGGTGACAAATGATATTTCAGTTTTAATTTGCATTTCTCTTTATTTTGAAAGAAGTTTTAAACATCTTTTTGTATTTTTAAGTGTTCCTTCCCCCTTTTTCCTGGAAGCTTGGCATATCTGTTTTTTTGTGAGTTCTAAAACTACACTGTCATGTTAGTGTGGAGGTTTTGTGCTGGGCCCTTCCAGTCTGGAAGCTTCCGTCCTTTGGTTCTGGAAAATTAATCCCATATTTCTGTCATTATTTTCTTCCCTTTCTCTTCTCTAATCATCATTTAGTCTAGAACTTATATCTTCTCATTTCTTTGTCAACTTCCTTTGAGGTTTTTGGCCTTAATCTCTTTGGTCCTTTACTTGGAAGAAATTTCATAATGGTGGGTCTGTGTCATTATACATGTGTCTGAACCCATGGGGTACACAGTGCCAGGTGTGACCCTGAGGTGAACTGTGATACTGTGGGGACAAATGCCGAGGGTCCTCAGTGGGGACAAATGGACCCTCTGGTGGGGTGGTTGATAGTGTGGGAGGGGCTGGGCACAGGGGAGGTAAGGGGGGTAGGAGGTATGTAAGAAATCTATATGCTTGTTGCTCAATTTTGCTGTGAACCTGTAACTGCCCTAAAAAATTTAGATATTTATTTATTTATTTTTATTAAAGTATCATTAATATACAATCTCATAATGGTTTCATGAAAACAACACTGGTTTAATCATTCACCCATATTATCAAGTCCTCACCCCTTCTATTACGGTCACTTCTATCACCATAGTAAGATGCTATATAGAGTCATTATTTGTCTTCTCTGTGCTGTACAGCCTAAAAGGAAGAAAAATTTTGGCAATCACATTTTAATTTCCAACTTCTCTCTGATTTGTTCTTTTTCTAAATGTCGTATTTTCATCTCATGGATATGATATCCTCTTGAATATCTCTGGATATACAAAGTAGAACTTTCTAAAAGCTCTGCTGTTCCCAAATTCTCTGTCCACCTGGTGTTACTGTGCTGTCTCAGTCTTTAGGCTCCAAAAGGGACAACACAGAGCTGACTTAGAGCTCTGAATAAGTAGGGCAGGCGTGTCACCAGTGTTCCACTTTGGCTGAGCGGCTAGGGAGCCGGCTCTTACAGGGAGGATTCCTAAATCCAAGCAAGGGAATTCCTTACTCTGGGGCCCCAGCATCCAACATAGCTGTTACACTTCTCTCTGATATGGTTAGTTCCCCCCAAGAACCTGACTCTGACCTTTTGACTGGGAAGAGTTGGGGTTAATGCTTGGCGGCTAGGCATTCTGCGTTGGGGTGGAGGCATTTGGAAAGAAGGTCTCTACTCACGGTGCAGGACTCGGAATCAGTCCACTTGTTTCCACCTGTGCCTTGGTCCCATGCTGGCCAAACTGGTGCCTTCCCGTCTGGGGTCACGTGGTGCTCCGGCAGGTGCTGCAGGCTCACCTTTCCTGCTCTGGACTGTGCCCTCTCTCTGATACCCCCCATTTAACTTGCCTTTGCTCTAGAAATCTCTCCCTCAATTTCCCCCTCATACTATATCACATTGTAGATTCATACCTTCACATTCCCTGTGAAATGTCAGTGGAGTCTCAAAAAAGAGAATTACATGTGGTCGGTTCATACTTTTTATCCACAACATCTTATTTCTTTCACCTGTATTTTGCATTTGTATCTTCCCCCACACCCCGTACTGCCAAATCTATCTTCAGCTTCTGGCCTGGCAGTTATTGTTTTACCATTTTTATACCCATGATGACCTGATCACGTGTTCAGAGCTAGTAAGTGGCAAACATATAATCCACGGACATCTTCTGGCTTCTGTGTTACCGTGCATCATGCTCTTTCTCCATCTCCATTTGTTCTGTATATTTAGAGGTCTCGGAATTGTTCCTCTATTTGTTCTAAGGAAAAATTTCTTTTACCTCCTATTTTATTTTCACCAGCTGCTGTTCATCCTTAAGCCTTGTCAACCAAACTTAAGCAGGATGAAAATTTTATGTAGTTTAAGTAGTTGTTGAATAATAGGTTTGATGTTTCTGGCTTCAGTTTTAATAAATCTGTCCTAGGGAGCTAAGTGGTTGCTTCTTGAAAAGAACATTCATAATAAAGAATAGTGATAGAATATTTGCCACAATAGTTTTTGGTTTAGCTTTTGTTATGTTTCTGTTCTGTTTTGGTTTTGGTGCTAAACCAAAAAGCATTGAAGTCAGGATTGACGTCCCTAAACCTCTATATAAATACTAGTGATGACTGACTTGGGGAAGTTTTACAAATACTTATCTTTAAAATATATTTGTGATAGTTCTTACTAATCTGCTAAGTAAAAGCAGGTTATTTTAGTTGCTAAGATTATATTTCACAAGGCATATGGTGGTTTGGTGGTTAATTTTTCATATTAAAGTGGTGATAGTTCATTGGAAATATTCTGAAATAGACTAATTATAATTAATTTCATTCAGATACTGAATATGAAAGTAAACATGTAATCATCTTTTTTATATTAGGTAAGGAAGACTAAGGTTTGTTTTTTTTAATAAGACTTAATGGCAGTGATGATGTTATTTCCATTACTTTGAGTTTGTTCACAGATACATAAAGCTAATTATGGTTATTTAAGAAAACATGTTCTAGATAAACATAAAAATGACATCTTTTCTTTTTGAAAATAGGAGCAGATGTCTCAAGTATTAGATGCCATGTTTGAAAAACTGGTCAAAGAAGGGGAACATGTAATTGATCAAGGTGATGATGGTGATAACTTTTATGTGATCGATAGGTAAGTTTTGCATGACTTCACTACTGAAATGCAATGTATCTTTTGTGTAAAATCTCAGTGGGTTGTTATAATGACTGACAAATTAATGTATGATAGTTGCTGTGGCCTCTGTTCCCATTGCTACATAATAGGCGCTGAACCTGCCCTGAATACAGGCAGTGAAACCATAGATCATGAAAGCAGCCAGTTTATAGAAGAACTGATGATTTTTGCTTTAAACTATAAATCTCAGTCAGTTACTGTGAGCATCCTCATTATTCAGCTCCTACTTGAGTGGCAATTAGTGTGTGATAGGGCCTGTGACAGTGAGAATGGAAGTATATAGTGCAGCATCTGGGATATCGAATCAGTACAATTCAACCGATGTCATGTTTTTCAAAAGGTCCTTTTGTATTAACTATAAAGTAAAACATGCTCTCAAAAAACTCAAGTATTTCGGAGGGGCACAGGATGGAAAGTCTCTTCCTGTTGCTTTAATGTCTTCTAGTCGGTAGAGTGTGGAGCTTGTGTTCCTTCCAGAAATTGTTTATGCATTATTATGCTTGTCTTTTAAAAACTACAGTGAAGCTATTTTATTTAAATGAGAAGGCATACATTTGTATTGAAAGCCTAATTTCAGAAGACTTAAGACATGCTTCCCTTCATTAAAGGACAGTGTGCATGCTCTCTGAATTGGGGGTTCTCGCTGATTCCTCCATTCCCTCCTCCCCAACACCCTGGTGACCTGTAGAGCCATTTGCCAAGGCACTATCCATGGCTGGGGTATATTCTGTGGTTTTAGAATAAAACAGAACTAGTTATCCCATATGTAAATTAAAGTCATGGTTTTCGTATCATTAATAGCTTTCATCAACGAACATCTCATAAATTCATTCAGCTGTTTAATAGTAGGGTATATGAGAACCCCAAATACAATACAAGATTAATCTCCTTTAGTAGGTATTTTGACTATAAAAACTCCTTTACATTTGTATATAATGACCTTTTCAGTTAGCTCCTAATCATTCATTTGACAGATAAAAACTCTCAGGTACGCAGATACGACGAAAGTCCATGAAGTTCACCCACATGATCAGTGGAGAGCCCAGGCAGCATCCAGGTCTCCTGGCCACCATTTGCTCTTCCCATGGCTCTGCGCTGCCTGAGGTCTTCCCTTATCAGGGAAGAAATCTGTGAAAAAGCAGCACACGGTTTTTTAGCAGATCTTAGACTGGTGTGATTGGAACTGGATTGGCAGCTCATTTTACTTCTCATCAGCACATTTATTGTATATTTTATCCTATTCAAAGTAGGAAATGTAGGAAACAATTTTAGTGTAAATAAAAGAATCAATCTATACTTGAAACAAAATTACTCATGAAACAAATTCTAGAAAGTGTCCTTGAAACAGCCATTCTATCCATGAATTATATTAAAAACCAGTTTTTTTCTTATTCATCAATATCTTTTGTCCAGCATGTTAAGTTACAGCTTTTATTGTATCTTTACTATTCATAATCCTTCCTAATCTTAAAGCACTTCCTTCTTGTTAGGGCTTAACCAATGGATTAAAGAGAAGGATTTCTCCTGTCCTCACAGGAGTTTCAGCAACTCTTTGAAACTATGTCTCTTGATACAGTTTGGGAAGACAGCACATGGGAAGACAGTCCTCCACAGGGAGAGTGTGGTGTGTATGAGTATAAGATCTGTGTGTGTATCCTGTGTAGTGTAACATGCATACCTTGTCTAGAAAAAGATAAGCACAGAATAAAAAGACCAGGAACATATGTTCAGTCTGAATTTCTACCACTTCATGCTTTCAATTGGGTGTCAGTCTGAAATAAAGGACCAGGTGATGTAAAGAGCCAGAAAGTAAGTATTTTAGGCTTTGTAGGCTGATGGTCTCACATGTTGCAACTACTCGACTCTGTGGTTGCAGCACAGATCAGCCATAGATAATGCATAAAAGAGCCAGTGTGTTTGTGTTCCAATAAAACTTTATTTACAAATGCAGGCAGTCAGTCTGTGGGCCACAGTTTGCCAGCCCCTCCTTTAGACCATAAAGTTCCCTTAGAAGTACTGTACAGTAGTTGCTGACCAAATCGTTAGAACTATATTCTTTTTTAAAAAATAATTTTTTTCTGCTCTTCTGCTCTCAAAAGTAACACATGTTCATTTGAGAAAAAAAATCTCTTTAGTTAGGTGGTGAACATCCCTGGAGTCCTTCACCATTCTTAGCTCAGAGAACTGTGGTCAGCATTTCACACACATCCTTCAAGTGGTTGTCAGTGCATATAGTCTGGTTGCAGTCTTATACTTTGATGATTTATTATCTTAGATTTATTGCTTAGTCTCATTATCCACAGCAGGCGCATGCATGGTCCTTACCCCAGTCTAGCTGATGGCGTCTTCATGCTTGTCTGGAACAGATGGTATCTCTGGCACGCATTGATGCCCTTCTATTACACCTTGTCATCAGAGGGGAAAGCGGGGCTGGAAATGAGATTTTTATTGAGCAGGGGCTCTTCTCTGAAGACATGTTTTATTATCATGAGATTTTACTTGAATTATTTTTGCTGCTGCTTTTTCATATGTCCAACAGAGGAACATTTGATATTTATGTAAAGTGTGATGGTGTTGGAAGATGTGTTGGTAACTATGATAACCGTGGCAGTTTCGGTGAGCTGGCCTTAATGTACAATACACCCAGAGCAGCTACCATCACGGCGACCTCTCCTGGCGCTCTGTGGGGGTTGGTGAGTGAAATATTTCTTTGACCTGAATGGTATTGCTAAAAAGCGTTATGACAGAAGCCAGGTAGGTGCAGTATTTTCGTTCTACTAGGTGGATTTATTTGGGATCATCTTCAGACAGGGAGGGGAGTTTATTAAGTAACTACTGGATGGGCCTTAAGACTGCACTGAGTTTAATCTTCATGTTCTTTCCCAGGTCAGGTCAGGAGCTTAACCTACTGTCTCTGAGAGAGACACCCAGATGCAAAATGTGTCTTTTAGCCACTCTTAAAAACCAGCCAGCCACATAAACAATAATAATTCAGTGCTGTTTGCTCAGATAGTTTTCTGTGGTAAATATGATAATCCATGTTTCCCAAAGTGTGGTCCCCCGACCAATAGCATCTGTATCACTTGGGAATTTGCTAGATAGGCAAATTCCGAGGTCCTAGTTACTGGTTCGGCCTCACTGAATCAGAAACTCTAGAGAGGGGGCCCAGCAATCTGTACGTGAGCCCACCAGCCATATGTGTGCACTGCACCACTATACCCTGATCTGTGTGGCATGGTGTAACTGATCAGTGGTGACTTTGAATTAAAAATTAGCTGTGTAGAGACATACATGATGCCAGTGCTTCTTATGTGGGTGCACATCAGAATTACTTGATGTTTAAAAAAAAATCCTCTTGCGTAGGCCCCACCACAGACAAATATAATCAGACTCTCTGGGGGTGTGACCTGGGCTTTTAAAATAAATTCCTTCATGGTGGTATTTCTACAAGACTTAAAAGTTGGTTTAAAGACATCTGGATGAGGTAGGGAGGGAGATTTCCTTTCACTGACAATTTCAGGATGCAGAGTAGCAGGACTGTAAGGTTGATTGTGGAAGGCTGTGTCTGCTAGTGCTATTCAAACTCTAATGTGCTTATGGAAAACCTGGGAATCTAGTTAAAATGTAGGTTCTGACTCAGTGGGTCTGGAATGTGGCCTGTGAGTCTACATTTTCCAGTAGACACCATTGCCCAGAACACACTTTAAGCAGCACTGATTTAAGGGAATGTTTACAGTACTTGTATTTTCTTTTTAAATTGTTGCAAACAGCCCACCCTAGAGCTTTAACATGGATTTATTTATTCAGTTCTGTCTCCCAAATTCTTTTGTGGAAGGAGTTGAGATAATAGGAAGTTTGTTAATGTCATTTCCAAGGGTGTTAGCTTTCCAGAAATTATACACTTAAGTCACTACTCAGCATTTGACTCTCAAATGGATTCAGCTGATGAAATTATCTCACTCAGAGAAACAAGACATACATACCATGTATTTCTTATTAGGCAGGCAGTTACTGACTACCTTTTAAAAATGTGATGAGTCTTAAAGCTTTCCGAAAAGTAGAAGAGGAGGAAATACTTTTACACTCATTCTATAAGACCAGCATCACTCTAATACCAAAACCAGTCAAAGATACAACAAAAAAGAAAATTACAAACCAATATCCCTGATGAACATAGATGCAAAAATCCTCAACAAAATATTAGCAAACTGAATTGAAAAAATACATCAGAAAGATCATCCATGATCAAGTAGGATTTATTCCAGGGATGCAAGAATGGTACAATATTAGAAAATCCATCAGTATCATATACCACATCAACAAAAAGGAGAAAAACCACATGATCATCTCCATAAATGCTGAAAAAGCATTCTACAAATTTAACATTCATTCATGATAAAAACTCTCAACAAAATGGGTACAGAGGGCAGGTACCTCAACATAATAAAGGCCATATATGACAAATCCACAGCCAGCATCATACTTAACAGCAAAAAGCTAAAAGCTTTTCCTCTAAGATCGGGAACAAGACAAGGATGCCCACTCTCCCCACTTCTATTCAACATAGTACTGGAGATCCTAGCCATGTAATCAGACAACACAAAGAAATAAAAGGCATCCAGCTTGGTAAGGAAGAAGTTAAACTGTCACTGTTTGCAGATGACATGATTTTGTACATAGAAAACCCTAAAGAATCCACCCCAAAACTACTAAAACCAATAACTGAATTTAACAAAGTTTCAGGAAACAAAATTAATACACAGAAATCTGTTGCATTCCTATATATTAACAATGAACTACAAGAAAGAGAAATCAGGGAAACAAGTCCATTCACAGTTGCAACAAAAAGAATAAAATACCTAGGAATAAACCTAACCAAGGAGGTGAAAGACCTACACCCTGAAAACTACAAGACATACATGAGAGAAATTAAAGAAGACACCAATAAGTGAAAATATATCCTATGCTCATGGATAGAATTAATATTTTCAAAATGGCCATCCCTCCTAAAGCAATCTACAGATTCAGTGCAATCCCTATCAAAATACCAACAGCATTCTTTGATGAACTAGAACAAATAGTCCTAAAATTCATATGGAACCAAAAAAGACCCCAAATAGCCAAAGCAATTCTGAGAAGGAAGAATAAAGCTGTGGAGGGGGGGAATCTCGCTCCCCAATTTCAAGCTCTACTACAAAGCCACAGTAATCAAGACAATTTTGCAGTGGCCCAAGAACAGACCCATAGACCAGTGGAACAGGATAGAGAGCCCCAATATAAACCCAAGCATATATGGTCAATTAATATATGTTAAAGGAGCCATGGATATACTATGGGGAAATGACAGCCTCTTCAACAACTGGTGTTGGCAAAACTGGACAGCTACATCCAAGAGAATGAAACTGGATTATTGTCTAACTCCATACACAAAAGTAAACCCAAAATGGATCAAAGACCTGAATGTAAGTCATGAAACCATAAAACTCTTAGAAGAAAACATAGGTAAAGATCTTGATAAACATGAGCAACTTCTTCCTGAATGCATCTCCTCGGGCAAGGGAAACAAAAGCAAAAATGAACAAATGGGACTACATCAAACTAAAAAGCTTCTGTACAGCAAAGGACACCATCAGTAGAACAAAAAGGTATCCAACATTTCCCAAAGAACAGTATAGGAGAATATATTCGTAAATGACATATCCAATAAGGGGTTAACATCCAAAATATTTAAAGAACTCACATGCCTCAACACCCAAAAAGCAAATAACCAAATTAAAAAATGGGCAGAGGATATGAACAGACACTTCTCCAAAGAAGAAATTCAGGTGACACTTGAAAATTCAACAGGCACATGAAAAGATGCTCCACATTGCTAATTATCAGGGAAATGGAAATTAAAACCGCAATGAGAGAGTGCCTCACACCAGTTAGGATGGCCAACATCCAAAAGAGAAGGAACCACAAATGCTGACAAGGATGCGGAGAAAGGGGAACCCTCCTACACTGCTGATGGGAATATAAATTAATTTGACCATTGTGGAAAGCAATATTGAGGTTCCTCAAAAAACTCAAAATAGAAATACCATTTGACCCAGGAATTCCACTCCTAGGAATTTACCCAAAGACAACAAGATCCCTGGTTCAAAAAGACATATGCACCCCTATGTTTATTGCAGCACTGTTTACATTAGCCAAGATATGGAAGCAACCTAAGTGTCCATCAGTAGATGAATGGATAAGGAAGATGTGGTACATATACACAACGGAGTATCATTCAGTCATAAGAAGAAAACAAATCCTACCACTTGCAACAACATGGGTGGAGCTAGAGGGTATTATGCTCAGTGAAATAAGCCAGGCGGAAAAAGACAAGTATCAAATGATTTCACTCATTTGTGGAGTATAAGAACAAAGCAAAGCTGAAGGAACAAAACAGCAAGCAGACCCACAGACTCCAAGAAGGAACTAACCTAAAGTTACCAAAGTGGGTGGGGGTGGGGAGGGAGGGAGGGAGAAGGGGATTAATGGGTATTATGATTAGCACACAATGTAGGGGGGTCATGGGGAAGGCAGTATAGCACAAAGAAGACAAGTAGTGACTCTATAGCTTCTTACTACACAATGGACAGTGACTGAAATGGGGCATGGTGTAGGGGGACTCGCTAATAGTGGGTCAGTGTAGTAACCATAGTGTTGCTCATGTGAAACCTTCATAAGATTGTGTATCAATGATACCTTGATTTAAAAAGTATGCAATGAATCAACTTTTTAATTTGGAGATGAAAATTTTGAATTACTTTAAGTGGAAACTCACTAAAATGTTTTAAAGTCTATCAAAGATTTGAATACCCAAAGCCAGCAAAGTAAAAACTCCAAACTGGAGCAGCTTGGTAGGGCAATGGGCTAACTCCAGTGCCTGCTGTGACCTATTTCATTAAGAAAGGTATCACTGAAAATTTTAATCATCCCAATGAGGTAGCGAGCCAGGATCAGATTGTCACAGGGTAAGGAAGCCTCCATCTTGTATGTCCTTGTACAGATCACATACTTAGCCAATTGGGCCTTTGAGTACTGATCGTTTTCAGCCCTCTTAGAAACCTTAAACTACATATAAAGGCCCCACACTTCCCAGTGTGTGTGATACTTAAGCTGTCAAGACAGATTAAGCATTTTCAAGGATTTTTTTACTAATCTATGTATGTTATTAAACTTTATAAAAGTCGGTCAGTTTGTGATGATCACCTTGGGGTATGTGCAAAAGTACAATAGCTTTTTTAAACAAAAAAAATAATGAACATAATACTTCAAACGTACTTTTTAAGAGCAACTTGCCCTAACTAGCCCCTTTTCAGGAAAAGTCAAGGAGAAAAGAAGTTTTTCTTTAAGGCCAATAGATTGGAGCTCTGCCATGTAAATGCTGGTGTAAAGATAAGCAAACCCCAGGAGAAAAATCCTTTATAGAATAGTTTAACTTTGTAAAAATACTCAGTCACTGTTAACCACAGGGGATAACGATCTACATGGAACTCAAAGAGGCCTCGATCATTGAACTACAACTAGAATGAAAACAGTTGAAGTGGGACTCTCAGGATTTTATATATATGTCACTGTGGGTGTGAAGAGGTGGGCCACTCAAAGAAAATTTTTCCTGAGACGTAGAGCCCATTGTGGTTAATTTCTAAATTTCTAAGCTATTTTTAGTCTTTGTTTTGCAATAAACTCTGCCCATAACTGGTGTTGCACCTAAGTGTCCATCAATAGATGAATGGATAAAGAAGATGTGGTACATATACACAATGGAATATTATTTAGCCATAAAAAGAGAAGAAATCCTGCCATTTGCAACAACATGGATGCACCTAGAGGATATCAGTGAAATAAGCCAGGCAAAGAAAGACAAATACCAAATGATTTCACTTATTTGTGGAGTATAAAAAAAGCAAAACAGAAGGAACAAAAAAGAGTAGAGTCATAGACACTGAGAAGGGACTAAAGGTTACCAGTGGGGAGGGGTTTTAGGCAGGGGGAAGGGGAAGGGGATCAAGGGGCACAATAATTGCAAACACAATATACGCCTGTTCATGGGGACAGTAGTGCAGCATGGAGAACACAGTTAATGGTTCTGTAACATCTTGCTGTGTTGATGGACAGTGACCACACTGGAGGGGGTGAGGACTTGATAATATGGGTAAATGTTGAACCACTGTGTTGTGTATTTGAAACCAATATAAGATTGTCTATCAATGATACTTTAATAAAACAAAAACAATGTTGCCTCTGGTTCCCAAACCTGATTATTTATAAGAATCACTTAGAAACTTTAATCAACTACAGATTATATGGAGCCCTATGCACAGAGACTTTGAGTTACTAAAGTCTGGGGTCTCAGAAATCTTTTTTTTAACATTATAGATGATTCTGATACAGAGCCAGGTTTAGATGTTATTTCAATATTTTTACTAATAATCTTGTGAAATGTTTTTTTACAAAATTAAGAGTAGTATTATTTGTATAAAGAGTCCAAATTACAGTCCTTAAAAAGCTATAATAAATGACATTAGAGAACAGGATGTTTAATTTACTAGAGACCTACACCCACACAGTCATTTCTCTCCACCCCATCAGTTCACTTAAATTCAGCCTTAACATGTTGGCACAGTAATTTATTAATTAAATAACATTTTTATAGTATTTAATTTTATATTGAAATGGTATTATTGTTATCAATGTATGCCAAACTAACATGCTAACATAATTCGGAGGGCCTTTAACTGAGTACTAAAATAATGTTTTGCAGGAAATTTATTGAAATTAAATCTGTAGGAAAACTATTTTCTGATCTGTTATCTTTACAATTTTCCCCAGTTCCTTAATTGAGTTCTGTATTTTCGAGTTTAACTAGTGTAAAAATAGGAGCATCTTAGAATGATAAGCATGATAAACACTGGAACTAGATTCAGCTCAAGGTCGTAGTTTCTCTGTATACACATTTTAAAGAAAACTGACGTAATGTGGATGTGACCAAACAAACCCTACAATGAATAATTTTTCAAAATCTCTTATAATTGCTTGATGATTAAAAAATTTCTAATAGTGTTTTTCATGTATTTTTACTGTAATTCACATTAAGAAACGGTAGGAAACATCACAATCAGTGCATGTGTATGTCTTTGTGTATAACAAATAAATATATAATAAAAAATACCTTACCAAAAGTGGTGCATAGAGATTTTTTAGTCTTTTTTTTTAAATAAAAATGCTAGTCATGGGGAAAGCTGGGCAGCAGGATGTAGGTGGTGTCAAAAAGCACAGACTTCCAGTTATAAAATAAGTCGTAAGGATGTAAGGTACAGCGTGGTGACTCTAATTAATAATTCAAATAATATATTTGAAAGTCGCTGAGAGAGTAGTCTTTTAAAAGTTCTCATTTCAAGAAAAACAGTTTATAACTGTATGGTGATGTTAATGAGATTTATTGTGGTGATGGTTACCATTTCTCAATATATGCAAATATCATCATGTTGTACACCTGCAAGTAATATGTCAGTTATGCTTCAATTAAAAAAAATGCCATTCATGTCCCATTGCATTGATTTTGTAATATTCTCAGGCTGTCATCCACAGTAAAAGAACTCAAGGCCAGTCTGAACTCATCAACCAGTAAAATGGTGACAGCCAGGAGCTGGGGGGTAGAGGAAATGGGGAGAAGTTGTTCAAAGAGAACAAACTTCTGTCTTTAAGACAAGTAAGTTCTGAGGATTGAGTGTACAGCGTGGTGATTATAGTTAACAATATTGTATGTATTTGAAAGTTAAGAGAGTAAATCTTAAATGTTCTCACCATACAAAAGAAATGGTAATTATGTGGTGATAGAAGTGTTAACTAACCCTACTGTGGTAGTAATTATTTTGCAACATATAAGTATCAAATCAACAGGTTGTACACCTAAAATTTACACAATATTATGGGTCAATTAAATCTCAGTAAAGCTGGGGGTGGGGGACAGGATGGTAGGATCTGTTTTTAAATGGTGCAACAGCGCCACTTGGTGGCTGACGCCCAATCACATGTTGATGAGATTAAATGAAAAATTGATGATTCTCTTTTAGAAATGAAAATAGTATTTTACAGGGTTCTGTATTTTATGAAGATATAAAATGAACTGTATTAAATATATAACTTAATTATCTTTTATGTCAAAATCTTCAATTATTGTTTATCTCCTCAAATTTCGTTGCAATTAAATCCGCTTTTTAACTGTCTTTGTATTTGACATTCTGCCTTTAGGACAGGGTAACCTTCAGGAGAATAATTGTAAAAAATAATGCCAAAAAGAGAAAAATGTATGAAAGCTTTATTGAATCTCTACCATTCCTTAAATCTTTGGAAGTAAGTATATGTTTATGCTTTAAAAGCTTCTGTTTTGTTAAGAATATTTAATTCTATAGAAATGTTTTTTGAATAAAAATCTATATTTTCATTTGAAAAGATTACAGTGTTTATATAACTCAGTATTTCTTTTATTAACTAGATTTGCACTTGTTTACAAGTAAAAGATGCCTATGAGCAGCCATAACAGACTTATATGTGCTCTTTACCTATAAGCAGACAACATAATGGTACAAATGTAGGAAATAGCTACCAGTTATGGCTTCACAGAGAGAGGTTATCTGAAACTAGAGTGTCCTCACTGGCCTGTCCTTCTCAGTCATCTTTTCTGTTTATTCCTCTTCTCCTTTCCTTTTAAAACTGGCACTTCAGGGTCTCCCCTTCTTTCAGGCTACACTTTTGCACTTGGTGAACTTGTCAAGTCCCTTGGCTTTAAATACTGTTTATATGTTGATGCCTCCTAAAATTAACATCATTGGGCAAGGCCTCTCCCTTGAATGCCATACTCATTAATCCAACTGCATATTTCGCCTTTCCTCCATGTACTCCCCCATCCCCTCTCCACCTCGGTGGACGGCCATCCTCCTAGCTTCTCGGCCAGAAACCTCGGAATTGGTACTGACTCGTCTGCCTACTGAAACATCTCTGGTTGGGTTGTCAGTTTGTGCATGGTAGAAGTTTTGGCCATATTACAAAATGCATATTAGGCAACTGATCAGCTCTGGCAGCCTATCTTTTTCAATAAAAATAGGTCATGGGTTGGAAATACAGATGCCTTCAGAGCTAGGCTAATAACAAGGAAACCAAGCCAGGGTGAGGCTTGGGTAAACTGGAGAACACGCGCTGTACTAAAGCAGCAGCAGCTCGTCCACCACAGTTTATTGTCACTGTTTGGATATATGGGCCGAGTGTTGCTGAGTCTCCTGATTTTTCAAGAGCAGCAGGAAACTCACACTTTTATGAGGAATTTAAGTGTTATAATTAATATAACAAATGTACACATAAAAATGCACACTGCTTGATTTGGCCTATAGGCTACCAATTTTTAACCCCTGGAACAGATGTTACCCAATTAGCTTGTTGAATGTTATTTTTTTTCTTTGTTAGGTTTCTGAACGCCTGAAAGTGGTAGATGTGATAGGCACCAAAGTATACAACGACGGAGAACAAATCATTGCTCAGGTATACTTTATGTAATTCAGTTTAGGGTCATACTCCAAAAGGTTCTTATACATTATAAATCTTAGTAAGTTTTTCATGTGTCTATAATTAGTACATAGTGATGGATTAAATGAATATGACTTCTACCAAATGACCTGTTAAAATGTTTTAATTTACAGCCATTAAGCTCTTTGAATATTTTTATTTATATAATTAACTCCTAATGAGCATGTATTAAATCATAAAATGGATTTCTGCATTTTCTATTTGTACGTGATGTGAAATTCACAGGAATATGAAGAATAAGATATCATTTATAGAAGGACAAAAGCAAGTGAGCATCCCCATCACATTAGGATCCAGAAGGTGCACTGGAAGATGTAGAGTTTTGCATGATCAATTCATGGTGAAACCTCCCTGAGGAAATTATCCCAGAAGGGAACACACTGTACCATGTACTGTGCTGGCTTCCAGGCACTAGATGGGCGGCAACAAGCTGTGGAACTAGTAGTAATACACACCTTGGTTAGAATAGAGCTACCAATAAGTGGGATTTATGGGGATGGTTCCCAGATAAAGCACACAGATGAAATATCTTATTCCTAGTTACAGTTTTGAAGCATCGAGTGACTGATTTAGATAGATTTTTGATAAGATTCTGTAATTTTTGTACCACATTATATTGTATTCTAGTCTTTATGGAAGTTATTGCCATTTCTTTTGATTTATATGAAAGAAGATTCAAAGTCTGTGAGACTAAGGAAACAGTAATTGTTTTAGAAGGCAAACAAGTAAATCACTCTCCTCACAGACACAAAGATAAGAGCAGCCTGGGAATGGGAAGAGTGGAGTAAAATTGGAGAACAAGGCTCTATAAAGTGAAAAATAAGTATTGAGCACTTTCAAAATGCTTTTTTAGCTTTTTATTTTGAAATTAGACTCACAGGAAGTTGCAAAAGTAATAGAGAGAGGTTCCAGGTGGTCCTCACGCAGTTTCTCTCAGTACATCTTGCCTCATTATGGAAGGTTATCAAAGCTAGGAAACTCACCAGTTTTGAGTGCATTTAGAGCATGTTTTGAAAACAGAATTACATGGCAGTCAATGGACCTATTATGATTTAAACCACTTGAAAATTTACCATGAAGTTCTTATGAAACCCTGGTGTGTAGAAATAAAGGAAGGGAGAGGTGGTGTTTCCTGTACTTAGGGTTTATATTTTTAGATACTAGTTGTCCTTAAACATTTATAAACGTGCATGTTCACACTACATATAAATGTAAACTCCACATTTATTCCTGTGATGTGTTCTGATACTGTATTTCTTGAATTGTACTAAAGAGTTTTGAAATACCTAAGTTCCTTCAAAATCACTTTGAGACTCTCAGAAAAGTATCTTATCTTCCGTATACTACTATTTAATTCAGAAGACGTAGTTGGAAATCAAGGCAGATTTCGTTAAAAAAACAAAAATGAAAATATGGCAGCATTTTTCTTTCGGAAGTTTTTGAGGCCTTGAGGTAGATGGTCGGGAACTGAGAGTGGTGCCTAGCTCACTGCTGTAGAAACTTTGGTGTGCCTGGGCTGCTTCCTAATAGGCCTGGGGCTTCCTCCTCTTTGAGAGTCAGTGGTGCTATTGCTTGTTATGTTAGGACGACCCAGAGTGTGCACAGAGCACTTCCTGGGGAGCACAGGACCAGCTGACCGATTCCTGCTGACAGAAGAGCTACTCCGGGAACATGGTGCTACCATCTCTTACTCTGTGTGAGGGAAAAAAGCCTTAACTTCACTGTTATTTGTCATATTTTCTTAGCTAATTAGCAGAAATGCTAAATGGTAGGGAGTATATTATTTCAAATAACTTTACAGATGGAATCATTACTACATAATTGCCTGCCTCTCAACTGAGATGATGAGATAGATAACCTGTCCCTATGGGGTTTCACTTTCCAGGCTATGGTAGGTGTTGCTGTCAATGGACTGTGCATTTTTACCCTCTGTTTTCGTTTTATTCTGATAGGGAGATTTGGCTGATTCTTTTTTCATTGTAGAATCTGGAGAAGTGAAAATTACTATGAAAAGGAAGGTAAGCGTAAGTCCCAAAATGCCACATAATACTAGCAAGGAACAGAATCGATTTTTTTGTTGTTTTGAGTTAAGATTAACTTTCATTTTCCATACACTGAGTGCATGTTAATACTTTTAACTGCTTTGTCAGGGTAAATCAGAAGTGGAAGAGAACGGCGCGGTGGAGATCGCTCGGTGTTCTCGGGGACAGTACTTTGGAGAACTGGCTCTGGTGACTAACAAGCCTCGAGCAGCTTCTGCACACGCCATTGGGATGGTCAAATGCTTAGGTGGGAATCACAAGGGGGCATGCTTCTCCTGGATGGAATCGTTCTGTGTGCATTTATATATTCATGTTGTATAAATTGTCTCACTGGGGTTGTAAGTTTTATGGTCCCCACAAAACATAATAAGGTCAGGGGTCCATTGTATTATGAAATCAGTGTGTGGAAGACTTTCTTTTTTTTTCTTTAAAAAATTTATATATATATATATATGTGTGTGTTTGTGGGTTTCTTTTTTTCTGGTTTTCTGTATAGGCTGAAATAACACTTCATTTTAGAAGTTAAAAATTCCAAGTACCAAGTTCTATGTGTAATCTTTCAAATAAACAACATGTACCATGTTCTCAAAAGAGAAGGTGAAGGCAGTGTTTTTATAAAGTGCCCCCAGGCCTGTGGGAAGTTGGAATGTCTGTGCGAATACTCACTCAGCCTAGTCTAGGAAACAGAGGTGCAGGCTTGTCAGAGCACAGTGGCTTTCTCTGTCAGTCAGCTGTTTACTGCTTTCTTATACCACAGAGTAGCTTGACAGAAATGCCCTCTTCATCTGGACAACATCTATATATATCTGAGATTTTATGTATAAAAAATAACTTACTTTAATGATGAGAAATACAATTCAGATTTCAAAATAGATGACATTTTATGAAAACTGTTTCAACTGTAATTACTCTATGCTCTTACCCCAGTTCAGTTGAATAAACTAAGCTTCAGTTTTCTTAAGGTTTGCAAGTACCCTGAGAATTCACTTCTTAGAGAAATCACTTTTTTAAAGGCTTTAAATAAGTATGATGTTAATCAAGCATGCTTGGTTAAAAGTGAAGACAATTAGGAACTGACAGTTTCCCTGAGAAATGAGTAAGAGTAAAGGTGATGTCAGTGAAGCGCATGATTTTTTTAAAATTACATTTACATTAAAGAAAAATTGAGAAACACAAAAAAGGTAGGAAAAAATAAGAGTCAGCCATATCACCCTCCCCCACCAGTGATTTCCACATCCTGTTTATAATTCCTTCTTGTTTGTATTTGCATGGGTTGCCTGTTTTTAAACAGTTTTGTACACTGCCTTTTCCATTCATTATAGCTTAGGAATTTTCTCATCTTAGCACATCAAATTGTAACATTCTTTCATGTAAACATACACATTATGAATTATTTAATCACTCCCCACTGGTGAATATCCCCCCTCCCCAACCCCTATAAATATTTTGAGGGTTTGGGCTCCATTTTTTTTGGAGGGGGAGGTTTTGTGCATGTGCACAGACTATTTCTCCAAATATAGGATTTTTTTCCTTGGAAATTATTTTCAGAAGTGGGTTTTCTTCTATGGCCTCTGATACATATCACCAGAAACTTTCTTTACACTAATTTACATGCTACTTGCAGTGTAAGAAAGTCCATTTACTGTTCTTGTAAACATGTCTATATTATGAAGTTTTTAAACATGCATGAGACAGGCAAGCAGGGGAACATGTAACATATAGAAGGGGACTAAAGCATTATTTTAACTGCTATTTTGAATTGGCTAGACAATAGTATAAAAGAGTAAAAACTACATTTGGTCTTCACAACATAACATAGTAAACCCTGAGAAGGGAAAACAGGACAGAAAACACTCTCTTACCTCCTTCGAATTCATAATGCCAAGGAGGGAGCATCAAAACTAATTTATTTTTTATAATTGCAAGGCCTTGCTGTAACAGTCCCTCATTTCTTTCTAAAACTGCATCACGATCCTCCCACCAACCTAACATTGCACATCGTATTGCCAGGGGAATCTACACTGTTTCCTTTTTGAAACGGAACATTTTTACCCTTATGTTTTTTTCTTATATTGGATGTTTATCTGACAATGCCATTGCATTATTGACACTATGCAGATATTATAAATTACTTAGAAATTCTTCAGATTTTCAAAGAATGTTATTTTGCTTTTATTCTCCTTTTCTTAGCCATGGATGTGCAAGCATTTGAAAGGCTTTTGGGACCTTGCATGGAAATTATGAAAAGGAACATCGCCACCTATGAAGAACAGTTAGTTGCCCTGTTTGGAACAAACATGGATATTGTTGAATCCAGTGCATGAAGCAAATGTATGGAGCAAGAAGACCTGTAGTGACAAAATTACACAGTAGTGGTTAGTCCACTGAGAGTGTGTTTGTGTAGATGCCAAGCATTTTCTGTGATTTCAGGTTTTTTCCTTTTTTTACATTTACAGTGTACCAGTAAACAGTAGTGATTTTATAGTCAATAGGCTTTAACATCACTTTCTAAAGAATAGATCAAAGAAATATCAACATACTGATGAAATGACTTTATACTCCACAAAATTGTGATTTGACTGAAAGGTTTATTCAAATGATTGTAATATATTGAAAGTATGTGTTGAAGAAGATAATTAAAGGATGTCACCATAGGCGATGTGCTCATTCTGACTTTCTCGGATTGATGTGTGTCAGTGACTATGCCCATTTTAAGAGAGGACTGGCAGGGAACCATTCTCTCCAGTATGCATCATGTTCTTTTTATGATACATTATAGATAGTAAGTACAATTTTAGTCATTTTTGTTTTAAAGTTTTTCTGGCTTGATAAGTTATGTGCTGGCCTTTAGCCTATTGGTGAAATGGTATAAAACATCATATGCAATTTTAAAACCTTTTATATTTTTGCAATAAAGTACACTGACTTCTTTGACATAATGTCAGTAACATATATTCCAGTGGTTTTAAAGGACAGGTAATTTAGTCATTATAATAGGGAAGAGCCTTTTTACGTGACAGATCATTAATACATTTCCTCATAAAGCATATATCCCTGCTACCTTTCATTTTTCAGTTCTCTGTACTATCTTTAAAAATTTGAGCGACATTTCATTGTCACAAATAGTTGTTTTAAAATACTATTTAAACTTGTCTGCTAAAGCCTAAGATCTTATATATAACTAAAAAAAACCTCTCCTATACCAAAAATATTTTGGGGTCCTTACCAACATGCCCACAGGGTATTTCTTTGTTCTTCAGTAGGTGTGTACATAATACGATTTTTCAGACATCTATTCCCGTTTCCTCCAAGGAGGCAGGTATAGGTTTTTATAAGCAAAACCATATATAAAGATAAAAAGAATTTCTGCCCATTCCAAATAAAACATCAGGCCTTGCCATTTGCTTTAATGTAGACTCAAAAGTGTGGAATGAATTCAGTATTTTGATAATTGACATGCTTAGTATTCTCTGGAAGATGCATTTATATCCGACCAAAGCAATATATTCTTTGTCTAGGTGCACAGGACCCCAGTGTCTAGACAGATTAATTCTAACCCCAGTTGTTCACTTTTAAATGAGTAGTTTTGTTTTGGGAAACATGTTTCAAAGAAATATACACATGGGTAAAAATATTCTGTGCCTAGTGTGGTCTTAGTTAGAGAATGTTTATGGTCTTACTTGTATAATGAAAATGTGGTTAAAATATATCTCCAATTACGTATATATGAGAAGTACGTGAAGTGTGACTTCAGCCACGTTTTAGAACACTGTTCAAAAATTCTGCAAACTTTCCTGTAGGAAGGGAGCTTACTATATGAAGGTGACTTGTTTTCTATTTCAGATTTTATTTTAAAAGCCACATCTGTTGAACAAGAAAAAACACAACCCCAAAGTCCTACTTCATCATTCTGTATTCATAACTTTATTCACTTTTCCAAGTTACCTATCTTGTTGCATAAGCTGATTGTTAAATATTCATGGAACAGCAAACGCCTGTTTAATAAAAGAACTCTGACCAAGGCTGTAAATGCCAGTTACATTATTTTCAGTATCATTGGTTATATTTAAATTTTCCTTATAATAAAACACACTTTTATAATAAAATGTCCATTGCTTTTAATGTTTTCTTCTTCTTCAAAATGACTTCCATAGTGTCTCTTACACTATGTGAAAAGCATGCATGGGAGAGCTAAGCCCCCCGAGCACACTACAGCAAGGAAACGTGGGGCTGCTGGCAGACACTGTTAACAAGTTTAACCTTCAGGCATGTGTGATATAACTGTGGTATGTTGCGGACTCATCTGGCCACTTAGAATAACCACATTACGTGTGGCTAATCAGGGAGTTTATGTGTTAAAGTATCTAGACGCCAATATTTAGTCACTAGCTAGAGTACTTACTATTTGAAAATTCTCCAATTTCATTCAAGGGTGCACTAAATGTGGCTAAGAATTCTTTTGGGAATCCTTTTAACACAAAGGTGCTTCCCCTTATTTCTCTCTGGTGGTGGTGGTGGTGGTGGTTCCTGTGCATCAATATGAACTAGGGCTTGTGTATATTATCTTACCTGTGACACACTTGGCTGAATGTATCCGGTTTACTGTCACAAACTGGCTATTTAAAATGCTTTAAAATGCTGCAAGTGAAACTTAGGGTGTAAAGCCAGGGACTTTGGACTTTGACATAGGTAAGATTAAGTGCTGAGTGCTTTTCCTTTCCAAATCATCTTTAAAATATGGATGTAATTTTTCCTAATTTTCTCAAATGTTATAACGAAGATTAGATGACCTTTGGCATTCTTAAAATAATGTGTAGGCATAAAGGTAAGTAACACATCTGGATAAGCCAAGGCTTTGTTAAGTAACTGAAGGGACTCTATCTAGATCAAATGTCAATACCTAAGGGAGAAACAGAATTATTAAAGCAGAAGGGAGAAAGGGAGTTGGAACGCTGGCTTCTAACACTGAAAGTGTGGGGTACAGCCTGATGTTGAATGTCTGAAAGAATCTTGACAAAAAGCAACTAGAGTAAGATATGACCTTACCTGTTCTGGGCAGCAAAACTGGTTGAGCAAGTCTATATAGCTGTTAGACCTCACAAGTACTTAAAAAACCCTTCATAGTGTAATGTATTATGGAAATAGAAGCAATAAAACATACCAGGTATTTGCAGACTTACATGCCAATAATAACTGTGTGCTTAAGTCAGTTCAGTTTCTGTAACTGAGAATAATCAATTGACTTCACCAAATCATTGATCTGAGTCCAGGGCAGAACTCCCAGGCAGTTGAGAGCTTTTTGTTCCTTATGCAATTCTTGGTCTCACAGATTTTTCTGTATTGAGCCTAGTATACAGTGAAATTTGTAGAAACTTCCCAATGCAGATAGACTATTTTGAGAGGAAAACTATTTGACCAACAGATGTAGGCTTTCCGTCCCTTTTATGCTTGAAGTGTGTAATCTAAAATTGCCTAGGAAATCCTGAGGAGGCAGGTGACATTTATATGTGGGAAGGCGTGATGATGTTTGATAGGGAAATACTTGCACCACAAAAATGAAATGCAACTTACGTACGTGGGTTTCCCCGATTCTGATTTAACCACAGCCTGCCTGAGTCTTGCCATTTCCTCCCTCAAAAACCAAAGAAAAGAAAACAAAAAATGCTCTGCAAAATGTATATACACCAAACGTTTCATTAGTACCAATTATAACCGAGTCGTTATAGTAAGTAAATGCATTGTTTACTGTCAATTAGAAGAACAGAGAATGAGTCATTTTTCTAGGTGGAAGGGAAAGTAGGTGTGAGCTGGAAATGGACTCTGGAATGACAAAAGCAGCCTTAACCCTTGACTGCAACAACCCAGAAGTGAAACCCTCAATGTTTTCTCTTTAACCTGAAAAAAAAGTTTACAAAGCAGAACTCTTGGATAAGTTTATGAGTCATAAATATGACCAGTCAAAATCTTGGATAAAGTTGCTTCAAATTGCTGACTTTCCATCTTTGTCCTAATTGGAAACCTACCTAGATCCTGCAGAGGAATAAGAGAAGAAATCAATCCCTATAACTCCACTGCCTCTTTTAGGCCAGAGGCTGACATTTCATACAGATGTACCTCCCTTTACATAATAACTACATTCTTGTAATGTATGCAAATGACATTTTAAAAAACCAAACAATATTTTAATTCCTTTAGGACAGGTGCACACTCCAAAGATACCTTTGTCAAATCTTTTTTCTCATAATTGCTCCTTAGAGCTGAACTTCAATACCTTAACATTTTTGTTACTGTAACGCATGACTATGCTATGTCACTTAAAGGGTTGAAATGTACAGGAAGTAGGATTAAGTAGAACTATTTGCTGTGCTCTCTAAATATCACGTTTTTCTTAATTCCAAATTGGACAACTTAACAAAAACTCTTTGAGGGCAACTGAGACCACTAAGGGTAGTCCCCTCCCACCTGAGGACACCCAAGTATATTTTTCTAGACATGATTCTCAACTCCAAATACATTCAACTGCTTAGATGAGCCCTGCACACAAAGTCGCGCCTGCACAGCAAGCTCATTTTCCAATGTTGAACCCATCCTTTCCCCATCTCGCCGTCCCCAAATCTGTTATCTCCAGTGTTTCCTAGTTCGGACAACAGCGTCAACATACCACAAATACCCAAGCCAGAAATCCTACCCAACACAGAAATTCTTGATTCCTTTTTCCCTCGACTCTTCCTCCAAATGGTGAGCAGTAAGACACCACATAACCACTGAAGACAGGCCTTGCTTTATGGTCATCTGAGTAAAATCTAAACTTAAGTTGCATCCAGACCCCATTCTAAAATGGCACTCATCATTAGCCCCCAGGCATTTCCTTACAAGCTGACTTTCCCTGAGTAATCAGAATTACCAAACTACCTCATTTTAAAGTATAGAAGGTATATAGGAGGATATTTCTAAGAGGTTAAATAATCTACCATGAAATACACTTTCTGAAAAGTTTGGGCACTATTTTAGACCACATGTGCTCCATTTCCTAGTTTTACACAGAGGGGTCCTCAGTTCAGGGTAGTTTGACTTACGGTTTTTCTACTTTATGAGGGTGCAAAAGTGATGTGCATTCAGTAGAAAACCATAGTTGGAATTGTCAATTTGGATATTTTCCGGGGCTGTTGTCTGGCAGGATGATCCTCTCTCATGATGCTGGCAGGGCAGCAAGCCATTATGAGGGTTAACAGCCATTCTGTACCCACAACCATTTTGCTTTTCACTTTCAGAACAGTATTCAATAAATTACACGATTAGCACTTTATCATAAACTAGGCTTTGTGTTCCATGATTCTGTCCAAATGTAGGCTAATGGGAGGTAGGAGAGACCAAGCTATGATGACTGGTGGGTGTATTAAATGTATTTTCAACTAACAGTACTTTCAATTTAGGATGGGCTTATCTGGACATAACCCCATCATAAGCTGAAAAGGATAGGTACTTGATCTGAGTAATTTCATTTGCTTACCTTTTAGCAATGTGAACCATATTCTCAGTATTTAAGCAATGCAGTGTGCTTGAACTTTTATCTTTCTTAGTCTGGGAAAGGAGCCATTGGTGTGCCCAATGTGGAACTGAGGGAGATATTTATGTTGTAATTTCACCCCTAAATAGGATTCAACCTTTTTTTTAATACCATCTTTAACAAATTAGAACTTGATGTTTCTTTATTAAAACATAATTGTTTTACAAACTGCTGAAAAAGCATTTTGATTTTAGATGACAACTTCCTGACATTGTGGTATGGTTTGTGTAATATCTGTGTATTTTGTATCTGCACTAACCAAGAGTAGGTACTGATTTTATAATGTCAATTTTATCATAGAAAACCTGAAGAACAGATAAAAACTCTTTGGTTACCTGTTTTTGTGCAAGAGTTGAATTTACATATGTAAAGATTTTCAAGGAGATCTTATTAGTATCGTACTTTGATCTTTGCTCTGTCTTAGGAGTTGGCAGGTTTGTAAGTCACGCAAGAATTAATGATGATGTTCTTGTTAAATATACTAACAACTAAGGTACTAATGTGGTCATTTAGTCTCCCAGGAAAGTCAGAAGACAGGATTTATTATCCACTTAAAGGTGTAGAGATTCTAATACTGATATTCAGTTGAGACTAGAATTTTTCTTTTATTCAATGACTTGGATAAAAATGAAAGTATGTGGAAATATTTCATATCTTTGTATATCCTTATCAGCACAGTGGTCAACAAATAGTAGGAACTAAATATTTTTTGAATGGATGAATGGAAAAAACTTTACAATACTATTAGAAGATATTTACAGTAATGTACAATATCTTGATCTGAAGTTGAATCTCTTCCCATGAAATCTCTTCCCCATAAGAGTGTCCACCAATAAAAATATGTCCATGAAGATTTTAGTAGAAACTTTCAAACAGAACACCTTTTAAAGTAAGGTAAAGTTCAGCCAAAAGCATAATGCAATGAAAAGGGGAAAGAAGTGATTCAAGGTCTTGAGAGCTCATGTGTTTGGAAGGGAAAGTTTAATTTCCTGGAGGGTGTTTACTGTAAATTTCTCACATTTTCGTTTTAAATGATTAGATAAATTCTTGGGACTTTTCTTTTTCTCAAGAAATTAAATACTTGTTTCCATTTTCAATTCTGGGGCACAAAGACCCTCCACTACTTTAAAAAAAGATAAAACCCTGTCCTTTTTCCTCAGTGAAAAATACACACTTTGTTGGCCTTCTGAATTAAGAAAGAAAAAACTTGTTTGATTACTATTTGTAACAAAAAGTGAATCTTTCATCTTATGGTAGGGACAACTATTTCATAAATAATTTCACTTTAAGGACTCAATCAGAACCCCTAAAATAATATGAAAACTTGTTTCAACATACAAGAGTTACTTTGGATTGTTTCGATTTGTTACGTGGCTTTCAGGTAGATTTAAAAAGAAATATAAGTGGTTTAAAGGAATAATTAGTTATGATTTAAGGCTTTTTTTCAAAAATTTTTACTGTAGATTTCTTAATGTAGGTTTTCCTCCTCTTAAAGCATACATACATAAACCTATATATAAGATCCAATGGTATAAAATCTAAAGCATAGCTTAAATGATTAAACACCAAAGGTTGAAAGGAAAATAATAATACCTTTGTAATGTGAATGGTAAAAGCATCAATTACAGACTAGACGACTGTGACGGACAGCCATGTTTAAAGTGAAGGGAAGTGTAAAGCCAGAGAAGCCATCCTCTTCTGATGAGTCAAAGCATTAGCAACTTCAGGCAGAATTTCTAGGGGAAACAAACATTCTTTTATCATGGGAGGTTGTCTGGAGGGGGAAAATGGTTAACAAAAGCTCAGCAGAAAACTTAATGATTCACAAGTTAAATCACTTCAAATCACACATTATATCCCTGTGTATTACCTTAACCAAGGTGCAGGCTGGTCAGTATACCGCTTCGACTCGCCTCAGTTTCAAAGTCAGTATTTATCCCCTCTGCTCCCTTACAGCTTTGTAAATTCTCTAGACCCGGAGCGTCTCTCTCACAATTCATCTCCCAAGGCCTCTCAGTGCCTAGCACATGGCCGGCATTTGGTATGAACTGAATGCACAGAGTTGGAAAAGAAACCTCAAGTTGCTGTTCTGGGGGTGACGAGGCAAGGCTTCGGATAAATGAATTCGAGCTTTCCCCGTGGAGCCCACCACCACCTTTCAACATCTCCGTCACGCCTGGGGCCGTGATCTGTGGGGGACGGGGGTCCCGAGCTAGGCTGCACTGCTTCCGCTGGAGCAGTCATCTCCTTCCCCTCGCACTACAACAATACCTTGGCCGCCAGCCAAACCGGGAGCAACGAGCGACTTTGGCTGTTCATGGCCCGGAATGGGTGCTGCGAGAGGGGCTGGGGATGCTGCTCCTAGGGCCAGCAGAGGCCCAGAGAAAGAGAGGAAGCCAAAGCTTTAAAACACTCCCTTCCTCCGCCCCCTCCCTTTTGTCCCAGAAACCAAAACAAACGAGCTGATACACGTGTCCCTATGACTCTTGTTTACTATCAAGACTGCGCTGTGCACAGACTTATGGGACCTGTAGTCCAACCTGTTCCTCCCGCCTGCAGTTTCCCAGAGGAACCAGCAAAGCTGAGACTACGAACCCACAATCCATTTCGGAGGCAAAGTTAGGCTTGAGTCCCCGGAGTCTCGGCAGTAATCCAATCCGAAGAGTTCACTCTAGTGATTGACACGCCATCTCATCCAGTAAACGGAACACAAAAGTCAACACAAGCCCGCCCCCAAAATGGGCCAAGGTATCACCCAATGGGAAGGGGGAAGGATCGAGTGGCAGCTCCATAAACCAATAAGAGGGCGAGAGAGCTGGTAGGTGGCTCAACCCTCCTGGGGTTGAGGGGAGGGGGAAGAAGAAGCTTGAAAGACTTGGTAATGGCGACGGGTTTGGTAAGTAGGAAAGTTTCGGTTGACGAGTGAGACCGGCGAGGGGAGCAGTAACGCGCGCCGGAGAGGCCGGCGTCCGTTGGAGAGGGGGTACGGGAGCTGCAGGTGGCGTTGTCGCGGCCAGGGAGGCCTGCGCCGGTGCTGCCCGCACTCGGCGGCGGGATTGTTGTCCTCTCAGTCCGGGAAGGGATGGGGGTGGGGAAGGGAGGGGCAGGATCTCGAGGGGACCGGGCGGCCGGGCGAGCTCGTCCGCGCCCCTCCTCCTCGGAGGGCCGCCCCGACCGTCCGATAACCGCCCCCCCGCGAACCCGCGCCCCCCGCGAGCTCACCTGGCTGCGCGGCGGCGCGGCCCCAGGGGTCTCGGGGGCGGAGGTTGGGAGGAGCCGGCGTGCGGGGCGCTTGGGGCCGTTCTGCGCAGTGGGTGGCCGAGCCGAGTGCGGACACGGGGAGGGCCAGGGCGGGGAAGGGGCAGACGCGGCGCAGGGGCTGCCCTGGAAAGTTTTACTTCGCCTCCCCGCGAGTGGGCGGAGGGTGGGAGATCGGCCCGGGCTGGGCGCCGGCCGCGAGTCCGCGACCCCAGTGAGGCACCGCCTCCTTCGGGGCCGCGAGCGGCTCCGGCCGAGCTGGGAAGCTCGCGGAGTCGCTCGGCCCCGGGGCTCATTGTTACGCATTTCGAATGAATGGACTCCGAGGCGCCTGCGCGGTGGAGCTGAGCCGAGGGGAAAAACAAGCCTGGAGTCCAGGCTGCGGTCACATGATGGGGGGAGGGGAGGGGAAAACGATAAATGGCGAAAGAGGATGGGGGATGGACCTGGTGTGAACCTGGAGACGCTGCCTCCCTGTGACCGAGCGCCGGGGCTTGGCAGGCAATTCCAGTCTCCGCCTTCGAACCTCTATGCTGCTGCCCCAGGCGTATTGAAACAAAACAAAAAGAACCCAGGCGAAATCGATTGCTGGCCCGGGTTTTTGTGGCTTCTTTGAAACGCTGCATGCTGTCTAGGGGATTTCACTCACCGCCCTGCTTTCAGTACTGTGTAGAGTTCATTCTTCAGTTTTCAGCAAAAATCGTATTTAAAAGGAGCACTGGCAGCTGGGCAGTACTCAAAATTGTCTTTAGCTCGGGGCGCCGCAGATGCTAAGACGGGAGGAGGGTAAAAGGGAGTTGTGTATACTGGGAAGTGTTGGAGTCCTACCAACTATTTTGGCCAAGTGCTTTAGATTTATCTTCCTCTAACTAGCAGTAACAGATGACTCCACCTAACAGTGGTTTTGAAATTAAAGTTACCTTTGGAAAAAATAATTTTAACATTTGTAAGTCGTTTTTATGGTTTATAGACAATTATCTACATTTGTAATGTATTCCTAAGACGTTTAGTCTTTGTTTTTTTGTTTGTTTTCTTGCTGTTTTTTTGCCTTACGCTAACCAGAGTGTTGGGGTCACCTGTAAAGTTTCCTTGATCAAACTATAGTAGTCCCTCCATGAGAGGGGCGGGGTGGGGGGGAGGATATGTTCCAAGATCCTGCTCCCGTGAATGCCTGAAACCGGCATAGTCTGAGCGCTGTATATGCTGTTTTTTTCGTATACATATATACCTATGATAAAGTTGAATTTGTAAATTAGACAAGACAACAATAGTAAAACAGGATGTTCATAAAAATGTACTATAATAAAAGTTACGTGGATGTTGTCTCTTTCTCAGAATACCTTACTGTACTGTACTCACCCCCTTGTGATGATGCCAGATGGTGAAATGCCTGGGTGGTGAGATGAAGTGGCGTGAGTGACCTAGGTATCGAGAAGTAGGTTAGACTGCTATTGATCTTACGACACTTTGTCAGGAGGAGAATCATCTGCTTCCGGACTGAGGTTGATTGCGGGTAACTGAAACCGCAGCAGGCTAACCGCGGGTAAGGGAGGACTACTGTGATCCATTTTACAAACTGCGTTTCCTCCTGTGAGGGAGAAGGGAGTTGTAAATTCTCTTCATCCCCTCCCACAGACAGTTTGAGCGGGTGTAGAAAGTCCTTCGTGATGAGGGGAGGGCATGTCTTAGAAGACCCTGTCTGTGATAATCCATATGAGGTTGGGAAGGTCAGGGCTCGGAAGGAGAGGCACTCGAAAATAAGCGTCTATCCTGTGTTGATCTACACCTTTTGTCTTTTTTCTCAAAAAGATGTTCCCAATCAGTTGTCAGAGTCCTGTTTTCCTCATCCATAATAATACTTTGTTCACAATATTTAAAATAATACTTGCATCCAATAAAATTGGACGATGTGGAAATGTTCTGCACGTAGTAGGTTGGCATTTAGTAAAACCTAATTTCCTTTTTTATCCACTGAGACAGCTATTTCTGGACTTCTCCATCCTTTTTAAGATTCTGTGGCTATTTACTTCTGAAAGTTGAAAAAGTCAGTACCACTCAAATTTGTGATACTGAACATGGCTTTTCAAAGTAAAAAATGCTTGTCAATTTTACTCTTCCCTTTTGAGAATCACTGATCTGGTGAAGAGTTGACATGTGACATTTAGTTAACTCTTAACTAAAGTACAAGTGAGCCACACCCAAATCCTTTAATACCAAAGCCATATACAAAAGCATGAATGAACAAGAGGTTTAGCTCCACAGGGAGATATTTGAAAGAGGAGCTTGTTTATCAGAATGAACATCTGTCTGGTGTAATGTATGTGGGAGAGTATTTTTGAGTATGGACTCTAAGGATATTCCTTTACTATCTCAGAGGCCTGCCTTAGGCCAAATAGTTTGACAGAGCAAAATAAGAGACTCAAAAACATTACATTTGTATATGGGTTTGAATTTTGTTTTCATGTTTTATTTAATGCTCACAGTAGTCCTGTGAGTTGAGTTAGAGGTGCTGTGAGGCTGAGGGTAAGGACCTCCCCAGGTTACATAGTGAGCAAGCATTGTTCCTTAGCCTGGGCTTTCCTGTACTGTCGGTAGCTTTACAGAAGTGAAACCACCCTCAGTGATCTCAAGACCAGACTTTTGATAGCCTTGAGCAACGAGAGGTGCAGACACACAGAACCAAATTCAGGATATTTATTTGGTCTCTTCTGTTATTTGTAGGTATCTCTGAAATGATTTTTTCCAGCCTCATTTAAGGATGTGATGGGATGGATGGTGGTAGATAAGTAAGACATAGTGCTACAGAAGTGATGTAAGTTGCAAGATGTTAGTGCACTGAGAGTGGTGAGCGGTTGGCACCGCAGGACGAGCTGTGGGGGGAATGTCTAGGCAGGAAGAGAAAACCAGAGCTCCGCAGAGGGAGGGGAACATGAGAGGATGTTTTGTACTGTTTTGTGTGAGAAACATAGTACAGTAGATGTTCATAAAGAGTTTGAGTCATTAAGATAGGTTAAAATGTTTTATGTACTTAAAATATTGGAAAGAGTTAAAATCTGTCTAACCTGTTAATATTAGCTGTTCAAAGAACTCCCATAGAATGACTAGTTCTTATTGTGTCTTAGGCAAAACTTAATAAGGAATCTGCACAGATAATACAAATTACCTTTTCTTTTATGAGAACTTTTGCAAAGGAAGCTGCAGGCAGGTCGCTTAACATAGAAATTGGGAATGTGCATACAGTGTTTTTAATATGTTCTCCCTGAAATAGTTCATAGATGTCCCTGCATACTCATACTGTGTTTCAGTATAGTATTTTAAATAGACTGAAAGAAAATGTTATAGTTCTTACCATGTCAGACCTCTGTTCAAAAGTACTCAGTGGTTTCCCATCATCTGATGATTGCTAATATTCATATAAGCCACTCTACATTGAGGGTTTACTCTGTTAGGCACTTTTGGAAGCCTTTCACCTCTGATAGCTTACTGAGTTTTTACAACCTATACGGGTGTTTTGATTATCTTCATTTTACAAACAAGGCATACAAATTTTAAGTTGTCTAGGACCCATAGCTAGTAATTAGCAAATCTGATGCAGCCTCATTTCAGAGTCCTTACTATAAATCTACAAAAAGCAAACCAATTTTCCTAAACTAGAATTGAAGATTCTGATCCCAGTCTACCTTTCCAGCTTTAGTATCCATAACCACAAGACACAAGACCATCCTCCCTTCTGTGATGCTGGATTTTCTGTTGGGCGGATTTCATCCAGTACAATGACCACTCTTCATTCCTTTTTACCCATTCATAGCCAAGTCCTCTCTGTAGAGCTGTGGTCATTTGCTTACAATTTTCCACTAAAGTGTAGATTCCTTGAGGTTCGTGACAAACCCTTCATCACTGAAGTCTCACATTGCATCTAGTCTGGTGCCTTGTATATAATATCTATTAAATACATGAATAAATGTATTTAAAAGGACTTTGCAATCATTTTTAGCCCACTGGTTCTCACAGTGCATCTGGGGTCCTTCTGAAATAAAAGAAAAACCAGTGCACATGGCTGTACCCCAAACGAAATGAATCATATTCTCTCGAGCTGAGGCCTGGCCATTATTTTGTTTGAAGCACACAGGATTATATGTGTTGAGGGTTGAGATTCCCTGATCAAGCTAAGTTTGCTTGATTTTTGCAGTGAGAAGGTGGAGGCTCAGAATCATGATTTGGCCAGTTATGCTTGAGAACCTGATCTGTGTTACATCTCTTGTAAGCCACCGATTTTGTAGAAAGTTATTTGTTATACCCCAGCAGAATTGCTGGGGTTTATATAATGAGTTTATATAATCAGTGCATTATGGGGATTGAACTAAACTGGAAAAGTGTTAATTTCTAGTAATTGCCTCAAACATCTTTGAGATAGGTCAGCTGTTACTTGCCTAAAGCAGTGGCATGATGCATGACTTGTATTGAGATGTGTTGGGTAACTTGTCATAGTACTTTCCTGGGAGGAAATTGGTGAAGCTAAATAGCTAGCTGTCTGGTCTTCTGTTGTTACCTATTTTCCATTTACTATCTACTTAGGACATTCAGTGACCAAAGTACATATAATATTGCCCTATATCAATCTAGAGATGAAAAAAGTTTTAAAGAAGTCATTTTACATTTGTTTTCACTCATTTGCTTCAGTTCGTCCTCACAGCTACTCCAGGAGGAAACTAGAGCAGGTATCATTAGCCCTGTTTAACAGATGCAGACACTGAGTTAGAAGGAACTCAGCCACTTACATCATATATTTAGTAATGAATCAAGCTGGAATCAAACCTGTGTTTCTTTACCCCTAACCCAGTGCCCTTTTCGCTACTCGGTAGTATGTACAGCTTAGAGTCGGTATTGAGTAAGGCTCTGTGTCATGCCCAGGGTATGGGTCATTTTTGAAGGGTGCCAGCAGACAGCATCTGAAGTAGAAATAAAGTAAGCCACTCGGCAGTTTGGCTTTATAAGAAGTTCAGTTGCCATCCACCTACTAATCTCTAGGAATCTAAAGACATAATCAGATGTGACGGAAAACTTAAAAAAAAAATTAAGAATGTAAATACAGTGTTATTTAGAAGAGTGAGAAAACTAGGAACATTTTCAGCAGTAAAGATAAGTAGATTTTGGCACATCCTTATGATATCTGAAAAAAATAATGAAATAGGAAGATGTTTATGAACTTAAGGGAAAAGGTATTAATTATATTATGAAGTTGAAGAAAAACATATGATTGTAGTTATCTGCATGAAAAAGAGATTGGAGTACAAAATAATACACCAGAATGTTAACAGTATCTAAAACTGGTTGGTGGGATTAGAAGTAATTGTATTCCTTTTTTTTTTTTTTAAGTTCTTTCATTTTTTTCAACAGTGATTGTTTATCTTATAGTCAGGAAAAATATATTTCATAATAAAAAATCCTAAAAAATCCTTTATAGAAAAAAGTTTGTCCATGTTGCCAGTGTTTGTTGATGATTATGTCTTGCCTTAGAAAGCTCTAGTATAAATATTAAGCAGTTAACATCTTTCACTGCATTTTTTTATCAGCTTGGGCTGGCATACTTGACTTCTAACAGCAATATATTTCATTGTTTTATTTTGAGGAAAAGCTATGTGTCATGTTAGAATGTTCTGTGTATTTCTTACTAACTCATTAGAACTTTTTAAAAAATAAGAGATTTGGAATAGAGCCTGAGAAATCAGGATATCTCCCTGCTGCTGTCACCTGTGTTAAATAACCAATTTGATCATTGTCCAGAGACCAGGGATGTGAAAGGTATACCCACAGTTTATTTTCATAACAAAACTTAGTTGGTAGACTTGGCTGAGAAATTGTTTAGGTGTATTAACCTAAATTATTTTCTTCCTTGTGGTAACTGTGTACGCTTGAGACGATGGTAGACGTACTGTTTGTTTAGCTAAATTTCCCATGATTGTTATTCATCTTTCTAGAAATAATAGTCTGTTCAGAAGGATACGTGGTTTTTATTATTATTATGGCCTCAAAGTCTCAATTCCCAAAGTCTCATTAAGAAAACAGCATTTTAATTTCATGAGAAGTATATGGCAATTTAAAAAATTCTTAAGTGTTCTTTAAACTTGTTCACCTCTCATCAAGGATGAGAAAACAAACGAGTGAACACATTTGGTAAATAGAGAAAATAGAATCTTAAAATAAGAGAAAAAAAGGAATATTCCTTCACTTCTTTAATTTGAGGTAAGTTTGTGAATTTTAAATTTGAAGATACAAGTTAAAGAGATTTCCTTGGTCTCAATATTTGGGTCTGAAAGGAGAGTTACTAGATTAAAAAAGTAAAAGTATATGTGATGGTGCTGTTACTTTTTAAAATAAAAGATGTTTATAAATTCAAAGTATTAATCCTCTGAAATTTGGGTATAATTTAGTGCCGACTATATGGTTGTAGCCCAGGATATCAGGAGTCATCCTGGTCTGAACAATTTGAGGGGGAAACAAATAGCAATATATGATTAAGTTAAAGATACAACACCGTGATGTTGTCGATGGATTTTTATACTTACATGATCTCCAAATCACATGACTTGACTTTTTTCCTTATATTCTTTTTTATTTTAAGTCAGAGCACCATAACATGGTGTGGGAAGTGAAGACAAATCAGATGCCTAATGCTGTACAGAAACTCTTGCTGGTAATGGACAAGAGAGCTTCAGGAATGAATGACTCATTGGAATTGCTGCAGTGTAATGAAAATCTGCCGTCCTCACCTGGATACAACTCCTGTGATGAGCACATGGAGCTTGGTAAACAAAACTAAAAGGTTTTTAGGAATCTTACTGAGACTCAGATTAATTTTCCTGTTTAGCCAGTTTCATCCATCTTGAACAGCTAAAAAGTATCTGTACATTAAGAGTTTTCATTGTTCTCTTGCTATTGCTTGTAAAATATTATTTAAAAGTAATGTAACTTTGGGCTATTTATAGTTATCATAGAGACTCACTTACAGATTATTTAACTAATCCACCTTTGGGGGTAAAGATTATTAAACACTTGAGGAAAACCCTGCTGCGTGGCTTTTCAGAAGGTTACTTTGGAAACATGAGAGTGAGCTTGGTAAATTATGCCTGGTCCCTCTTCATGGTTTGTATAATGGGGAAATTCGAGTGGATTTTTGAAACTTGAGGATCTGACATTTGTAGTTATCAGTACTGCTGAGCTACTCCAGAGGTAAGCAACTTGTAAAAGTACTTAGGTTTGTGGTGGTGTGATTTTGCATTGCATAGCTTGGAGGCCAGTGTTGAAGAGTAAACAGCCGTGAGTGACCTTGGCTTGCTGCCCAGCTCTTCCCTGTCTTTCTCTCCATTTCATGTGCAGTTTTCCTTAACATGCACAAAACCCTGACACGATATGATTATCCTCATTTCACTAATGATGAAGTAAAGGAGATGGCATGCCGGGGTGCTCTTTGAGAATTTGGAGATTCTGAAGGTCTTGAGAGACAACCTCTGAATGCCAGTGGGTTGCCGGGCCCTAACACTTACTGAGTAGTGGTGAATGTTGAGCAGGAAGCACCATTTTGATCAGGTAGTTGATTCTCCACCATCACATTTTAGGTTTTAGGAGGAGACCAGAAACTTAGGGCTCAGAGGTATCAGAAACTTGCATCACCCCTCATGACTTCAGTTTAAAAGCAGCTCATTTTCAGAATCTGACAGACAGAAATGAAACCTTTACAGTAAAGAAGTGATGGTCAACAAAGGATGTTGGCAATGAGAGGAGGGAAATAGCTATACCAGCATGAGAATAATGTGTGGAATTAAGTAGGTATGAGATTTTCACTGCTTTGTGAAAGGGGCATATCTTCTAGTCAGTTTTTAGGAATCCTTAATCAGTAGTTGGATGTAAGACATTTCGGTTTTAGTAGGTTACTCATGTTGTAGTGTTAGTACGCTGTTCTGGGATATTTGCCTGAATAGAAATTATGTGTGTCTACTCTGTGAGTGACACACAATTATGTGTGTCTACTCTGTTAGAACTCCCAAGACTGAAAGAGTTTCTTGACTGACATATTGAAGAGACCCAGTGGACCTGCAGAGTTTATAAGTGTGTGTTTCATAGAGAATTTTCTTCAAGGCCTACAAGGATGATTTTTCTCCCCTTCTCTCTCTTTTTTTTTTTTAATTCCATTTTTTCCAATTCAGTTGTCTGGACTGTGTTCATAGACTTCGTGTGTACCTGAGGGGCACTTGGTACTTGGTACCTGAGTTTTCTTTCTTGGGGAGCTGAAAGTCTGTCATGAACTACCTTCCAGGAACACACTTAGGAAAAAGTAACAAATATTACCTGAGTTCAGAATTTTTCAGTACAAAGAAATAATTTAGCACAGATAAAGTTGAGTAAATAGTACCTAAAAATTGATGTTATCTATAGTCTCATCGGAAATTGTTTTCATAATTGCACTAATCTTGTATAGCAGGTTAATAAAGCATGTGAATAATAAGTACATGTATGTACACATAAAATGCCTTTTCTCTCATTAACATGTTAACAGAAAAATTGCTCAGTGGTATGTGAATTATTCCCAGGTGAGCTATAAAATGGGGGAAAAATTAGAAAACATAAACCTTGTTTTTCCAAGTCTAAAAACAGTTGTGATAATTAGATGGTTTGGGTGGTGAAGTCATGAAGACATTTACATTCATTAGGTTTACTTTTCCATCAGGTTCTGTTGACCCTTAAGTGTATAAAGTGTCATTTTTTTTATTGAAACTGCTTCATTCAAAAAAAAATCTCAAATGTATAATTTTCCTCTCAGAAAATTAATTGGTTAAATTTGAGAACTTCTTCCATTATAATATTGTTCCCTGTATTAGTAATTTCCTTCTTACAATTTTGCGTGTGCTTATTTACAGATGACCTTCCTGAACTTCAGGCTGTTCAAAGTGATCCTTCCCAATCTGCCATATACCAGCTAAATTCAGATGTTTCACATCAAGAATATCCAAGACCATCTTGGAACCAAAATACCTCAGACATATCAGAAAATACTTTTGGTGAAAATGAGGTGGATTGGTTAACGGAATTAGCAAATATCGCCACTAGTCCCCAAAGTCCTCTTATGCAGTGCTCATTTTACAACAGGTCAGAACTTTGGCTGTAACATCATTACAAAAAGCTGTTAATTACTTTGTTCTTGTTTTAATGATAATCTATTAACCATCTAATGAATGGTTTGTTTAAATTAGAATTTGAGTAAAATATTAGAAGTAAGCTATTAAGCTATGTGTCTGATAATGAGCAAAGACCGGTGTTCCCTAGTATCTTGAGTTCATACTTGGAAAATTCGGTAAAAATGATGTGAGAACAGCACAGTCAAAACTATTAGTAAATGTTTTAAAGTAATCAAAAAGTGAATTAGATAAGGAAAAATTATATATTTCTAGTTATAGACATGAAAAATATATTTAAAGAACCATAATTATCATAATAATAAACATTATATTTTAATACAAAACCTTTATCAACCTTGAGTCTGGTTCCTTTTGGTCTAGGTTTATTTTCTTCCACAGTGTATGTGGCCTGAGGTTATTTATTTTATCAGCGTGCAAAACCTACAATTTGGGAACTTATGAAAGTGGACTCTCTTTGGTAAAAACCAGTGTTTCATATATCCAGACCAGCATTTAAGAAAACAAGTTGTGTTGTGAAATTATGGAAGCTTCTGACTAAGAATTCGTAGAGAAACTTGAGTGGATAATGTTTCCTTACTTATCCCTAAAGTTATACAATTATCTGTGTAAAAAGACACAGGTAAATATGATAGTTTGGAGGGGAGAGAAATGCCCAGATTTATGTCCATGTGGGAGGATAAACCATAGTTCATACCGTATATAGGAATAAGTGAATTTTGTAGTGCTCCTAAGTTGAAGTAATTCTTTGCTATATGTTTAGGTGGGAAGTACTGGTTTTTCCCCTTAAGTTATGCAGCTCTTCTTCTTTCTAGTAGGATATTGGCCTTGATTAGAACAAATCCAATTTCATTAACTTCAATTATAATCCCATGAAAATTTCCAGGAAAGAAAACTTGCCTTTCTGAGTACTACTTCTTTATAGTCCCAGCTTTCCTTATTATCTTAACAGTCAAAAAACTAAAAATTCTTCGACAATAAAAAAAAACAAACCCTGATTTACTATTGGACTTTTTCATCTCATTTCTAGTTTAGAGATAATTTCTTTTTTCATAGCAAACTCAGGATTTAGAAGATAGTTCATGGAAAGTTGAGTAAGCATAAGCACCTCAGAGAAAAATCAATATAAATAAAAACATAAGTAAATGAGTATCTCCCAAAAGATGTGAATTTATTCTCTGCAGCATTGTCTGTGCTTCCCTTCTTCCTAGGGATCAAAGCCAAGAGTCACACTATGCTGTCTTGCCTGCTGCTAACACTGTCAAGGACTGTTCACACAGCTTCTTGTAGAGTGTTACACTATGCTAGGTATCAAGCTGTGGGTGTCTCAAGTCGTAACTATAGTACCAAGGGGCTGAGGATAGGTAACATCTATGTCATCCCTGCATAGATAGAGGGATGAAGGTTCCAGTGGTATTAGTGTTTTAGACATGTTTAGCATGTTAATTTTTACAGAACATTCAGGCCTCGTATACTTTAGAACATTGCATTGTTACTTTTAAGTGGTTAAACAGAAGAACTGATAAACTCATTTTCTTTTATTAGCCATGAAGACAGGGATGGACTTAAGGAATTTATGTAGTACTAAAGAAGGACCAAACTGCTAAAGACCTAAATGTATTGGGCAAAGATGAAATACTCAGTATTTGTAATTTGAAATCCAAAACTGATTGGAGAATATGCTGAAATGCATGGAAATCAGGGGTTTTTATTTAAGAAGTGATATGAGCATGAAAGCAAAGTATAGGTTCATAGATCCTCATTTAAAAGTAATTTCTGCAATGGTATAATGAAAAATGTTGAAGGAGGATAAAATAAAAGCTGAGGGGCTAATAAAATTTCTCAGGGGATAAGGGAAGAATTGGAAAGCCAGATACTCCTGCCTCTTTAAAAGAGGATCTGCATAGATAGGCATAACTTTTCTATTACGGACCAAGTCCCTATTTGGCATCTCAGAGGACTGTTGTGATTTGGGACCGTTACACACATTTACCCATCAGCTCTGCAGTCTTGCTCTCTGTTGCTCTGCAGACGCCTGAGTCTGTGCACCACTGGGCATCTCTGTGGGCCTGCTGCTCCTCTTACTGGCTGATCTGTTTGTGGGGGACGGATCTTAGTGTGTTCTTGGAGCCCTGTGTAATCTAAAGGGAGCACTACCTGGTAAAGTGACTTTTGACCAGGGAAAGGGGAAAGGGGCATGAACCTGGGGGGGAAATAGCCTTAGGTGTAGATGCTTTTCAGCAAGAAAGTGAAGTGTCCGTTATGAGAAGTTGCAAATAGGCTGCTTTGTGCTACAGTAAGTTTAAGGCATTTTAGCTTAAGATAGTCATTGTATATGCACAGTGCTCAGTGGTTGGTAGGCGGGGAGCTCAGTGTTGGCCTCATTGAGCTCCGATGCCCTCCTCATAAGGAGACTTAGTCACATCAGAGTAGGAGAAAAATGTATAGGTAGTGCTCCTCAGCTTATCCCTCATGAATGAAAACAGTGGACATCTGTATGTACTTACATAAACATGAATGAATAAATGAAGCAGTAATTTGGAATTTAAAATACATTGCCAAATCTGAAAAAAAATGTTGTGTAAAATGTGTGACAAGAACTTGGGTAAACAGTCAAGTTAAGGAACAGCAATACCGTAAGTGGAATCTTGAGGTTTCTACTAGTGTTTTCCATGGGTGTCTTCTGTGTAACAACCCCGGCATTCTGAATAGGAAGGTCTTTTGTTCAGAAGGAAAGATCTCACTTTAAGGACCTATACTTCATGGTTAAAACTGCTGCTTTATTTTAGATCATCTCCTGTACACATCATAGCTACTAGCAAAAGTTTACATTCCTATGCACGCCCTCCACCAGTGTCCTCTTCGAAGGGCGAGCCAGCCTTCCCTCATCACCATTGGAAGGGGGAAACACCAGTCAGACATGAAAGGGTGAGTTGAATTAATTTGTGAAATTAAACTTAGAAGTTTGCACAACAGTTAACAGTATTAACTTTCCCTCCCTAAGAAATTCTTTGGCAGTGCGTACAGATAGGAAATAGTAAGTCTCATTGTCTGCTAGTGAGCTGGATTGGATTTTATGTACAGCTCCTATTCACTATTAGGAAAGTTTGTTACACATGGGAACACACATTTAACTAAAAATTCCAAAAATGTCCACTTTCAAAAGTGTATTTTTTCCTAAGTTTAGAATGATTATCTATTAATAAGAGAGCCTAAGCCTTTGAGATTAAGATAGAGATTAACAAAATGTGTTAAAAAGTAAAAATGAAGTTTATAATAACTTTTCTCTGTAGGCAAACAGTGAGTCAGAATCTGGCATTTTCTGCATGTCCTCCCTCTCAGATGATGACGATTTGGGGTGGTGCAATTCCTGGCCTTCAACTGCTTGGCACTGTTTTTTGAAAGGTAAAAAAAAACCTGATTTTTTTACGGCTTACTTGTGTAGCCAACTAGTCACATATCTAATATTGGTTCTTCACTTAAACTTTAGGCACCCGATTGTGCTTTCATAAGGGAAGCAATAAAGAATGGCAGGATGTTGAAGATTTTGCTAGGACCGAAGGCTGCCATAATGATGAAGATCTCCAAATGGGCACTTACAAGGTTGATTTAAAATTCTTAAACACTTCAGAATCTTTCAAAGGGAAACAAAAGGGTTATTACTAATCTATGGGAAGTATCCCTCATTTACTTACATATTTAAGTGACATCTGATATTTTAGGTTGAGGTTTTGTGACCGCTCATTGTCACTTAGCCTGATGGAGAGCTGTGACTTTACCTTTATAATTATGCTATTATAGATGGGTGAAAGAATATACTTCTTAACATTTTCAATACATTTTATACTGGGGAAAAATAAACTGGCATTAAAAAGAAAATGAATAAGCATACAAAATAAAGCGTTAGGTAATGTGCAAAGTGGTGATTCCCCTTTGGATAATTAAAATTGATTATTAAGTATTAAGCTACATTTTAAGGGGCCCCTTGACACTGGCATTCTCTCAGTCAATAAGCAGAAGCAGTGTGTGCAGCAGTAGGATAAACATGGGCTGGCATCTGTCTGTGAAATCCTTAATTTGTCCACCTTCCCTGAAATCAGAGAAACCGGGCATGTTGAGTATGCTTTCAAATTCCTGTTTTGACCCTGTTGCCCGTGACTATTGAAACTCTTGAGAAAAATAGTCCTGACTGGCTACCTTAATTTCTCCCTCTTGCTGCTACTTTTCTTTATTTTTAAGTGTGCCATAGTCTGACTCAGCCTCTACCACTCCACTGCAATTATCTCACAGGTTACTAGTTTTATTCTGGTTTCTAGAGAGACTTCTTGTTCTGCTGGACATCTCTGCAAAATTTGGCACAGTGGATTGTCTTGTCTTGATTTCTGTAGCATGGCAGCACCCTGATTCTCTCTTAAATATCTTCATCTTCTTGACTGGTGGCTTGTCTGCCTATGATAGTGAATGTAAAAAATGTGGTTCTGCTCCTCCTCACTACTGACCAATTCCTCTCTCTGATAGAATAAGCTCTTGGGGGGCCTTTGGCAAGCACTCTGGTCTTGGAGTCGGGAAATGGCTTTTTCTAGCCCTTCCAGCAATTATTTGTGTGACCAACTTTGCGCAGACAGTTAATGGCACTAAGCACTTGCTTCCTGATTTGTAAAATGGGTTTGTATTTGTTTCAAGCTCTTGTAGCTCTAAGAACAAGAAGATTGTATAATTCAGTTATTAACATATTTAGGTCTGTAGCCTCCCCCCTGCATGTTTCCAACTGCGTGTTAGACCTGTACATGAGTGTCAATCAGCTCTTCAAACTCAGTGTATTAGTATAACCAAAACTGGACCTTTTTTATTCCCTTCCCTTGTCTACTTTTCCCCTTTCTTTTAAAAGTATTACTATCCTTCTAGTTGGCCAGATTCTTTTGCCCCCCACATCAGTTAATCAATTCTGTTTTCTTAAAAAACCTTTTACAGTCATCCTTCTGTCTCATTACTTTCTTCATGTACTAGTGTAATAATGATGGGATACTGTAGCTTCTCCTATTTTTCTGTGAGTTTAAGAGATGATGGGTCCTTAAGGCATGTTTTCAGAGCCTACCATCTAGGATGTACTAAATGCTCAATAAATATCAGGTACATTTATTTTTAGCTCATTCTGCCCTTGCCATACCTGTCAATTCAAGACTGTAATAGGTTTCTCTTATATCTTCAAATAAATTGAATACTAGAGGTGCTGTTTATTCTGTTGTCTTTACCATCATCTTAAAACTGACAGTCATATTTATAACAGTACTTTTCATTGATATCCCAAGGCCCATTAGGGAGGTTAGGGGTAAGGTCTGCCTATGATGGTGAATGTAAAATGTGGTTCTACCCCTCCTTTCAAGCCCTTTGCCTGTCTTGAAGATCCCTTTACACCAACTGGCCCCTCCTTCTCAGTCTTACTGCCCAGCTCTGAACTCAACCTTGTATGTTTAGCAAAAACAAAGCACTCTGTGGAGAAGTTGTTAATTTTAGCTCTTCCCAGTGTAAGGTATATTCTACCTTTTTTAATTCCATTCTTACATCCCAGTTCAAATGGGAACTAGAAGTCCCCCTACACTCTCTCTCTTTTGGAGTTAGTATCTCCCTTTATTAAATGCCATTAGCATTATTTATATATACTTGAGTTAAAATGCTTATTCCAGTGTGCTTTATGTTATAGTGGCTTATATATGTGTCTTCCTTTACGACTGGGTCAGAAGCTCCTTAAAAACAGGGGTCCTATCTTGTTTATTTTTACCTTTTCCACAAAGTCTTCACATACCAGGAACTTCGCTATGTTGAATTGAACATTGCCAATTATTCACTCTGTGCATGTATTTTCAGGGCTATGGTTCTGATGGTCTAAAGTTGTTATCACATGAAGAAAGTGTATCATTTGGCGAGTCTGTACTGAAGTTGACTTTTGATCCTGGTACAGTAGAAGATGGTTTACTTACTGTAGAGTGTAAGCTGGACCACCCTTTCTATGTTAAAAATAAAGGTAGGGCTTCAATTTGAATTTGTGGTAACTTTTTAAAGAAAGCTTCTTAAATCTGTAATTATGTCTTTTGGCATAATTCTTTGATGAGTAAGAAAAATACATTTGAAGGGAAAAATTCTTTAAACCTAAATAAGATTACCATAGGAAATGCCTTATAATAATACCAACTGATGCTGAAGTATCTTAGCAGGAGTCAGGCGGAGCTCAACTTCTGGTGGGAATGAACTTTTCAGTTCCTTAGCATACTGTAATCTCTGTGTTACCTTGCTAGTTTTGGGGGGCAGTGGATTATTCTGGTTAGTTGCCTTCATTTAGGGTTGCCAAATACACTATATACGTGGATCACTTTCCAGAGACTACTTCATGGTCTCAGTCATGATCATTTATCACTGTCTTGTAGATTGATGAACATGGATTGATAGACTCGGTGGTAATAAAATGCTGGATTAAACTTATTTTGGAAGCCTTTTGGCATTGCTTAAAGAAAATACTTGGACTTGTTCTTTGTCAAAGATGCATAACTTGTGTTTAAAGTCTTGGTACTTATTTTAAGTAAAAACTTTCTGGTCTGTCTATCATGTAATAAACAGGTAGGGTGCATTCTGTCAGTCCCTATCCTTTATGTAACTATTGTTTGATTTAACTCTAGGTTGGTCATCATTCTATCCAAGCTTGACTGTGGTACAGCATGGCATTCCGTGTTGTGAAGTTCATATTGGTGATGTATGTCTACCTCCTGGACACCCCGATGCCATTAATTTTGATGATTCAGGTGTTTTTGATACATTTAAAAGGTAATATTGGATTTTTTTTTTCTGCTTAAGTTTACCCCTAACCTCCCTAATGATTGCAAAGTCAGATATTTAGGAGGTTAAACCTTTAAAATTTGAGCATTCTAAGAGGATTAATTAGAGGAAGTGTGTACATGGTTAAATGAAAAAATATTTGGTAATTAAAATAATAGTTCAAGGGGAATTTTATATATGGTAGTCATGTAGGAAAAGTGAGTTCATAAAACACTTAGGATTAGATTAGGAAATATCTTAGTTATATGACCAAGAATGAAATAGATGAGCTTTTGAGAGTTATGTAATTTAAAAATTGCTGTATTTGGCCAGTTGTTTTTAACCAGTCCCTAAATCTCTTAATAGTGTTTTCTGTAATTAGCTATATCTTTTTCTTCAGTTAACTGTATCTTTGTTTAATATTCATTTTGACCAAGGGCATTAGTTGCATAGATTAATAAACAGTAAAAATAGCAAAAACTTGACATTTGGAAAGACTTGAAAAGAATTTTCCTGAGATCACCTTTCTAATAAATGGTAGAATAGGACAAGAACCCGTGTGTCCTGAACTCAGGAGGGTTGACCAACTGCCTCAGTTTATATGGAACTTTCTAGTTTTAGCATTCGGGAGTCCCACACCCCTGCTCGGCAAACAGGCACAGTTGGTTCATCCTACTTCCAGCAGGTTCCCAGAGAAAGTGCATGTAGATATCTGGGATTTTTAAGACTCATTCTTTATTTAAGATAATTATCAGATACATAGGCATTAAGTAGAGAATTCTCAAGAGTACCTGCTGGCCTGTACATTTTATTTCAGTTTAATATAATAAAATATTAGGCTGATATATTTTTATTTCAAAAGGATAAGACTATCATTAAAAAAGAATGAGACCGTTCAAAAGAATGAGACTATTATTAAAAAAGCCAGCCAGCGTAGGTCTTGGTACAGGCTTATGCTCAATAAATATCTGTAAGCTTGGAAACTAGTGCTGTTTGGTATATCCCTCTTATACACTCTTCCCTGAAAAAACTGTAGAAAAACAATGTAATTTTAACGTCTGATAGTGTAAAGTCTTAAAATATAGATCAGTGATGTCTTTTATGTGCTGGTGAGAGTGTAAACTGATATAAAATTTTGGGAAGATAATTTGGCTTTATCTTGTAATGCTGAATATCACCAATTCCATTCCTTTGTATATATATATATACTCCAGAGAATAAATTCTTGTGGCCATGCACTAGGAGGTGTGTAAAGAAGTTCCTGGCTGTGTTGCTCATGATAGCAAAAACCTGGAAACAGTATCAGTACTCATAATGGGAAAGTGAATACATAAATTGAAATATAATTATACAGTAGAGTTCCTTTCATCAGTGACAAAATGAACCTTTGCCATAGATTTTAAAACATGGATCAGTCTTAGAAATAATGTTAAGCAAAAACTAATGCCAGGAAAGGACATTTGAGTAGAGTTCAGCTTGGTAAAGGTCAGAAGAAGCCCGCAGTAGATGAACGACACAGTGTTTGGCTCTGTGGTAGAAAGGAAGCTAGTCTTCTAGGCATCAGGCAGGTTTAAGATGGTTACTTCTGACTTTATGAAGTTGACATTTCTGTTCAAGGAATATAATTTAACAAATTTACTGAGTGCCTGTTATGTGCCAGGCACTGTACATATATTAACTTTGTAAATCTTCACTACCCTATTCGATTATATCCTCATTTTAAAGAGAGGGAAAACCAAAGCCGAGTGAGTTAGGGAACAGGCCCAAAACATAGCTGTTGGTTATAAAAATTCCAAGTGCAATCCTATTTGCAGTCTCAGCTACTTGCACAGTAATAGTTACCCAGTGGAGTGCCTGCTGTGTGGCAGCGGCTGCCTGTGGAGTCTCAGGTAGTCTGTTCTTGTAGCAGTTCCTTGAGCTCTGCTGCCCTGCATAACCTGTCTAAGGTCGTTAATAACTAATAAGTGGCAGAAGTGGGATTTGAGCATAGCGTTCCAGAATTCTTTATTTTACCCTCTCAGCCATCAAACATTTCAGAGCCGAGTATGTGCTGGGCGTTGGGGATTTAAAATGAGTTAAAACACAGGCCTGCTTCTTTGTTCTAGTCTAGGGAAGGAAATGGGTCAGTAAATGTGTATGGCATGGTATGTGCTGACTGAAAGGCAAGGGAGCCTGGTAGGAATATGGGCTCCCAGACTGGCTGCCTGGATTCAAATCCTGGCTCTGCAACAATGGATTTGCTGTGGAAGCCCCAGCAAGGTAATTAACCTTTCTATGACTCCTTAAAAAGAAATACGTAAAATGAGCATAAATGGAAGGGAGGATTAAATGAGTAGATTTTTGTAATGTGGCTAGTAAACAGTACACTAATGTGGAGTTTTCTGTTAAAGAGTAATAGTAAAGGTGGGAAAGGACGTTCTCAGCTTAGGAAACAGGAGGAAGAAAAAGTAGACATGAAACAAACAAGGCACATTTCAGGCCTCCAGACAGTGGAGGAGTGCTGAGTATAGCAAAAGATTAAGCTTTAAATTTTTAGATATGCTGTGGTCATATCAAACTCCTGAAAATGCTGAATTCTGTGGTTGAATACTTGAAACAACAGTTGGCCTTTGAGCAACACAGGTTGGGCCACTGACCTCCTGAGCAACTGAAAATCTTCAGACAACTTTTGACTCCAGAGAAAACTAGTACTAGCCTACTGTTACTGTTGACTGGAATCCCTGCCAATAATTGATTAACACATATTTTTTCCAATACATATATGCCATAATCTTACCGTGAAGCAAACGAGTCTGTGTTTAAGTGGACCCGCACAGTGCAAACATGTGGTGTTCAAGGGTCAGCTGTACTTTAAATTGTATCCATAAAGAAATAGATATAGTCGTATTTGTACCACTAGATGGTGGGGTTTTCGAATTTCAGTATAGTTTACCCCAGTTTAAAATCCTCTGGTATTTCAAGTTGTAATTAAATATTTTTCTTAGGTAGAGATTAATAAATGTATGCTAGGTTCATTTATAATGCCTACGTGTGCTGTTTTTCTAAATTGTATAGAGGAGTGGCTTAAGATAGCAAAAATTGTTTCTCTGATTGCTAAGCATTCATTAGATGATTTTGGAATCTAAATAGTTGTTTCGTGTAAAATCTTTTAAAAAACCAGCCATCGTGTGGTTACTTGACAGAAGTCATCTGTATTGTGGCAGTACTGATGGCTTCATCATGGAGCTCTCTCCATCTATCTTTAAAATAATTCATAATCTCATCTTGCTTTACCTTTAAACAGATAATATTCATACAGTTATTATGAACCTGTTTTGATGTATTTACCAGAATTTCTGTGTCAGGGAGAGAAGTAGGAGCTGGATTTAGAATAAAAGGTTCTCTGGTAAGATGAAAAGTATCAGCAGTAGGAGTTGACACAGTTGAAACAAAAGATAATTCTTTTGGCAGGTTATGTTTGGGCTGTGGTCTGCATTAGCTCTTAATTATTTGTCCACCTTGAGGTGTGCCAGGGGCCGCATGGAGTACCATGACGGTGAGGAAGCTGGGGGCCTTGCAGGTGGATGGGCAGGTCTGAGTTTGCATCCAGTAGCTATGTGGCTGTGGGGGGAGTAATATTTTGTCTTTCTGAGCCTGGATTTTCATCTCAGGAGAGGACAGTGATAGTCTCAAGCAAGCCTGTTGAGGAAGTAAGAGTTAATATGGGTAGCTGATTTGCATGCCTGTGTGAACTGAATATACCAAACAAAATATGGCCTTCCTGATGATTCTGGGTTTTTACTTTTAAGTTACTAGCCTGTGTCATAAGAGTGGCACTCAGGGAAGATGATGTATACAGGACTTTTTGTACCTAAGCAAACACTGTGAGTTCCTTCAGCTGCGTTTAACTGCTTTTGACTGCCCTACTCAACATTTTGTCTTCTGTGGTGGTTAGTCCTTAGGCCTGGCGAATGCCACCAGTCCAGTTTAATTTTCTAGTTTTAGACGTCTGTTGGCCAAGATACTAGATTCACTTTTTGACAAATAGGATGATCTCAAGTGTGCGAGTAACTGTTACATGGAAGCTGGAAGAGGTATTTTCTAAGAGTAAAGTACATTGATTATAACAGGTTCCTTTGGGGGGGCTTGTCACTTTTTTACTTTTGTACTCTCTACAGATTAAAAAAATTTTGTCAGGGTATACATAAGCTTTCATCTTATAAGCAGCTGTCAGTGGTGGAGCTGTTGAAAGTGTTGGTAACATCATATAAGGGAAAATACATTGAAATTTAGAGTCAGATGTTAAGGGTTTCTAAAAACTCCTGTTTTTACAGGTCAGATATTTAACTTGCATTAAAGCCATGTTAATAATTGTATTTTTTAGCTATGACTTCACACCCATGGACTCCTCTGCAGTCTACGTGTTGAGTAGTATGGCTCGTCAGCGTCGTGCATCTTTGTCTTGTGGAGGATCTGGTGGTCAAGACTGTGCAAGATCTGGACTCAGTAAAAACTGTGGCTCTCCTGGATCCTCACAGCTCTCGTCCAGTTCTTTGTATGCAAAAGCTGTCAAAAACCATGGCTCAGGGACTGTGAGTGCCACTTCCCCAAACAAGTGCAAAAGACCAATGAATGCCTTCATGCTTTTTGCCAAAAAATACAGAGTTGAATATACTCAGATGTATCCAGGGAAAGATAACAGGTAAAATCGTGATGGCTCTTATTATAATAATTGAGAAACACTTCAGTGCAGTTCACAGGAACTGGGATAGTTAACCCATTCTTCAATAGCTTTTATTAATTAATTCTATGTTTTTTCTGGTTGACTTTTAAAAGTTTAAGTGGGATATTTTAGGGTTATGTATAATTATAGCACCTAGAGATAACTAGGTTACCCAAGAGGTAAGGATCTACCTTCTAAAATAATAGCAAATGCCATTTGCCTGTGAGAGGACTCGGTTCCAACAAGTGACTGACTGGTTCATCTTCAGAAAAAAGTTTTACACAGAAAAGAACTGCTAGTACTCAGTGTGTGTCAGATGTCGGGGCTCTACTTACTTTAAAGCTGTCATTCTGTGGAATGTGCAGGCATTGGCAGTTCATGATCACTGCCAGATTCGTTCAAAACTAAACGTAGAGGTGTCCTTAGTAGAGCCCAGGAATGAAGAATGGACGCCCGTCCTTCCTGCTCTGCCTGCTGTACCCTGACCGCCTTCCACGGCCCCCTCCCTCCCCCCAGGTCCTCCTTCCCCGCTTCCAGTTAGTCACCAGCCAGAACCACCATGTCTGTTACCCTTGGTGTCATGAGGAAAGTCAGATCATTTTCCATGTAAAGTAATTGTTGTGAACTCTAGTCTGTCTCAAAGGCTTCATCTTTTTGTATATATATATATGGGGGTGGGAGGGGTGTAATTGACATAACATTATTAGGTGCAGGTGTTCAACATGATTTAGTATTTGTACAGATCACAATAAGCCTAGTTAACATCCATCACCACAGTTAATTTTTTTTCTTTTGATGAAAACATTTAAGGTCTATGTTCATAGCAACCTTCTAATCTATGCAGCATTTACCATAGCCCCCCTGCTGTACATTACATGCTATGACACATTAATTTTGTAACTGAAGGTTTGTACCTTGATCCCCTCCTCCTGTTTTATACACCTCCACCCCCTGTCTCTGGTAACCACCAGTCTGTTCTCACAAATTTAATTAAGTATTTACATTTCAAAAAAAGCTTTCCTGTACCAAATGCATCTCTGATTTGGGAATTGATCCATACGTGAATATTTCTTACTGATTTGTTTAACTGGTAAATGTGCTAACCTTAATTATTATATGGTACCTTTAACCCAGAAAGTATAAAAACTGGTTTTCATTTTAATAAAGGAAGATGCAGTAAAATGTTTAATTACATTGACTTACTGGGTAAAAAAAAATTTATTTACCACATATTTCATTTCTTTTTCAGTAGAAGAGCTCCTAGTTACTATTCTTCTAAACCTCAGATGCTCATTTCTAGCTTCTGTATCAGTCATTGTAAAATGACTATCATAATGGGACCTTCTGTTGTATATGAGTGTAAGGAAATTAATAAAAGCTCTCCGTAGAAGGAAAATGGTTTATGTCTGCATGGATGAGATGATTTTAGTAGGTTAGGGAACAGATTAACAAATATAAATAGGAAATGGCTTCCAGTTTCTATCATGATGCTTCTTACCAGTTTGACTTCGGTTTTATCTAGTTTTGTCAAGTGTTAAGTACAGATATTGCCTGAGGGTTATTTGATGTTGTCTTAGGAGAGAAAACAGTAAAGTGTATGTATATAGTTAATATCACCACATTTTCACTATGGTTGCATGAGTAAAAAAAAAAGTTAAATCTTAACTCTGATGGATTATAGGCAGCTTTTAATGCAAGGTGAATACTTCTTGCTTTTGATACTGAATATTGCCTTAATATCATAAATAGAAAAGCCAATATACCAGGATAGTTCCAAATGGTAGTTTAAACCATTTCTTGGAAATACTTAACTTTTTTTTTTTAAGCTTTCTAAAACATCCAATTTTTAGCCATTTTAGATGCCCTTTGACACTTGGAAATACTGGCGCTATTCCAGGAGGCTTTACTGCCAAGATTATGATAAATGGACCATATGACTTAGTATTTTACTGGCACTGACTGCGGTAGCCTTGACCTTTTCCCTTCTCTATGTTGGACAAATTTTTGTCTCTTTTTTCTTGTAACTTTATATTTCTTCCTGAATAGCAACTTGACATGAGTTTTATGATAAATTTTTGCCTTCAGCATTGTGTAAATATTTATTTTACAGAGCCATAAGTGTGATCCTTGGTGACAGGTGGAAGAAAATGAAGAATGAAGAGAGAAGGATGTATACATTAGAAGCAAAGGCTTTGGCTGAAGAACAGAAACGTTTAAATCCTGACTGTTGGAAAAGGAAAAGAACCAATTCAGTATGTGTCAATGAGTAGTTGCTTAAAATTATCTTGCTTTATCCCCAAATTTGTACTGCCATGTTGGAGCAGTTCTAAAACTTAAAAGGTTGTATTGATGCTGTTCCTCAGCCTTTTTATCCTTACTAGGTAATAAGGCAGGCTGCCATTTTTTTTTTCCATCAAGTGCCATTTACTCTTTTAGCATGGAAAGTTAGCCGTCTCGTGTGCTTAAGAATATTTATTCAGAAATGTTGAGCTGGAAAATTTTGGAATGTAGTATTTCTAGTTGGGTTAAAAGATGGGTGTTGCTAACTCACTAATGTCACAAAATATTTCTGATTTTTGGGTGGTATGTCTCAACAGCCTTTCTTAATTGGTGAGGGGCTGAGGAGGATGCAGGCATGGGGGTGTATTAACCAACTTTTGTGGTGACTTGTGACATCTAGCAGACTTCTAGATTAAAAACCTCAGGAAGAATAAAGACCCAAGAAGACTGATGCAAAGTTTGCACCATAATGCAAGACAGAGACTTGGTTCTTAGAACTTTTCTGTTGGAAACTAGCATCTGCTGAGCACTTTAAATTTAGTTACAAGAAAATTTCATGATAGAATGAGCTCAGTTTGAAATATTTTAAAATGAAGGAAAGACATCAATACTTTGTAGCAGGATGGCTGGCCCTGGATTCTGTGTATCATGCCTGTTTGTTTTTAATAGTATCATGCAGCTCACATCTATTTAAATTTTGGAAGCATTTCTTTTAAAGAGGCAGTTACTAGATTCCAACAGGAGGGTAGCTAACTGGGTATTTAAGTTCTGGCCTTACAATTCCGTGATAGGAATTTCTGCTTATCCTAGTCCATCTGTCTCTTTACTTTTGTAAGTTTTTTGGATGTTCAAACCATCAGATATTAGTGAACTTCCATAAAATCACCACCTTTGAGAAAGTGATTTTTGTAAAATAGTAAGATTGTAAACATTGTCATCCATCCTAGCTTTCATTTGTAGAATTACTGTATTGATTTGTAAACATTCACTGAGTTCTAATTTTATCTCTACAGGGCTCACAACAACATTAAACCCGGATGTTTATGTCCTTAAGTCTGTACTTGCATAAAAATTGACTGTTGGTGGAAAGACTTAAGAAGATCAAGGTCTCACCATTTGTCCTAAATTCGTGTGACCATAAGATACTGATAGCATTGAGTCTTGAAATGATTTAATAATATGAGTGAGGATTTGCTTTTTCCATTAGAGCATTAAGTAAGCTAAAACTATCAACATTGTAAACCAAATTGCCTTATTTTTCTTCCAAACTTCATATATGTCTATCAGGTAATATAGGCTTGAAAATTGATATCCTGTGGTGCTAAAGTACAGTAGAAAGAGAGGAGAAGTGTATACATGTTTTATTTTAAATTGTACAAAATGCGAATTTAAAAGTATATAACTGCTGTTTATACATTGGCTCCTTATTGCTTATTAATCTATATTGTACACATAATGGAATGAACCAGAAGCTGGGAGTTGGCTGTTCCTTGAGCAGCCACCACATGGCTCAACATCTGTGCCAAACACAGGAGCTCCTAGTCTGGCCTGTGCCAAGAGGCCACCAGAACATGTGGATGGTGTGCCTGTCCCAGCCGAAGAGCCACCTGCTGTGGTCCCCCAAGCAGTTAGTCTGTGCAGCAGGTGGCAGCAGCCGTCCATTGTTGCCCATGGAGCCCTCACTGAGGCCGTGGCCAGGCTAGTTAATAGTATTGGGATATAGTCACTGTAATGGTGCTATGAACAGTTGACACCATTGTAAACTTTGTGTCCTGTATCTCCTCAGTCACATAGCTTATGTATCTTATTTTGTCGTCATATTTTTATGGTGGGGGCAGATCTTGCACTTCCTGCAGTGCAACCCTTGCACTTTACTTCTCCTCCAACTGTCTAAGATTAGAGCAAATACATTGGCAATACAGCTGCTTTTGCTCTGAGCTACAATCATGGCTTCTCCTGTTACTTACCAAGTGGTTTTTCTGGTTAGGAATCACAGCTGTAAAATTGATTTCAGTTCATTATACTTCTTCATGATGTTGCCCCTAAATTTTGCACACTATATTCTTGTATATTATTTCAAATAAAAAGAAAATATTATCTCTGCTTTGTGCTGATCTTGGCTGAAGTTCATGTATGTATGTATGAATTGTCAGAATAACAGGTTCAGGGAATGGAAAATACATTAATTTGCTGGTGGGGTTTTTAAACAATGTTAATAGGGCAAAAGCAATAGTAAAACAAGAACCTAGATCACTATTATTAGAAGAATCTTTATAGAGTAAAAATTTTTACTGGCATCTGTTACAAAGACAGTCCCAAAAGTCTTAATAAAATGACACGCCAAGTTTAAAGACAGCCTTGCTCTACCTTTATTAGTCAGTATGACATACTAAAACATTTAACCGTACATCTTAGCTTTGGGATATGCCAGTGGTTGCTAAACTTTGCTGCCTACTGGAAATGCTGGGGATGTGTTAAAAAAAATCCTGATACCTGCTTCCCACCCCCACCTCCCAAGTGTTAATGTGGGATGCAAACTGGGCATCACGAATTTTAAAGCTTCCACCAGTGATTCTAATAATGTGCAACTAAGTTTAGAAACCAGTGGACTACATACTCTAGGCAAGGAAGGAGGTTGGTTGGGGGAAATGGGGTGTTTATTATATAGCTTGATCATATCCCTTAAAAAGCAGTGGTACTTAATATGTGTCTGTACCTACAGGGGACTCATGTGATGAGAAAGAAATTTCAACCTTGTAGAAAAGCCTGAAAGAGAAAAGAATGGTATGTCTTTTCTGGAGAAATCAGGCCATGGAGTTTGAAGGTGGTGATAATGGTAGTCTACTTGGTATTACATACGACTGAAGGTAGAAAAGCTAAAAAGGTAAACAGGAAGATCAACAGGAAATTGACAGAGAAGACCGTCACATTACTAGAATAGTGGATAGTTGGTAGCTGTGCTTGAGAATGTTACTCATCTTACTGCCAACTGTGAATGGGTTGGCCAGAATGGAGATTAAGAAATTCTTCACTTTACTACTGAAGAGCAGACATTGCTTTCTGAAGCAGCTGAATCATTATGGGATAAACCGGTGCAAATTCTTTACCTTCTCTACTTCTTACTGATTGAACATAAGCTTCCAGGGCTCCCCTGAAAACCAAAATGAAAACAATATCAAAAAACTATATAAACAAAATCAAACAGCCTAGTGCAAATACATAAGCCCATTTCTGGAACTGCTATGCCAAGTTCAACAAGCTATATGACCAACAGCCTTTAAACATTTGATAGTCTTACTATGGTTAGTGTGCAAAACTAAACGTTTTTCAGTCTGCACTGTTCTTAGTGGTCTAATAATAGAAATCAGGCTTTCTGGCCTCGTTTCTCTTTCCTCCACTTCCCTGTAGAAGGGAACTCTGACGTGCAGCTTATGATGTTCACAGAGCCCACAAGGGGGAGCCCGGGATGCACTTAACACCAGTAGGTGCGTTACATACCTGTTACGTGATGGACTTTGAACCCACAAGTATAACTGCTGTTGGGCTCTTAATTTTTGGCACATAATATGACTAGGAGGCAGTCTGAATTTAATCAAGGGTATGTGGTACCAGCTGGTTATTTATGATCTCATGAATTGGATCAGGGAGTCATCAAACGACCCCCCAGGCCAAATCCAGCCTTGTGCTCAACTCGGGTACCTATGTCCGTGGCGGCTTTCACACCACAGTGGCAGAATTGAATAGTTACGGCTTGCAAAGCCTAAAATATTTACAATCTGGCCCTGTATGGTAAATTTTCCAATCGCTGAACCAAAAGATCTAAGTGTTAGATCATGTTTAATTGGAGCTGAAAGGAATGACTGGTTAGAAGATAAATTTTCATTATTGGTCATTAAAGTCCCCAGTTTAGCAAACTTTTGTCATAAACATACTGTTTTTCTAGTTTCACACTCTGAGATTAGAGCATTTCCATAGATGTAAATTACTACCATCATTCAGCTCAAATAGTATCAGGTTCCATCTAACATGTAATTCTTAACCGTTTTTTTTTGTTCCCATAACACTGAAAATATTAGTTCTTGGTAAGGTGTGTTCACTGTTCTCATTCAGCCTCGGGGGCTGCGCCTGCCCGAAGCCCGGCCAGCTCACTGCTCCTGGCAGAGCCCCTCCACCCGCCACCCGCTCCCATGGTTTCAGCTCCTATACAAGCCTGAAGCGCCATCACTTCCCCCTCTGCCCCACCTCCCTCCTGACTTCTGTTTCCACGTGAGCCCCGACATCGCTGCCTGGCTTCTTCCAGGTATCCACCCACCTGACCCTTCAGGGAGTCAGGCAGTCCGGACGCCACCGCGAGGGGGCCCTGATGTAAACTGCGGGCCTTGGGGGACAGTGATCTGTCAGTTTGGGTTCACTGACCGTAACAACTGGGCCACTTGGGGATGGGGGGTGTTGCTAGTGGGGGACAATGCACATGATGGGGGCAGGGAGCACGTGGGAAATCCCTGTACCTTCTCAAATTTTCTGTGACCCTAAACCTGCTCTAAAAAATAAAGTCTATCAAAAAAAAACACAAAAACCCAGGAGGAGGAAAGCACCCAGAGGGCAGTGCTCTGCTCAGTTTCTCCTGTTTCAAAAAAAGCCTGCCCAAAGGCCTCTAAGAACTCAGTCCTACACCTGAGCCGTCATCAAGCCCTGTTCCTCCCCTCCCCTCTGCTTCAGGTTGAATCCTGCTGTTCCATGTCCGCAGATCGCCGGCCTCACAGATGCTGGTCGCCCAGGAGCCCGAGGCCCTGGCCAGCGGCTCCCCCATGCAAGCGAGAGGCTCTGCCTGCAGTGCACCCTGCCAGGCCCGCTCCCGAGAGGCCCCTGAATACCAGCCGCATCATCCACTGCCTTCAGCCCCATCCGTGCAGCTGCTGGGCCCCAGAAACTTCGCTGTGGTCTGAAAAGACCCTCCAGTCATCAGTCTCCGTTGTTTGGGTGACCAACACCTATACAGAGCAGCTTTGCTCCATTTGCAACTCTGAGGCCAACCCCAAGGCCCACCCAGGAGAGATCAGAGGTGTTCGTGTGGCATTACTCTGAGACAAAGATGGTCCTGCCCACCGAGGCAGGACTGCAGAAGGGCCCATCTCTCCTCCACCACACCGAGTATCTCGTTGGCAGCCAGACAGTTTCTCTTAGGCCTTTCTCACTACCTTCGTCCGTGGAATGGCCTTCCTTGCAGAGCTCCTTCCTTAGGACCCAGCTCAAATGCCCTCTTTCTGATAAAGCCTTTCCGAATTGCAGGCAGCACAAACGAACTGAAACCACCTTGGAGTTTCATGGATTTGTGGGAAAGTCTATCACTTGGGCACCAATAGCTGTGGCCTTGCAGGACCCCAGCATTTAGGAAGCCCTGAAACCTGGCTCCTTGTTCTGTTCAGTGCCTGATGACTTTGATTCAGCTGTGTGGTGGGCTTGGCAGGCCCTTACTTAAGCAGCATAGCTGTTAAATCAGGCTCTGCCCCTCTTCCTAGCTGTGTCATCTGGCTAAACCAAAATCATGGGATTTTGAACGTCTGTGCTCATCTGAGAATCGTATATGATGCAGTTAGGAGGATTCGGACCTTGTACCATGACCACGAAGCACCTGGCTCTCACCCAGGTACGTATGTGTACCCACAAAGCACTCACACAGTTCTCCCCAGCCCGCTTTCAGGGGGCCTCAAGAGTCTCCACGCAATGAGCAGGAGTTTATTCTTTCACTGGGGCACCACCACATATGGTGTAAGTAAATATCTGTTCCTTGGTAAGTTTCCTTCTTAAGATGTAACTGAACTTTGAGGGTTGGGCCCATTGTGTTCATTTAAGTAGCCCCAGGACCTAGTGCTTGACAAATGCATGATGAATGAATAATTTTTTTAAAAAGGGAATAAAAATATAAGGAGATAGAACTGTAATGAAAAGTAAAAACAAAAGTGCAGAAGAAAGTAAATAAAGGAGAACCACTTGCAGGGGTCCTCCAAAGCAGCATAGGTGTGCAGAAGGGGATTTAATGCTCTTAGAGAACAATGCTTTGTGAAATGCCAGAGCTCATGTCAGAGCTGAGCCTTAAGGAAGTTATTTCTCTGTGAAAAAAACAGCTTCTTTTAGTAATACTCTGCAAGTTGCTATGGCATCCTGGGCTCCCAAAATGTAGTCCCTGCAGATTCATGCATGGTGGAGAACTCCCCAAGGGTCCAACTGTCTCTGAGACAATGATGTATAAACACCAGTCTAAGAAATTGGTATGGTGAAATGCACAGGAACTACAATTGTTCTGGAGTGAATGGGTTAGAGTCATTTTATCTAATAAATGAACAAAAATCAACTTAGTTTCATTTGCATTCAAAAGGATGAGACATTATATAAACTACAAAATATGTAGGAGAAAGTTCAGAAATACATTTGGATAGTTTTTTGGTATTCATGAAAAATATCATCAGAACTACAGAGAGAAAAACAGATTAAAACTGCCCTCCCACATAAAATACCAAGCAAGATTTTCAAGCAATTATTAAATTACTTCATTTGCTTGAGCAAAACATCAGCTTTCTTGGAAGTCAGGCCAGGCATTATGTAAGAGTTAGTCCTAACTCTGGTTTGTAATCAAAACAAGCAGATAATTAAAGTTACCCTTATTGAAAAAAAATTAGTACAGGAATTGTGTGAACAATTAATAGAGGAATGGCTTGCGGTGATGTGGCAGCACTGCTCATTGTGATATAAACTAGCCAAGTGAAAGTTTTTTGGGGCACAAAATTGATTTTTGCCAGGCATTAAATATCAGTGCGTTTAGTTCTGAAATACGTAAATGACCAAATGATCTACCACATTCTTTCACAGACAAGTAAAGCCCTGGCTGTCCCGTGGCTCTGTCCTCCCTCTTGGTCCCAGCTCAGGCACCGGGGCCCAGAACTGGCAGGTATCTAGGGCCACAGGGACAGCGGGAGGAGAGACCAAATGTCGCCCTCATCAGCAGGGATCCTGTGGTTTTGCAGAAGGTCAGAGGGTTGAGGGACTGGTTCCCAGCCTGCCAGCCCTGGCCCACGGCAGGAGGGCAAGGGGTCCAAAGATGCATCTGGTACGGAGAGCCGTCTGGTACTGCGCAACCAGAGTGCCAAAACAATAAAACCTGTAAACATTTTTAATACCATAAAGGGCACTCCTGCTCAGACTACGAACAGGCCAAGGAGAGGAAGGCGCAATAAGAAGAATGGCTGCTCCCTTGCAAATGTCAAGAGTAAATGAATTTGTGGGAGACCCTAAGGACTTCTGAGAAACCTTTGCTTCACAGAGTCAGTCTTTACTTTCACTGAACACACACTCCACTTACAGACCCACAGGGGCCTCGGCAGTGGAGGCCCACTGTCTGCAGTGCCTGCCTGCTGGTGGCTGAGAACAAACCTTATGCCACAGCCCCATGAGTCAGTGATGACTTTCATTTTAAAACCGACTTGACTAGTATCTGCTCAAGCTCTAAAGAAACACCTGGTGTCAAAAGGAAACAGAAAGGCAGGCAGAAAAGGGTTCGTCATTTGCCACTTACTCAGCTGTGCCGCTAGGCTCTCCTGGATGTGGCCTACTTCCTGACAACCCACTGGGGCTGTGCTGGGGGGAGACCGAGTGCACCGCAGGGTTTGACCCCCAAGCTACAACCAATTTCCTGACATTTAAAGAGCCGTGCTCACCCTGGGTTTCCCAGGGAAATAAATTCATCCAGTGGTGCTTCAGAATGCAGGGGCAAGCTCAGGTTTGCAGAAGTGGGCAGGAGCCAGCCTTCTCTAGGAAACGGCAGCCCCTGGGCCAGCAGCCCGAGCTGCAGCAGTACAGGGCACTTTGTGGAAACCAGGAGGGCATAGCGTCCCGCTCAGGACGTAGGCTTCTTAGAGCAGACATGTGGAGTGATGGGGCAGGCCTTATTAAAAAGCCTGACAGTACTTCTGAGCATGGTTTTCAATTGCTAAATAAAGGCTTAGCAACAGCACCAAGGATGAAATCACTCAGGAGACATTTTTAAAGAGAAGCAAAAGAAAACAGATTTGAGATGTGCCCACAGCACGACAACTGTTGTGGATGAACTCATTCCAACTTGTTAGGAAGACAAAAATGAACCCTGTTCAATTCACTCAGTCCCAAATCCTCATCTAGTGCCAAGTGTACTGCAGCTGATCGAGGCTCTGGGACTCAGGAAAACAATCCACGGGGATGTTGCCAATCCCAGAGTTAGTCACAGGCCCAGAGCACCTCATACCTGCTCCTCCTCCCAGCAGAGATTTAACTGGTCACATGACCTGACGGCATCCTTTCCCAAGTCTGGGTCAGATGCTCACAGCTAAGAAGAGTTACAGAGGAGCAAGGAAGATGGGCAGGGCCCGGACTCAACCACTCTATCCACAAAGGCACCTGGAGGCCAGTGGCTCCCAGTGGCTCTGCACTGAACTTGAGGGCTCAGTGCCGGTCCCAGAAGGGCTGATGCTTCTCAGTGACCTCTCCCAGCTCCCTTCCTTTGTAGTCTTTCATTACAACAGCGGGTCTCAGCCGTGGCTGAGCTGTGGCAATGCATGTCTGGGCAACGTTAAGAAATCCTGATGCCAGGTCCCTGGTCCCAGAGATTGAGGCAGTCGAGAGTGTGGCCTGGACACCATGGTTTTTCAGAGCTCTGCAAATGATTCTAGCGCATGAATTAAGAATGGCTAAGAACCTGTTGCCACATCAGCTCCACTCTGGCTGCGGGGCCCCGATCCCACCTGCCCACCGGCTTGGTGCTGCCATCCCCAGGCCCGCAGCATCAGGGCACCCAGGGAGCCGTGAGCGGCTTCAAGAGTCACTCAAGACGTTCTGCTGACTGGATGTGGAGAGTGAGGCTGATGAGAAGGGAAATGATGTAGAGGGTTTCCAGCCAGCTGGACAGGGGACAGTGATGCCCCAACCAAGACAGGGAGTCCCGAACCATCAGGTGGAGAGGGAAGACAATTTATTTTTCTGTGGGACTTCAGTGACATATGGTTGCAGGTCTGCTGACCTAAGGCTCTGGGCAATCAAAGTATGTCACTGACCTGGGAGCCACTAGGGCAGGAGAGGTCTCCAGAGTCGTGGCCCTGGGTGACCTCACTGGGGACCAAGGTGCAGACGGGAAGGGAATGAGAAAGAGCCAGAAACAAACTGGGAAATGATGGCATTTAAGGGATGGTCAGAAGAGAACAATCCCATAAATAAGACTGAACAAACCCTCAGAGGACAGTGATGTCATGGAAGTTCCATGTCTCAGTTTGCATTGTGTCCTCAGGGCCCAGCACAGAGTGAGCATCAAGGAAAACGGGCCGACTCAGTGAATCCCCGAGGACGCAGGGTGGGAGTGGCAGGGAACTCTAAAGCTGCAGAGCACTGATGCCAACGTTTCGATTTGGTGGCGAAGAGGCCCCTGGGCCTTCTGGTGAGTGAGTGCAATTTCACAAGGGAAAGCTGACAGAAGGGAGAAGCCGCCTGCGTTACCGGTGACAGTCCCAGTGCCCCCAGGCACCCCCTGTGCACACACGTATATATGCACAGATACACTGTGTGGCACGAGTCAGCTAAGCAGCTCTGGCATGTCCTTGTTTTCTATTAAACCTGTATCACGTTACGGTATTTTTAAGTTTACTCACATCTGTGCTCCACCAATTCAGTAACTGCCACACACAAAAATAAAGCAGAAGATGTGGCGCTAAGACAAGGAGTCTTCAGAGCGGAGTGCGGAGTTCTCAGGGCTGCATCAGGTGTGGGACAGCACAAAGGCAATGTAAAGATTTGGAAGCCAAGGGCACGGAAAGCAAAAATCGGGCCTGGTGGTTCCAGCGGCCCAGCGCCCGGCCGCGCACCGACGCAGGGAGCCTGCCTGCCACCAGGGGGCGCCGTCATACGCACGCCTGCCTGGCCTCCTAACACAGACAGGGCCTCTGAACCACATGGCTTTACCTGAGGAGGAGGAGCCTGTCCTTTTCGGATGGATGGTCATCCAACCACTGGGAGAAGCGTGCGTGGGACCATTCTGCCCTCTGCAGGGTTAAAACACAATTAGAGAAGAAGAGTGTGTACATGTTCTTCAGGAAATGGCAGCAAGCACTGTTCAAAAGGTACTCTGGGGTTCCCAAGGCGAAATGACTCTGCACACCTGCCTGGTGGAAGGTGGCACAGCCCTTGTGCACCTTCCTGACTCCAAAGAGCGTTTAGATTTGTCAAATGAAGGCTAACACAAGGGAACAGAGCCTCCATCAAAAAAAAGCTTATGGGTATAAACTGCTTATGTCATTATTATTTAACGGGCTAATTCTGGATTCATCAGGTCATGTCTACAATGCTGAGAAGGAAGCAGAATTTCCCTTCCTTAATCGTTTGCTGCCACGATAGAAACCCAAGACTAAACGAGGCAGAAGAGGCCCGAAAGCCGGTCAGTGCTGGTCACAGACCGAGAGCTTCTGGCTTCCTTTATTACCTGGAAGGGGGATTTCAGCTCAGCGGGTGCTCTGGTGAACAGAAACTGAATAACCAGGCTGAACGGAATCACGTCTCCCAGGGTGGGGCTGCTGGCCACGTGTTCGCTTGTCTGGAAGAGCAGAGGTCTGAAAGAAGCGGCAGCAGTCACTTCACGCTGTTCACTGCGGATGGAGGTGACCTGGGCGGGGAGCTGTCACAGCAATACCAGCACAAAGTACCAGCACAGTAGTGTAACAGCCTAAAAGCGAAGACAAGGAACAGCATCCTTCCTAGATCGGCTACTCTTAACCACTTCTTGACTCCCCACTCAACCGGAGACACACACATGCAAATCCATACCCTCTGGCAGGCTCACGTGAGCTTCAGCTCCTTCCTTGACCCCCCACTTCTTGGCCTGTGGGTATGACGATACTTCAAGATAACTTTTATCAAATAACACTATCCTGTAATTGATTTTCTTTATTACTGTGGGGCCATTTCAGTTCACTTTTGTTGCCAATCACCAGAAATCTGTAAGGCTCCCAACCAGGCACTCCGTGGCAGTGTGATGAAGGTCTCCCTGCAGCCACACTGAGAAGATGGTCCACTTGCTTTAGAAATTTTTAAGACCCAAATCCCATCACAGTGCTGCACGTTGTGGACATTCAGGCAAGGACTCAAGCACCCACCCTTGGCATGAGCATGCTGCTGAGGGGAGTTTGGTTTTGTCTGGAGGCCTGAGTCCTCCTGTGTGTGGTGACACGTCTCCATCCAGTGGAGGCTCCCCGTTTTGACAGCAGCAGCGAGAGCACCACACAGAGGACCCACCATGCGTCAGGCACGGTTTTAGCAGCCTTACATATGTGACTCCTTTACTCCTCAACCCTGGGAGGGAGGTACTGTTACAACCTCATTTTACAGATCAAGTACAAGCTAGGAAAGGTCAGAGTAACAATTCGAACCCAGGCAGCCTGGCTTTTAATTTTGCCATGTAGCCTCTTTTAGGATATCGACTCTAGCAAGTACTCCTGTTTTTAGAACAGATAAGACTTATTCTCAGTGAGAAACAAAGACCCCTGGAAAAAGCACAACTTCAAACTGTCAACAACAACTACAGAAAAATGTATCTGAGGAAATTAATGTTTCCAAAACCTCATTTGAAGGCCATGCAATGACCATCTCTTTAGGCCCCTCAAGTCTTTGGGTCCAAGTGGTCCCCCTTCAGCTACATATGTGAACTATATTGTCATAATCTCTTGGCATTATTTTCACCAGGGATGACCTTAAGTTCCTGCAGGGCGATGAGTGGTGTCATAGAAGCCTCTGGAAGCTGGCTGTACATTGGCATTGGCATGAGGCTGTGCCCCAGCTCCACTGCCCATAGACTGGAGGCCTCTTCTCCCAGCAGGGGAAGCCCGAATCCCTGGCTGCTGTGTGGTGGCATTGCCAGACAGCTCCCTGGAACTCCCAGTCTGGCCTGTGGCCATGCAGTCTGCTTCTTGCGCCATCCATAAGGCTGCTTCCATTTGAGCTGTGATGGGACCCAGCAGTGGGGAGGGGCCCCTCCACCGTGTCACTGGCTCATGCTACAGGCCCAGCACGTCCTCACTTCTCTCTGGGCCATCCCTGGTCTTGGGAGGCCTTCCCCTTCCCAGTCGAGCCCACTCCACCTGTGCCATGTGGTGTGGTGGGATTCATCCTGAACACACATAGTTCATGACATGGGGGGCCAGCCTTTTGGTCTTCAACTTATTGGAGAGCAGCTGTATACAACCCTTTCTGCCCCTCCTGCAGGAGACGGTCAAGAACTGTGGTGCCCATCTCTCCCAAAGCTCCCCACGTGAAGTCCCACATAAGAGTGCTTTAGAATTAAGTACAGTTGACCCTTGGACAACACAGGTTTGAACTGTGTGGGTCCACTTATCTGTAGACTTTTGGCAATAAATGTTATCAGAAAATTTGGGGGAGATATCAAAAAAATTAAGAAAAAAGTATGTCATGAGTGCATAAAATTTATGTAGATACTAGTCTATCTTACCATTTCCTAACATAAAACCAACAGTAGGCTATAAGCAGTTCTGTTTTTGAAGAGGCGGTAGCTATATGTGGATTTGCAGGTGTGCAGTGGATATGGTGGGGGGTCTGCACCCCTAACTCCTGTGCTGCCCCAAAGTCAGCCATACTAAGAACCACTGAAGAGCTTTCTCTCTAATTTATTTCCTTCCTACTGAAAATGAGAATTACAGTTGATCGGTTTTTCTTTTATCTTTGGCTTGAGGAAGTTTAAAGTCAAATTTGAAACTTATCTGTAGCAATTAAATTCATTTTATGGTTTGAACATTTGTGTTTTCCTTTGTGTTTCCTCAGTATGCTCTTGATGCAAATTGAAAATGATGCAAGGGCAGAAAGGGACGGCGGCTGGGAAGGAAACGGGAGTCGGGGAGAGCGGGCTCTGGTCTGCCACGTGCCCTGCCCAGCAGCCGGACACATAGCGAGGCTGCAGAGATGCCTGCATAAGCCAGGCCTGCTCAAAACCAGCTCATTTTAAAATGGGATCTTTAGGTCAGTCTCCTGTCCCTTTGGAGCTCTGAGTCACAGCAGTTATTTTTCTGCCAAGACCAAATCTTCCACTCCAGCCACTAACAGGGCGGCCAAGAGAGCAAGGAGGGCGAAGCCGGCTTTGATTCTGTGTCATGCCCCACTGACGTGATTACCTGCAGACATCAAATGCAGACATTTCTGGTGCTTGTTTTAAGAGCCTGAAGGAACACAGCAAGAGAACCTCCTTTCTCCCTGATTTCAGATGGAAATTTGAAATACTGGCAAGTTAAAGAAATAAATCCCCATTTGAGGTGATATGAGGAACAAAAGGAAGTTGATGAAGGTGTCATGAAACCCAGACCCCCCAATGCCACAGCATCATCCTTGAAGAAAAACACTCTGAACAGAGCAGCACTTTGCAAGGCTAAGCTTTACAGCCAGCAGATGGGACCTCGTATTTGATCAGGCCTAAGAGAGAAAGCTGAACTTAGCTGTATTTCTAGCTGGGGATCCCCGCACTGAGTGATGCACAGGTGCACGGCTGTCAGCCTGCTGTGGGGGCCAACGGCCAAGTGAAGGAAGACGAAGTCCTGCTGCCCCAGTCCCCGCACCCATGTCACCTGCCACCACCCCACCCCAAACCTCGCTTAGGTGATGGGCCAGCATGAGAGGAGAGAGGGTGGGGGAAGGAAATCCGGTTACCCCTCACAGGACAAAAAGGGCCTTCTGAGAGAAGGGGAGAGATGGCCGGGGTCCTGCAGGAGGAGGGCCAGCAGAGAGGGAGATTCTGTTCGAGGGCCTGAATGTTAGGGCAGGAAGGGCCTATGTGGATCTCAGGGGAAAACGAAGCAGGAGGCTGATGGCTGGGGTTGAGCAGAGTCTTAAAGAAGTGAGAGGCTCCCACGTGCCTTCCTTAAGAGTCTAGATGGTCGATCCCAGCAGACCAAGTCAGAAAGGAGGCAGGGGTCAGGCAGACATTCTCTAGGAATGGAAGGTGCATCTGGAAGCTTGTGCACAGCAGAACGCTGAGATGGGGCTTTTCACAGTAGGAGGCTGCTGCCCAGGTGAGGTGTTTAGATCTCTCTAAAATTTCCTCACATTTTCCTGGATGATTCATAGAGGCATTCAATCACTGCTCTAGAACCGATCAGAGTGAAAACAAATGGGAACATCTAGAATATGAGGGAGGGTTGAGAGGCTGCAAGCCCACGCTTTGGGATTGCACAGCCCTATGTCTGCAGGGCACACATGGTAAATGACGCCTCTCAGCACCCACAGCTGCCATGGGGACCATGTCTGACTGGCAAGTGTCGCTGCGAGGGTAAAATGGGAAAGTAGCAGTGAAACACTTGGCATGGGCTGAGCACACAGCGAATGGCCCCATATGCTGCTAGGTAATGGTCAGTGATGGTTGCTAGGAGAAAGACTCTTAAGCCGACCGGCCAGCCCCTCCTCCGTGTTTCCTGGGAGCAACCAGCACCACCATGCTCTTGGCAAACACATCAGAACAAGCCTGAGAGATGGCTGCCTTCGGGCTACAGTGCTGAAATCCGAAACGGCGGGGGGTGAGAATCCAGAAACCTTGGGGGAAATAGTTCTTCAAGCCCGAGATTCACACGTAAGAAGAAAAGATAACATCTTTGGGGGTCCTAGTTCTTAAAGTGCTGAAAAGAGAAACTGCAGAGATGGCTGCCTTTCAGGTCTCCAAACTCGCAGGCAGGTAGGGCTGGAATTCAAGCAGCAGATGATCAGCAATACTGAGGACGTGGAAAACCCTCACCATGATTAAAAAGAGTTGACATGAACACTACACTCGAGTCATGGGGGGTTTCCTTCTCCTAACAGACCCACCGTAACAGCCCATGACCTGACAGCTTTCATTGCTCTTTCCTTAAACCTAAGAAGCTTCCAGCAGAGCAGGCTGCAGACCTAATTCAGGGACAAAGCTGTCCCCTCCAGAGCTAAGGTGCTGGGGCCTGCCTGAAGGCAGGGTCTATGTCCCTGAGCTAGTGAAAGGCATGCGGTCCCTTCTCTGTCTGTTGCCTTACAAAGATCTGCATTGAGAATGTCAGGGGTCAGAGTTCTCAGGCCTTTGTCAGGTGGAGCGAAGGTGACGGCCCTTACTAACACTCAGGGGATATGCCATGCTGCAGCAGGAGGGACAAGGACAGGGCCTCGCAGCTCTGACCCATGTGTCTTGTGCAGAAACACATATCAGCCAGGGGCAAATCTCTAATGTCAGCCACTGTCTGAGGCAGCATTCTGTCCTAGGTAAGAAACCATTTGTGCTGCCTGAGAAACTCTAATGTAGACAGTAAAATATAAATATATGCAAGCAGCTTGCCATCTTAATTCACCAGTCCACTACTATTACTGTCAAGAAGAAAGGGCCCTGCGGCAGATGGCTGAGTTGGTGTGGGGGGTGGGGGTGGGGGAGAGCCTGCTTAAGGTCCTTGTGTCTGTGGGTCAGGGGAGAGGTTCCAGGGGGCTGTGGGGGGTGCGAGGGGGCTGCTGCACCTGGGGTCTGGACTGCAGGTTATCTGGCTGGCAGTGTCCCTCTTTCCTGTGAAGGGCCCCTTGACTGGACCTGCTGCCCTCCTGCAGCCACTGCCTCTACTTCAGCCGGAGGACAAACCCGCTAGGTTTCAGTTGGTTGACGGCCCCCACCCTTACTGAATAATGTTTTAGTATCTCTTATATTATTTTTTAGCTCCTTTGTTATTTTTAAATGGGAAAAACACCACAAGAGGTATTTAAAAGTATATTTACCCCACAAAAATACAAAGAAATATTAGAGAATACTACAAAAAACTATATGCTAACAAGCTGGAAAACCTAGAAGAAATGGACAACTTCCTAGAAAAATACAGCCTTCCAAGACTGACCAAGGAAGAAACAGAAAATCTAAACAGACCAATTACCAGCAAAGAAATTGAAGTGGTAATCAAAAAACTACCTAAGAACAAAACTCCCAGAACAGATGGATTCACTGCAGAGTTTTATCAGACATACAGAGAAGACATAATACCCATTCTCCTTAAAGTTTTCCAACAAACAGAAGAAGAGGGAATACTTCCAGACTCATTCTATGAAGCCAGCATCACCCTAATACCAAAACAAGGCAAAGACCCCACCAAAAAAGAAAATTACAGACCAATATCTCTGATGAACATAGATGCAAAAATACTCAACAAAATATTAGCAAACTGAGTTCAAAAGTACATCAAGAGGATCATACACCATGACCAAGTGGGATTCATCCCAGGGATGCAAGGATGGTACAACATTCAAAAATCCATCAACATCATCCACCACATCAATAAAAAGAAGGACAAAAATCACATGATCATCTCCATAGATGCTGAATAAGCATTATACAAAATTCAACATTCATTCATGATAAAAACTCTCAGGAAAATGGGTATAGAGGGCAAGTACCTCAACATAATAAAGGCCATATATGACAAACCCACAGCCAACATCATACTGAACAGCGAGAAGCTGAAAGCATTTCGTCTTAGATCGGGAAAAAGACAGGGATGCCCACTCTCCTCACTGTTATTCACCATAGTACTGGAGGTCCTAGCCACAGCAATCAGACAAAACAAATAAATACAAGGAATCCAGATCAGTAAAGAAGAAGTCAAACCATCACTATTTGCAGATGACATGATATTGTACATAAAAAACCCTAAAGACTCCACTCCAAAACTGATATCGGAATACAACAAAGTTGCAGGATACAAAATTAATACACAGAAATCTGAGGCTTTCCTATATACAAACAATGAACTAACAGAAAGAGAAACCAGGAAAACAATTCCATTCACAATTGCATCAAAAAAAAAATACCTAGGAATAAACCTAACCAAGGAAATGAAAGACCTATACCCCAAAAACTACAAGACATTCGTAAGAGAAATTAAAGAGGACACTAACAAATGGAAATTCATCCCATGCTCTTGGCTAGGAAGAATTAATATTGTCAAAATGGCCATCCTGCCCAAAGCAATATACAGATTTAATGCAATCCCTATCAAACTACCAACAGCATTCTTCAACCAACTGGAACAAATAGTTAAAAAATTCATATGGAACCACCAAAGACCCTGAATAGCCAAAGCAATCCTGAGAAGGAAGAATAAAGTGGGAGGGATCTCGCTCCCCAACTTCAAGCTCTACTACAAAGCCACAGTAATCAAGACAATTTGGAACTGGCACAAGAACAGAGTCACAGACCAGTGGAACAGAATAGAGTCTCCAGACAAGAACCCAAACATATATGGTCAATTAATATATGATAAAGGAGCCATGGACATACAATGCGGAAATGACAGCCTCTTCAATAGCTGGTGTTGGCAAAACTGGACAGCTACATGCAAGAGAATGAAACTGGATCATTGTCTAACCCCATACACAAAAGTAAATTCGAAATGGATCAAAGACCTGAATGTAAGTCATGAAACCACAAAACTCTTAGAAAAAAATACAGGCAAAAATCTCTTGGACATAAACATGAGCAACTTCTTCATGAACATATCTCCCTGGGCAAGGGAAACAAAAGCAAAAATGAACAAGTGGAACTACATAAAGCTGGAAAGCTTCTGTACAGCAAAGGACACCATCAATAGAACAAAAAGGTACCCTACAGTATGGGAGAATATATTTGTAAATGACAGATCCAATAAAGGATTGACATCCAAAATATATAAAGAGTTCACACACCTCAACAAACAAAAAGCAAATAATCCAATTAAAAAATGGGCAGAGGAGCTGAATAGGCCATTCAGATGGCCAACAGACACACGAAAAGATGCTCCACATTGCTAGCCATCAGAGAAATGCAAATTAAAACCACAATGAGATATCACCTCACACCAGTAAGGATCGCCACCATCCAAAAGACAAACAACAACAAATGTTGGCGAGATTGTGGAGAAAAGGGGAACCCTCCTACACTGCTGGTGGGAACGTAAATTAGTTCAACCATTGTGGAAAGCAGTATGGAGGTTCCTCAAAAAGCTCAAAATAGGAATACCATTTGACCCAGGAATTCCACTCCCAGGAATCTACCCTAAGAATGCAGCAGCCCAGTTTGAAAAAGACAGATGCACCCCTATGTTTATCGCAGCACTATTTACAATAGCCAAGAAATGGAAGCAACCTAAGTGTCCATCAGTAGATAAATGGATAAAGAAGTGGTACATATATACAGTGGAATATTATTCAGCCATAAGAAGAAAACAAATCCTACCATTTGCAACAACATGGATGGAGCTAGAGGTTATGCTCAGTGAAATAAGCCAGGCGGAGAAAGACAAGTACCAAATGATTTCACTCATATGTGGAATATAAGAACAAAGGAAAAACTGAAGGAACAAAACAGCAGCAGAATCACAGACCCAAGAATGGACTAACAGTTACGAAAGGGAAAGGGACTGGGGAGGATGGGTGGGAAGGGAGGGATAAGGGGGGCAGGGGAAGAAAGGGGGCCTTACGATTAGCATGTGGGGGGCTGTGCAACACAGAGAAGACAAGTAGTGATTTTACAGCATCTTACTACACTGATGGACAGTGACTAATGGTGTATGTGGGGGGGACTTGGTGAAGGGGGGAGTCTAGTAAATATAATGTTCCTCATGTAACTGTAGATTAATGATACCAAAAAAAAAAAGTATATTTAATGACTTTTCTAATTACAAATATAAAACAACCAAGGCAGAAAATTTGAAAAAATAAAAACCTCTAAAGGAAATGTCACTAATAACAACCCCACTACCTAAAAATAACATTTGATGTTTATCCTTCTTTAGACTTTTCCCTCCATTTACACATATACTATTAGAGGGGATATATCATATATAGCCTTGGTAGCCTGTTTCTCATTTGCCGATGCTTTAGTATGTTTACATTATTTGGTATTAACTAACAACATACATTGTTACTGGTGCGTAGATTCGGTCCTCTGAATGTGGCCCATTTAATTTACCCATCTCCTACTGACTGCTGCCGAGCTGGTTCTAGTGTGATTCAGAACCTCTGGGGAGGAGACCCATGAACAAGAGCCAAGGTGGGTCAAGTACATGGCCACTGGGTGATGCCTGCTCCCTGTTACGGTCCACAGCACAGGCAAGATTAACAAGAGGGGGCCTTTGCATTGCAACTGCTCAGGGCTAATTTGGAGAAGTGACAGATCTCTAATAAATTTTTGCATGTAGGCAAACAGAGGACCTAGAATTGAATTGCTGGAATAAAGATTATTCTTTACTGATTTATCCTTTCCAGGAAGGGATTCTGTAGAGCCCTCTACACAGGTAGGCTTCCCTAAGTCACTTCTCTTCACATGACAACCGTGGAGAAGATGGCAGGGCTGAGCGCCCTCCCAACAACATTTATAGGCATAGGTAGTAGCATGTACTGACATTTCTCTGCTCAAAAGACAGGACCTAAAACAATCTTTGCAGATTAAGGCTCGATTTGAACGCAGTTAGTTTCATTTTATTCCCTGATCCAGTTAATCCCCAAATCTTAATCAAATGATTTTTCCAAGTCCTATCAAACAAATGAGAAAGTGCTAGAATCAATACAGTAGATTTCTGTTGACTCAATATAACTGTAGGAATATATGATATATATAAATTTGTTACAACTTTTCACCGAATTCAAGTTACAGAGAGGACTCTGTAAGGCAAGATGCAATATTCTTATCATATATGAGTTGAGGCCTCAGAAACTAAGGAATCATCTGCAAGAGGAAGTTCCAGAACCCCAGGAGAAAAGGGGATAAATCTTAATGGATGCAGAAAGGAACCAACTGCCCATTACTAGGGCAACTAAAGTTCAAAAGTTAACTTGTGAGGAAGGTGAGAAACTGCTGGATGCAAACCATTAGTGGGTTTGCATCCACTAGGCCAAGTGAGTGGTTTAAGATAATCAAACAAAAAATAAATATCAGAGAACATCACATGAAGTAAGTAAGAGGGACTGGTTACTGTTCCATGACACACAAGTGGGCACGCATGGCTTTGAGTGTGTTTGCACGCAAGTGTATGCTAGACTGTAATAATTTAAATCTCTTATCATGGTTAAAAGTCTGAAGCCCATCTAGACTGACCACTGCTGCACAAGAGAAGGTAAATATAAAAAAATGGCATTTTTTCGTAGTACATCAACCATTTGTTACTCCATAAATTGGTACTAGAAGGTATCGCCACTCAAAGTTCTCCTTTAGATTCTTTTCCTCGTGTGAGAAGTGAGAGAGTCAACAGAAAATTCCTATCTTAAATTACTTAAAACAGAATAGGGCTTACGTGAAACCCTCTGGACTTGTATCTCCACACTGTGACACAACTTTAAAAGCACTTGGAATAAAGGCCATCCTGCTCAGTGAACAGCAAACCAAGCACTATTTTAATATATATGCAGCAATAAACCATTAAATGGGAGACAGGACTATCAAAAATAATAGCCTAATTTTAATATAGCACATCCCAAACCACAGCTTTTCCCATGCTTTTTCCAGTAACTAGTTGGTGAGCATCCTCCAGTATGCTGATTCTGTTGCTCAGGGCTGCATTTTCCATTCAGTGAGGACTACTGGGTACCATCTTACTCTTTGTGAGTGACTTTACTGGAGCCTAATTGAGGTAATAGGCTGGTAGACCACTAACCTCAGGCCCTCTTCATCTTTCAACTTGTCCATGTTTGGTAGTACCAAACCCTAAGGCTTCAACAAAATATTTAAATGCTTTTAAAAGGTTTGAGTTGATCCAAAGAAGGTATTGGAAAACATTTGTGATCCCACTTTCTTTTTGAAATCTGACTCTGTACACATGGGCATTTGAGAAAATAATACAGGCTCTTGTGTTAATACTAAAAAAAAAATCTCTGCCAATTACAAATAAACAAGGTAAAGCCCAGGGTCCCCCTTTCAATCAATAACCTTGGATTTTTAACTTTCAAGTGACATTATACCTGAATTTTCTACTACCAAAAGCTTGGATGACAGAGAGCTAAGTGATCAATTAAAGGATATAATGCTTATTGATTATTCTAGTTTTTAGTATTGAGTCAGTTTACAGAAAGCTGCATACTTGGACTCCTTACCTTATCTTTATAAAGAAACACTCAAGGACCATTATGTTCTTGGACATTATGGATAGTTTATATCAAGGCTTCCCATCTTGTAGGCTGTGGTCACAAAATGGTTGTAAGTATTATATTGGTCTCATCAACCCTCAGCATTGGTCATATTTTTGAATGTATACATTTCAATGTGTACCATGATGTGAAAAAGTGTGGGATGTTCTCTGACTTACTGAATAAATAGACATACCAACATCTTATCTTCTAAATCTGCTATTGAAGACACTAGTTATTAAACTATGTGCCTTAAAATCTGAGTTGGTAAAAGGCCTAACCATTCAGCACTGAAAAGGATTTTCTGTTAAACTGGTATATTCTTAGATCATGAGGTCAAATTGGTTAGTTTTTCTTTTCAAACTGCTTTCTAGGAAGCTCAATCCTAAATTTTTTACTCAACTGCATTAGCCATCTTTAGTCTAAATTATTTAACATTTATAGTCATCCCCTACATTTCAGTTCTTTTAATACTATATTCAAAAGTTTTGTTAAAAAGTGGGTACAGAGGGAACATGCCTCAACATAATAAGGGCCATATATGACAAACCCACAGCTAACATCACACTCAGTGGAGAAAAGCTGAAAGCTTTTCCTGTAAGATCAGCAATAAGACAAGGATGCCCACTCTCAACACAGTACTCGTGGTCCTAGCCAATCAGACAGGAAAAAGTAAATAAAAAAAGCATCTGAACTGGTAAGGAAGAAGTAAAACTGTCACTAGTCAGTATTTGCAGATCACATGATATTATATGTAGAAAACCCTAAAGATGCCATCAAAAAACTTTTAGAACTAATAAATGGATTCAGTAAAGCTGTAGGATACAAATCAATATACAGAAATTTGTTGCAGAGCTAGCAACTAACTGGCAGAAAGAGAACTCAAGAAAACAGTTCCATTTACAATTGCATCAAAAAGAATAAAATACCTAGGAGTAAAACTTAACCAAGAAGGAGAGGACATGTACTCTGAAAACTGTAAGACACTGATGAGAAAAACTGAAGAAGACAAATAAATAGAAAGCTATCCCATGCTAGTGGACATGAACAATTAACATTGTCAAAATGGCCATCCTGCCCACAATATTTTATAGATTTAATAAAATCTCCATGAAAATACCAACGGCATTTTTCAATGATAAGAGCAAAAAATTTATACAGAACCACAAAAGACCCCAAATAGGCAAAGCAGTCTTGGCAGAGAAGAACAAAGCCTGAGGTAACACACTCCCTGATTCAAGCTATACTATAAAGCTACAGTGATTAAAACAGTATGGTACTGCCACAAGAACAGACACATACATCAATGGAACAGATCAGAGAGCCTAGAAATAAATCCATGCATATATGGTCAATTAATATATAACAAAGGGCCCATGAATATACAATGGGAAAAAGCCAGTGTCTATAATAACTGGTGTTGGGAAAACTGGACAGTTAGCTGCATGCAAGAGAATGAAACTAGATCACTGTCTAACACCATACAGAAAAGTAAACTAAATGGATTAAAAATCTAAATATAAGACATGAAACCATAAAACTCTTAGAAGAAAACATAGGAAGGATCTCTTGAATATCAGCACAAATTTTTGTTTTTAGCATAAGTCTCCCTAGGGGAAGGGAAACAAAAGCAAAAATAAACGAGTGGGACTACATCAAATTAAAAAGCTTCTGTATAGCAAAGGAAAACCAGCAACAAAACCAAAAGGCGACCTACTGTATGGGAAAATTTATTTACAAATGATATATCCGATAAGGGGCTAATATCTAAAATATATGAGGAACTCATATGCCTCAGCACCGAAAGAACAAATAACCCAATTTAAAAATGGGCAGAGGACCTGAATAAACATTTTTCCAAAAAAGACATATAGATAGCCAACAAACACATAAAAAAAATGCTCCACATCATTGATAATCAGGGAAATGCAAGCTAAAACCACAATGAGGTATCACCTCACAGCAGAGTGGCCACTATCTAAAAGACAAGAAATGAGAAGCATTGGCAAGGATGTGGAGAAAAGAGAACCATCCTACACTGTTGGTGGAAATGTAAACTGGTTCAGCCACTGTGGAAAGCAGTATGGAGGTTCCTCAAAAACTAAAGAGAAATTGTCATTCCACTTCTGAGAATTTACCTGATGGAAAAAAAAATCACTGATTCAGAAAGATACACGCACCCCTATATTTAGTGCCATATTATTTACAATAGCCAAGATATGGAAGCAACCAAAGTGTTCATCAATAAATGAAGGGATAAAGATGTGGAGCATATATACAATGAAATATTATTTAGCCATAAAAAGAAAGAAACCTTGCCTTGCAACAATAGGAATAGACCTAGAGGGTATTATGGTAAGTAAAACAAACCAGGCAGAGAAAGACAAATACCTATGGCTCCACTTGCATGTGGAATATAAAAAACAAAATGAACAAAGAAAAACAGAATCAGAGATACTGAGAAGAGGCTGGTGGTTATCATGGCGGAGGAGTTAGGGTGGGTGGGTGAAATAGATGAAGGGGATAAAGGGGCACAAAATTTCAGTCATAATAGAAATTAGTCATGGGGATGAAAGTATAGCCATAGGGAATATAGTCAGTAATTCTGTAACATCTTTCTGTTAACAGATAGCAACCACACTAACTGGAGTAAGCACTTAATTATGTAGATAACTGTCAAATCACTATGTTGTATACTTGAAACGAATGTTATATTGTATATCAAGTACACACCAATTATAAAAAATCAAATGCAGCAATATATTTTAAAAAGATCATGACCAGTAGCCAGAAATACAAGATTGGCTTAATATTCAAAATAACATCAATACATACATCCAGACTCATCAAGATAGGATACAGTAAATGTGTGTACTTTTTATTAAAAAAGAAGTTTTGTTATAGAATATAACCCTATTTTTGTTATGACAATTTTAGAAGTAGATTGGATTGAAAATGACAAATGAAAATTTCAGAAAAAGATGTCTGTATAATTATGAACTGCCTGGCATTATTACTCAATATATTTCTGTAAGAAAAGAGATTAAAAAGTAAATTCCCTCTAAAGGAGCATAAAATTTACCAGCTGAGTCTTGTGAATTGTAACTCAAAAAATATACAACACATACATACACACATACTCTTAATAGTTACTGTACATAATTTTATATGGGTTTCTAGTTAGAGTAATAACCATATGAAATTGCCATTACTGTAGATCACAAAATGGTTGAATATTGGCAATTTCATGCAGTTCAAAGTGAACAGAAGGATTTATCTGCTAAAAGGATATGATGTTTAACAGCAATAATAGAAGTATTTCTTACCTGAATGATCTCAGCATTCGATAGGACTTTCCTAAATCAGACACTCTTCTGCAGAATGGACCCACTGCCAACTCCATCTGAAATGTTAAAAGAGACTCCATAACTTTTTATGTCAGAATCCTAAGGTGAACTGGGAACACACCTGGCTCACAGAAAGTTGTAGCTTTCAGTACACTTAATTTTATCTGGACTGTGAGACAAGTTTTGAAGTCAATTACATTTATTAAAAGGGAAGAACTTAGATAATATTTGCATTTATTTACTGAAGGGGCATAGGATGAGACAATTCCTTCAAGAAAACAGAAAATCACTTTTTTTTAATGTAAGAGGAGGAATTTTAGAATTTTTTTCTCCACTGAAAAATCAGAAAATGGAAGCTTTTCAAGACTGAGTGTACACTTTAAGCAGGCATCACAAGCCTTTTTACATTAAATATAAATGATTACAGTTTTTTCCAGGTTCATCAGGTGATTAATGATACTGACTTTGGAGGAAGCGTATCTGTGTCAGAAAACCAAGATACAGTGACTCGCTGGGCCAGGCTCCTTCCAGGTCAGATGGAGATGACAACATCTACTTCACAGAGTTATGCAAATAAAATAGATAATTCCACAAAGCACTATGTGCACGGCATATAGTAAGTACTTGTTAAATGTTAATTATTTACAAAACTGATGTATTTTAAAATATCTTCCCCTTTTAAATTAGTAGTAAATCAATCTGCTTCCTGACTCAAGAATTTAGCAACTATTGGTTTCACTTTTCAGTTTCCTCTTTCAACTGGAAATTTTATTTGTCATTAATTGAAGTCTAAGACTGACTACCTGTTCTTCATCTACCAAGTGTACATGCAATGTTTCTGCATATGTGGCACTCAGATGATAAGCTGTTTCTCCACTCTTGCTATGAGCAGGACCCTGATAAACAGCAGTTTAGAAAAGGTCTAAGAAAAGGCTGCTCTCTGATCATACAGAATCTTTCTTCAAGAAAAACATACAAAATGAAAGCAGCGTTTCTGTCCTGCTGACTATCTTTCTGAAAAACTGCTTCAATCTCTTTGCCATGGGGAGTCAATAGAAACCTAACCCCTCACTCACCTGAGAAACATTCTTGATTCCCTAGTAATTGTGAAGCACCAAGATGAGAAGATGAATTAGACTGTCTTATCTTCAAGGAGCTTTCTCAAATTTAGTGAAGGGGATGCAGATTTGTTTAGATAATTATTGAACAAAATCTTAAAGAATACCATATACACAATGTATACACACACATAATGATCATTATTAAAAGTAAAACAGCAAGTGGGATGTCACATGAATAAACTGAGTAGTGTAGGGGAGACCTGGAGGGCAGCTTCCTTAAGCTGGTCTTGAGGGTGACGAGTGACCAGGTGAGTCTCTCTTAACAAGAAGACTCATACCCTGTATGTCCTAAAAGGAAACCTTACATATTTGGGAAACTCTTTAAAATGCAGATAAGTAAATAAAAAGAGAAAAATGTAAGGACATAAAGTCAGGATTCTCTGCCAACAAAGCAAAACAGAGCAGCCTCAAACCACTATTCTTAAGACAGTGAGTCCTTGGGGCCCGTAGTTTATTCACTCCATGGGAGTTTCTAGTGTCCTTCAGAATGTGGCACTTATTTTACACTGAGCACAAGACAAAAACGTGACTATCACGTATCTGATTTAGTAATTCCAATCATATACCTGTGTGTGCGGTGGGTTTTTTTACATCCCAAAACTTTGTGAAGTATTTTTCATGAAATGTTTTTGTCAATTCTTTTTTCTGTCCTAAAAGGCTTCATCACCTTCAAAGATTAAACCAAACCACCTTTGCCTTAGGACTGGAACACACAACTGAATGTTAAAGAAGTGGATAAGGAAAAAATTATGATATGAGAGAATAAGACCTGGAATGGCTGATCTCTATGCCATAGGAGAGTTTCAAAATGTTAAATATTTAAAATAAAATTTTCATCATGAAGGACCTCTAAGGTATGGAATTTTCTTCCGCCAGAATTCCATTGAAGAACAAAGGCTGTATTTCTAAAGGACAGGAGTAGCCCTTTCAGAGGTGACTCTGAAATTAGCCGTGGATACAAGGGTGGCGTGTGCCACTGCCTCTCGCCAGCTCCCATTTGGAGGGGATGAGGCGTCAGCTGCAGGCTCTGGCGAGCTAATTACATAGCTGCTCCTTCCCCACCACAGACATCTGGTTAGCCACAGGGCATCCTGCATATTCCTAGGGCCTCCTGTCCTGGCAATGTTCCAGAGAAAAGGCAAGAGGAATTAGAATCTTGATTATTTTGTTTTCTAAGTTTGTATTTTTGGGCAAAAAGTGAAATTGACATAAATGTATATTTAAAGGGCACTAGAAGACCTATAAATAGAAACTGGTAGGAATAATTTAAATAATAATTTAATGCCAACTTCAGTAGCCATCCTTTCCCTCAGGGAAAAAACCAAATTGAGTGGAGGAGGGGGCCACGTGCTGTAGAGGGCAGTATGGACAAGTCCCCAGAGAGATTTTGGACTCAGCAGAAGGCCGGTGGCCTTGGACAAGCTTAGTGCTTTAGAACTGCTGTGTGACCAGTGTGGACACAAAGAGCATGTGGTCACAGCAGGGAATTAATTACCTGTAGGAAACCACCTCATGCCCATGACCTGATTCCCAAGGGGGCTGTATGTTGGGTTCTTCCCTCACCACGAACCTCCAGATGGCACCTGGCAACAACTTGCTCGATCTGAGCAAATGTGCCGGTGCAGAGTGGTCAGGATTCCTAAAGAAATCTTTAAAACACACCAGTATCTGTCTTTGCAACAGGACTTGATGCCAAATAATCAGCATTGCCAAATCTATTCAATTGGTCTCTTCTTGAGCTCACTCTTTCTGTCATTGATGCCAGCGAAGCAGGCACTTTTATCACCAGAACTCTTTTTAAAATCAGAGGATTTGTGGGGTGAGTCCAGTGGCCTCACTGGCTTTGTTTAATTTTGAATACAAATTGACAGAGCTCTCAACAATGAGGCAGTCCAAAGGCTTTCTACCCCCAGGTGATGCCTGTCATGAATATAAATACTGGTGTAATGTTACCTAAGTGTTTTGACTCACCCCAGAAAAATACTTCCAACCAAGTACAGGCCTGCAAGCTGAGGTGCATCATCACAGAACTGCAATTGTAGCAAGAAACCACATCAAATGACACAAAACCCTCAACTCACTTCAGTTTTTTAAAATGTGGGGGCTGGGAATGATCTAACAGCTGGATAATAGTTGCCAAAGCTACAGGTCACAAATAATGATGACCTATGGAAGTGCTTCCACCTGTCCTTCCTGTGCCCATGACCCACAGGACCAGGAAGCCAGCATCAAGGTGAGGGGCAGGCTGTTCCGAAACTGGGACACGCTGTCCGGAGTGAACAGTGTCCGGAGTGAACAGAGGAACTGGCATGGCAGACCGCAGCACCAATGTCACTGCAGGGCTGGAAACCATGCTCTCGCCCCCACAGAAATGCAGGTGTGTGAGTGCAGCTTCTGGATTTCACAAATGGAAAACAGAGGATGCCTCACAGCATAAGTTAGTCATGACTGATGAGTTTCATTTACCTCAAGGGAAGGGACCTGGGAAAAAGGTCGATTTGCTGAGCAACATGGGTGAAGAAAGGAGGAAGGCCAAATCAAATGCTGAATAGTAAGGCTCAGGACAGTGGGCGCGCAACCCAGCCACTGGACACTGAGCAGGTGCTGGCTGCAGTAGCAAGGCTGAAAGGACAATGCTTTCCATCTTTCAAGACTCATAAGAAAACATATCATTAAAATAAAAACCCAAACCCCAAAGCCTTTTTCCTGCAGCACTCTCATTTTGGCCATCTCCTGCTCAGCCACCACTCTAATTGGACTTGAAGTGCTGCCTGCAGGAAAGTGACTCAAGAACCAGCTGGAGCAGAATGCAAATAAACTGGTGAGGGAGGGCGCCCATGGGGGAAGAAGAGCCTAGTAAAAGAAAAACCGAACAAGGGAGGAAAGGGAAAAAGAACAGACACCCCTCTGAGTATAGCTCCCAGTGTTGTAAGAGCGTGTCTTTGTATACATCGCTGTGTGTTTACTCAATAAACAGCTTTTAAACCCAGTAAGGGACACGAAAGGCACTACTTAAACATAATTTTCCTTAAGTTTACCTGTTGCAGCAAAGCAAAATGTACAGGTACCTGAGAATGGAGTTGTTGAAAATGGGAAAGGTAAATGGAGTCACATTAATGGTGACACTTATTTCTGATTTTCATGCAGAGGCTAGTAAAGGCTTATTTCCCAAAGGAAGGCTCTTTCCTATGGTCAGTGAGCTCAGGTATAGCATTTGTGGGTGAAAATGACTCATTTTAGAGCAATTAATGTGCAAAGGACCTGGCCCCTGAAAAATCAGGTTATGAACCTGGTTTTTTTTTTGTAACTCTGTCAGGTATAAGGGAGCATACGACAAGCACCAGCCTGGTACAAGCAGTCTGCCCCATCCTTTCTTCAGTGTGAGACAAGTGAACCAAGGCTTACTCCCAGACACACACAGGAAGAGAGACATTCAAATCTATCTTGATAAGCAGGGAGGATCTGATAAACCACTGTGAGTAATCCATCTGAATAATTACTTAGATGAGTAAAGCTAACAGTTTTGAAAGGCTTAAAAAATGAGTTCACCTTTCACATTTATGGAAATACAGATTATCTGTCTCTGAATATTTTAATGAAAGTGTATGTTTGAGGTGTTTATTCTGTGTCTCTGATACTATTAAAAGGCTTAAAAAAATTTGTTTAAGGGACAAGAAAAAAAAACTTCCTATAAGAGCTAATTATGGTTCCGCTATTTTAATGTCATTCTACTTCATTCAACCACATCAGATAGCTTGGAATGATTTCAAGGCTGGCCATACACAGGAAAGGTACTCTACTTAATAGAAGGAGACCAAATAATCAGACTCTATCCAGCTGGCCCACTTTGCATGTTTATGACTCAGAACACTGTCTTGGAATGTTGACCTGGCCCCTAGGGGATACAGATATCTTGGAGCTCTTTTTAAATGACAAGAGACAGTCCCTTTACAGTGTTTGAAGGATAAATTTCATTGCCTACACTATTTTCCTGCAAGGTTATTCAATTACTCTTATCAGTACTGACCTGGTGGGATAGTGAAATAGTGAGAAAGCCCCATAGTATGTAAAAGTAGGAAATGTTGCTTTACCGTGGAATGAATGAGTTACTTCACCGTAACCTTGATATATCAAATATCAAAAGAAAGATGATTATTTTGTTAAATACAAAGAAAAAGATACCTGGTATGAAAGCGTCCGTAAGCATTTCCCTTTTTTACCAATTAGGTTTAACTGGATTTATTTTCCTTCGTGCTTCAACTGAAAGACTAAATTCTTTTATTTAATAGGTAATACTGAGGCTGGAACATTTTCCCTTTTGTAACTATACATCAACTTACCTGTGCAAAATCAGCAGCAAGTCGTACTTTCCCTCCTTCACCAAGAGGTCTTATGAGACTGGCATTGCGAATAAAAAGTTCAATTGCTCTTTGAGCAATAGCTTCAGTGTTATCAAACACAAAATCCAAGCATTCAAAGTGTTTAAAGTAGTCACTCATAACTCTGGCAATGAAACCTTGAAGCTCCTTCATGTACAGGGAACAAGGAACATCAGGCTTTCCTGAAGGGGATAATGAACTGCAAAAGAAGAAAAAAAAACAGCCAATGCCCTGAAAGGCACTATTTGATTTCTGCCCCCCCGCCCCAACTGCCTGCTATTTTGATCCTAAGCAGTTTTTTCCCCTTAATGGTAGAAAAGGCATTGTTTATTCTTGCTGAGTTAAAGCACACACAAAAATGTTTGAATTCTATTCTAAAGACTGTTTTAAGATGTTAAGAAGATTACTGAAGAAATCTTAGAATCCATTTACCTAAAGATTGTTAAGAATGAAACAGACAACCATCTGTCTGGGATGATTCATACAAGTGCCTTCTGCATTTCTGACCTCTCAAGGTCTCTCCCAGCTTCGCAATTCTCCATCCACTCATATGTTTTGCCTAGTCAGTGAATAAATCAATAATGGATCCTGAAATAGCAACCTACATTTTGTAATGGCAGAAAATGCTGCCTTCCACAAACAAATTCTTGGCAAAGATATCTCTGCTCTTGTGCTACTTAATCTGATCAGTTCCAATAGCAGAATTCTGACTCTGGAATTGGTTATGTAATACACATGGTATGCAATTTTTGCCTCCCAGATGAAGAGGTTTGGAAAGGCTTTAATTTGGATCAACAGATGATGCCAGCTGAGGCTCCAAGAAACCCTATTTATAATTTATAAATGTTTATAATTGCTCTTTAAAGAATATATTAAGAAAATGTGAAATATTTATAGGCAAGAGAAGAGCTATACCAAAATTAGAAATCACTTGATATTAATAGCTAGCCAAAGAGATCACTGGCTACACAATGCTGAATCTTTTGCAAAAAATAAGCATTTCCCCATCTGAGAACGATGTAGAGAAGAACAACAGATATGACTCAAATGCCTGGAGCAAGAGAATGAGATCAACTTAATTATGTTCAAATACAGCAATGGTTATTCTAAGTAACACCAGCCAAAGGTCTCCAACGTCCAGCATCAAACAGAAATAGAGAAAGTATGCTTATGTTCCAGGAAGACAGGACTGGGGTCAGGTATAAGAAAGAATGTCCCCACTGCAGCAAGGCCGTTGAGCATGATGTGGCGGAACACCACTGCTGGCAGTGCCACTGGGAGGAGCACACTTGTATGGAGCCACAGGGCAGCCTTCAGAAGGGATGGCCGGCCTCCTGAGACTGAGTTTGCCAGATTCAGACCACTGCATGGATCATCTTTACTGAAGTTTCATCAGTCCAGAAGCTAGGTTGCAAAAACAAAAAGGGTGGTAGGGGGCAGTGCTTTATCAGCAGCACTGTTTGTTTTCCGGGACTACTCCAGAGGATGGTTTCAGGAACTTTTTATCTGGTCAGTTGAAATGATTTCCTTGAGGATTAGACAATAATATACTAAAATAAGTTCCATAGGCACGTATTCATTTAAGTAAAATAAAATGATTAGACAAAATTTTGCAATATGTATTTCCAATTATCAGTGTGGCTTAGAAACTTGATTTGCATTTACTACTACAAAACTTGCTTGGCAATTGCTAAAGCTCAGTTTTCCCAATTATACCAAAGCTTTTAGTAAGAGATTCTCATTTGATAAAGTGCAGTAGTAAGTTGTGCAGAAATGTAAGGGCCTTTATAATGTGAGCCAGTGTATAAAAGTTGAAGACAGGACTCAACAAACACAGCCCTGAGCAGTGCAGATGCCCACCTTCATGTCACCTGTCTTTTCGGTGTGTGTGTGTGTGTACAGTCCCCTCCTCAGAGGTGCTCATCCATCACTTCAAGGATCTAGGGTCCTCCCACTTTGACTGCTTTCCCTTCCCATTCCAAGCTACAACCAGACAGAAGTCATTTTAAATGTACTATGTCAATGAGACATTTACATTTTAAGCTTTATCTCATTTGGAATGCAACACATCCACCTGATCAAAAATGTTTCAAATGCTGGGAAACCATGTTAAGGACTACTTTTTAAGTGGCAGGGCATTCTGCAACCACAGTCCATGTACAGTTGGCCTAGAAGGTAAACCTGATTTATTCCTCTTACCTAGAATAGGTGTGGAGGGCTTGGATGGGCAGGCATGCACTATTATTTTTCAGGCCTGATTACTGGGGCCTGGCCATACCATAAAATTGATTCTTACTTCTCAAAGAGTTTAATCCCACTTCAGCTTGTATTTCATACAAGACATACATATATGAAATGACATGACAGAATTACTATAATAAGGTTCTAGAAAGTGGGAAAATTACTGCTTTGTGAGCAATAACTTTAAATACATGATAAAGCAACAGTGCTCCACACTCTTATACTGCCATGTATAAAAAATGACTTTCAGTGGTATCTCTAATTCCTTCTGTATTATCTAGAGAGAGCTAAATGGATCCATCAAAACCACTTGGGGGAAGAGATTAAGGACAATGTTATATACCTTAAAATAACACTTCATATTTGTGGCCACTTATCAGTTAAAGAACCAGCCTGGCTCACTAGTATTTAAGCAAGCTAGTAAAAACATACCTATTTGAGAAACCAGCTTTTAATGTCTGATGTGTTATCTGTAAGTGTGAGTCATGGCTCACCAATACAATTACTGAGTATCTGACCACTCTTACAGAATAAGCCTTCAAAAATTACTATGTATTTGCTTCCTTCTCAGAGGTACTGATGACTGGTTCAACTGGGACATTTCAGATCACCTGTGAACAAAATTCATTGCCTTTCAAATACTGGAATCAGCAGTTTAATATTCCTGTCTCTAACTATAAAAGCATGTCTGTGCATAATCCACTTTACCCTTCTGTGCTTCATTCACGCCATTATTAAAAATACCCTGACATTTTCACCCTTCAAAAGATACTTTCTGATGAAATGATAAATGTTTTGAAAAATTAAATGATGTGATAATCACATAATTTTTCTATAAACAGACTAGTGGCTGGAAATTTAATAAAGTAGCTATTCTTTTAAACAATGTGAATATATATAAAGTGAAACAGAACAGTTCAAAAATGGCAACTATGACCTAGAAATATAAAACACATATATATTAATATTTGGATGTTTAGGTCTACAGTGTGGTTTTTTAAAAAAATCACTCTCAGCATGTGCAAATAACTATTCCAAATTCTCCACAGATAGTTTTTAATACAGTGAGCCAAAACCATTTTACTCTACTTAAGAAGACTTAAGTGAACACCAGATTAGGAACTGTGATTCTTATTCTCAGGATACATATATGTGGATAAGCAGTACATGTACAAAACAGCTGTGGAATGATAAGAATGTGGCTAGGGCTGGGTTTGATATGACTCCCTAGAGTGTCACAAAATTCTGAGAAAGGAATATCATTCTTGGAGGGGGCTGGGCAGGAGCCTGCCCACAAAGCAGAGTAGGATCTGGACTGGACAGTGGCAGAGGCAGGACCTCTTCTGCAAGGAATACCATGCCAATTCCAGAGGCTCAAGTATGGGTATTTGTCAGAAGTAAGTAAAAGTTAAGATTGGAAAGAGAAGATGCTCAACATCACTAATCGTCAGGGAAATGCAGATCAAAACCACAAGATTTATCACCTACACTGGGCAGATTGGTTAACATAAAAAAAAAAGAAATAACAAGTGTGGGGAGGATGCAGAGAAAAGGGAACTCTCTTACACACTGTTGATGGGAAAGTAAACTAATACAGATGCTATGTAAAATACAGTATGGAAGTTTCTCAAGAAACTAAAAATAGAAATATGATATAACCTAGTAATTCCACTTCTGGGAATTTACCTGAAGAAAACAAAATCACTAATTTGAAAATATATATGCACTCCTATGTTTATTACAGCATTATTTAAAATAGCCAAGATATCAAAGCAACCTAAATGTCTACTGATGAACAGATAAAGAAGACGTGGTACACATAAGCAATGGAGTTTTACCCAGCCATAACAAAGAATGAAATTTGGCCATTTGCAACAACATGGATGAATCTAGAGGGTATTAAGCTAAGTGAAATAAGTCAGACAGAGAAAGACAAATACCACATGATTTCACTTACATGTGGAATCTAAAAAACAAAACAAAACAAACAGTAAACAGACTCATAAACACAAAGAGCAGACTGATGGATGCCGCAGAGGAAATGATGGGGGGATGGGCAAATAGGTGAAATAGGTGGAGGGGTAAAGAGGTACAAACTTGCAATTGTAAAATATTTAAGTCACAGGCATGGAAGTATACCATAGGGAATAAAGTCAATAATATTTAGTATCCTCGTTGACAGACGGCAACTATACTTGCTATGTGGAGCATTTAATAATGTACCTAATTGTTGAATCATTATGTTACACATCTGAAACCAATACAATATTGTATTTCAACTGTATTTCAATTAAAAAAAAAAAAAGGATTGGGAAGGTAAGATGGTACAAACTACTCAAAGTCCTGAAGTGCCAAGCTGCATCCTGTAGATGTTAATGATTCTGTGTTTCAATGCCAGGAGAGAAACTGAAAAATTTTAATCTGCTAATGGCACCCACAATAGTACAGTAGGGTAAAGCTGAAGGTCAACCCCCCGCAAGGGGAACAGGTCCTAGATGGTGGGAGACTTAGGAGGCAGGGGTGAAGGTGAGAATGGAAAACAAATGCAGTAAAGGTTCGTAAGGAATCTGGTTCCAAGTTCTTACCCAGAAAAATCTTCTTGATGCATGGTGATGATTATGGCTTCTATAGCATCTCCCACCGAAGTCAGTAAGGGCTGCACAGCATTTTCCATTAGAATGTGGATCGTCTGAAAAGAGAAGGAATGAGAGGCACAGTTAAAGGAGATCCACACAAAGAAATCTGAGAGGCAAGAAGCATTTTGAGTAAAAGTTTTCATACCACATCAAATTCAGACTATATTCAGTTTAACTATAATAACTCAACAGAAGTCTGCTCCTCTTCCTAACTGCTGTCAGAAATGATTTTTAAAGCTTAAAATATATGGAACATGGCACTGCAAACTTTCAACTCCCCCATGCTTCTCATATTTTCAAGCAGTTTAAGGATCAAATTAATCTGGAGCCCCTAGAGAAAGGAGGAAAGAAAAGGAATGCCACTTTAAGTGAAGACCACATAAACACATTTTTTAAGGTTCTGAAAAGAGTAAGGCAAAACCAAAAGTAATTCCTCAAAACTATAATGACATCATAAGCTTTTAAAAATTGAAACAGTTGATATACAATATTACAATGGTTTCAAGCATTGACATCATATGCTTTTAGCCACAGTGAATATAATAAATATACTGGTGATTCTTACAAGGCAGAACATTTAGGAATTGCATGAATTAGGCTTCTATTCAGTGTTCTACAGCAGGGGTTCTCAAGTGGGAGCAATTCTGCTCCTAGAAGACGTCTGACAATGTTTGGAGACATCTCTGATCATCACAGCTGGGGTGGGCACGGGGTTCGCTGCCAGCTTCTGGTGGATAGAGGAAAGGATGCTGCTGAACATGCTACAGTACGGTGGACAATTGCCCACAACAAAGGAAACCTGGCTGAAGACGTCAGTAGTGCTGCTTGAGAAACTTCTACAGCAAGGTGTCATCATCGGCTAGGTTATGCAAGACTCCAAGCCTTTGTTATGGGTTTCCAGTGTGAGAATACTGACTGGGCATTAGTAAACACTGAAAACCTAAAATTTAAATACATAACATATGCTTCAATGATGATTCATTATCATGAAGATGGATGTCTTTGGCTCATGCAAATGATTAAAATCGATGTGAAAAGGTTAAATAGGACCATTACTTGTTAAATGCCTAAATGCCATCTCTAGCCCTGAATCTCTGGTAAAAATAAACACACTGTATACAGGATTGAGAGTATGTGTGTGTACATACAGTCTGCCCCCAGAGAGCTCCCGATCCAGTGACAACAGATACCAAGCACAGTCACATCAGTGCTCCCCAGAGTGCCAGGGGGCCATGGGGGAGACCTCCAGCTCACACTGAGAGTACCTGAGAAACAAAAGGTGTTGCTTGAACTGAATTTCAATGGACAACTGGGGAAGAAGCAGTGTGGGAAGGGAGGGCATGTGTTAAAGGCACAGGGGCTGGGAAAGCTGCTGCACTTGGGGAGCTGCAAAACATTCAATATAGAGAGAGTGTGAGACGTCTGCCTGTGTGGCAGAGAGAGAGGCAGCAGATGTGTTCTATGTGGGCTGCCAAAGAGGTGGGAGTTTATTCTGGGGGCGTTGGTAAACCAAGGGTAGGTTTAAAACAATGAAAAGGTGAGGTTAAAGATTTTAATTTGGGGGAAAACATCATGTTGGATAGCAGACTGGATAAATTAGACTAAAGGCAGGAGGACACAGTAGTATTGTAGATGCAAAATGATAAGCACTTGAGCTAAGCCAGAGGCAGTAGGACATCGTAGTTAGATCCAATAAATACAGAGTTGAAAGATTTAAGAATATGCTTCATTTTTTTTTCTTTAATCATTTGGTGGTATTATTAATTAATGTATAAACGCAAAAGAATGCAGGGTTATGTGGGGATGGGGGGGAAAATATAAGTTCAGTTTCGGACAAGAGTTTGAAAGGCCATTGAGAAAAGCACATGGGTTATCCAGACAGTAGGTACTGAGATCTTTACATTCGTAGCTCCTGACACATTCTGGCAAGATTTGGTGGTTTTTGGCTTTTAAGAAGGGAAATGAAGCCAAAGAGTCAATGAGATAGCAGAAGATGGTTTGTTGAGTAAGGCTAAGTGCCATTACAGTAAGGTGATACACAGGAGCTTTGGTAGGCCTAAGAGTGGGAAGAGCATTTACTTATATATGTTATGTGCTGGGCTCTGTGCTATGTGCTTCACATATAATGATTCCACTTATGAGTCAATTATTCCCTCCTCTAAGAATTGTTAAAACTGCTAACTTATAGATGGGGAAACTGAAATCAAGTAAAAGAGATTATTCAAAGCCATAAGTGAGCAAAGTGAGCTTTTGGTTATACTTTGTCATAGGGCAGGGAAGTAGGAAGAGTCAGTAAAGTACAGTGGAAATAGACAAGATTTCAAGAAGGAAGGGCAGGTTTTCTTCAACGGTATAAAGGAGTGAGTATCTAACTACAGGTCCCCCTCAAATGACTATGGAAAAACAAAACAAACAAATTTTTAAAACCTACTGGAGGGCTCTGGAAATGGGAAAAAAAAGCAGGTAGTTTAAGAGGGGTATGGAAATCTGGAGCAAGCAACCAGAAGAGAGTGAATTTTCTACTTTTTGTGACTTTGCTCTAAGAGTATGTTCATGATAGCAGCAGAGCTGGGTGGCTAAAAATATGAGTGAAAAAAACAAAACAAAACAAAACAAATCTTCAGTTTTTCAGGCCAAAGGAACAAGGAGAAGGAGCCCTGGGGTTCAGCAAGGGCTGCTGAAGAGTGAGAGGGGAACCTCAGAAAGGAGAGAGGCAAAGAAGAAGAATGCCTAATTTTACATTTAAATTCAGCACTAGTCTTCAGTTGACTCAGTCACGCGTGTGCACAGCAAACCAGAGGTGGCTTGCAACCAAGGCTTAAAGAACTGAACTGAGATTTGACATGTGGCCAACTATAGATATGACAGTGTATGATTTAAGTCTAATCAAGCTAATTTATTGCCAAAGAAACTTCATCAACACTCCTAGGATCAATATACTGAGTCTATGTGGATTATGATATTGTGTCTCTCTCGCTGGAGACAGACGCCATGAGACCGCAAGTCAAGCAGACGCTCCCATCCCCATGGCCTTTTGCCCAATTCTTGAGAGCCTTAAAAGACCGAATTCTAAACCCTTAAACATGCCTCCTCTCTGAGGTTGCCCACACTCCCCTTTCTTCAAGTGTATACTTTTACCTTAAATAAAGACTTCTTGCTGCTCAAAAAAAAAAAAAAATACTGAGTCTACACAACATTTATGATGTCCAGGATATATTAAAAATTACTACATACACAAAAGCTAGGAAATGTTATCAATTCTCTAGGGAAAAGATAACAGCTGCTAACCCTGAAACGACCCAGACTACAATTATCAGGGAAGAACATCAATGAAATAAAGAAAAAATGCTCATAATAAATAAAATAATAGGTAATCTCAGCAGAGTGGTTTCAAAGGGTGAGAAAGAACCAAACGGAAATTTTAAACTAAAAAAATATTACACAATGTATGTGGTAATCTGGCAAGGTACCACTGAAAAAAATCATACAAAGAGGTATAGACGAAAATCTAATAAATTAAAATGGAATCCAAAAACATGTCTGAATGATCCAAAAGAAGGTAGAAAAGGGGGAAAAGAGGAAAGAAAAAAAAGATGGAACAAAAACAATAAAAATATCCACCTAAATAAAATCTTAATGATAACTGTATTACATTAATGGACTAAACATTACAATTTAAAGGCAGAGGTTATCACAACAGAACAACAGACAAGAAGGCAAGACCCAATTATATCCTGTCTTCAGGAGATGCACTTCAAAGCAAAGAAACAGATGAGTTTAAAGTAAATGGACAGAAGATATACCATGTACCCTATAATACAGAATGAATGGCAATGAGTATAAACAAGGTTAAAGAGGGATATTTTATATGATAAAAGGGCCAGTTCATCAAGAAGGCATAACAATGATAAATACATATAGTATTTATATTTATTACAAATAAAAACATGAAGTAACAAAGGGTCAACAAAACTAGTAACACTGCTTTAAAACTAAGGAGCCATGAGTTGACAGAATTAAAGGGAGAAATAAACAGGTCCACAATCCTAGAAGAAAAGTGCTAACTCTTATCTTTCAGCAACCGATGGAACAAGTACATAAAACATCAGTAGATACAGAAGATCAGAACACATTATCACTACCCTGTTCAACTGGTATTTATAGAACACTATACTTAACAACTGCAGAGCACACATTTCTGTCAAGCACACATGGTTCACTTACCAAGACAAACCACATGCTAGGCCATAAAATAAGATTCAATAAATTTAAAAGAATGGGAATCATACACAGTATGTTTTCTGATGATATAATTAAAGCAGAAACCATGCAGTAAGATATCTAGGAAAGCCACAATAATTGGAAATATTTTTTAAGGTTATAAATAACCCATGAATCAAAGAGGAAATCACAAGGAAATTAGAAGATACTTCAAACTGAATAAAGATAAAAACACAACATAGAAATTGAAGGGCTCAGAGGGAAATTTATGACTTTTTAAGTTTATTTTGGGTAGGAAAAACTAAAAATTAATTGTATAAGGTCTCAAAAAATTTCTTTAAAAAGCAAAGAAAATCCAAAGTAAGTAGAAGCAAATGAAAAAGACAAAAGCAGGAATCAATGAAAATAGAAAGGCAAATAATAAAGAAAATGAATGAAGCCAAAAAGTGGTTCTTTGAAAAGACCAATGAACTAAATAAACCCCTAACTAGACTATAATCAAGGGGAAAAAAATGAGAACACAAATCATCAATATAAAAAATGAAAAAGAGGTTATCATTATAGGTCCTAAATATATTAAAAGGAGGAGATGATTATGTACAATATTATTCTGACAAATTAGGTAACTTAGATGAACAGACAAAAACTTAGAAGTCACAAACTATCAAAGCTGACTCAAGAAGGACTTGATAGCCTGAAGAGCTCTTTATCATTAAAACACATTAAATTTATAGCTATTAAACTTTCTACAAAAAAAACTACAGGTCCAGATGGCTTCACTGGTGAATTCTACTAAGCACTTAAGGAGAAAATAATACAAATTCTACACAAATTCTTCAGAAAATAGAAGAGGAGAAAACACTTGCAAACCTAATTAGTGAGGCCAGTACTAACTAAAACCAGACAATTACAAGCAAAGAAAATTATATACCAATATCCCTTATAAGAACAGATGCAAACATCTTTAAAAAAAATTAGGTAAACCCAATTCAGGAACACATAAAGAGGGTACATTATGACCAAGGTTGGTTTGATATGTGAAAATAAATTCCCGTATTTTATTAACAGAACAAAGGAATAAATCATCATTTCAACAATACAGAAGACTATGTGATAAAGCAACACTATTTGTAATTTTTTTAAATCTCAGTAAACTCGGAATATAAGGGAACTTGTTTAATCTGATTAAGGCCATCTAAGAAAAACCTATAGCTAACATCATACTTAAATTAGTAAAATACTGAGTGCTTTCCTCAGGTTAGGCATGGAAGAACAGGCATAAAGATCAGAAAGGAAGAAATAAAGCTGTCTCTATTTGCATATGATCTGATGGTTTACATGGAAAACTTTATAGCAGGGTGAGTTTTTGTTTTTCCACTTGTGGAAAATATGGAACAGGAAGAGCATCTTGAGGAATGCCTGCATTTAAAGGATGGGTAGAGGATTAACAATTACCAGAGGAAACTGAGAAAGGACTCTGTATTTCATAAGCTCTTTACAACATAAGGAAATGTACCATACACTTTTAAAAGATTTATCTAAAACAGCTAAGAATATAAAACTATTAAAGGCTCAGCAATCTGGAATATTCCCTTATATAGAACATCCAACCCACACAATAAGGCAGAAACGAAGAACTGCCACATATGCACTTTGCTATTCAATCACTCTCTACACAAGACAATCTCAGTAAGTGGATCAGTATTATGGGGCCAAGTTATTTCAGTGCCACTTACAGCTGAGGTGGTTATAATGAAATGACTCTAAATGTATACTCATTAATTATGCCACACATGACATACAAGAAAATGCTTATCAGATGCTGAACCTCAAGCCTAAAATAACGTTTAATTTTGGCTAAAATCTCAACAAGGTAGAGAAGAAAAGACTTAACCTTTAGCTATATTTTTTAGTAAGTAAAAAGTTATGCTTAATATCTTCTTTATCAAATAATAAGCATACAGATTTTTGGTTCTTGGACTGCAATTATTTATACATCTCATGATATTCTATCCCTAATTAAAAGTGATATAATAAATTTCCTACAATTTTATGAAATTCAAGGTTCTCTTTTTTTGTTTAAGTCAGAGGCTTTCATTTCTCACTTAATATTTCATAATAGTTTTTATAAGATTTAACTAAAAAGCAAGGACAAAACTCTGTCATTGACTTCTGTTAACAGAAGCAATTACATCTCTGATTGGCAGGGCCACTGCAAGAGGGCCCTGAATTGATTGCTAGTCTTCTCTTACACAGTTCTCAAGCACACAATTGGTGATGCCCAAGTAAACTGCAGTATGCAGCACATGAAACACTGGTTCTGGTGAGCGATCCTCAGAGTGAGGGCTGTCCCCCACGATCAGGGCAATTTTTCCTGCACTGGCCTCAAACTATCAGCCCAAAGTGACTAATATTGGGAATAACCTTTATTTTAAATTGAAAGTACAGAGTCAGAGAGTCCACCCTATACTGAATTATAGTCTCTGAGGAATTTCTATTTTTAACTTGTCTCAAACACTTTTATATCATCAGGCAAAGTACAGGCAGTCTGTCTTAAACCTACAGAATGGATTTGCTCAAACAATGAATTGTGATCATTAGGAGTCAAAAATCAATTTCATGGATCACTATCAGAATATTCTAAAAAGTGATAGATGATTATACAAAATATCAGAGTGCATTACACAAAATATGGGAAAGTATTGTTCTGTGAAACCTGTTTCAATTATAGAAATGTGTATAGGTGTGTATTATATATGCAAGTACGTATTTGTGTATATATTTATAAATCCTGTATTGTATATGGGGTCAGAGGTATAGTATATTTCTTGGGTAGATTTTATGGTATTTTGATGATAATTACTAAACTGGACAACTCTTACTAAAAATTAATTTATTATGGCAGATTTAATAATATTTCATCATAATGAGAGCTCATGTTGAGGTAAAGGACACAAAGAAAACATCCAAGTGCACTTTTACTATGCTGGGGGAAACAGACTGTCTCCTCCCACTCCCATATACGAATATAGTGTCCTTAAGTTTAGGGACTGTTGAATTCCCAACCATGTCACCTATGGACAGCCTTTGACCTCAGAAGTTCCCTTCTCCCCTTATGTTTGTGACACCGTCCTCTCCCAATTTTCTTCCTCACTCTCTGATCATTCTTCCTTTGCAACTTCTTTACTTTTCTAAATACAAGTGTTTCTCTTTGGAGTTTATGGCACACCATCTCCTTCTCTCTCTCTCTCTCAATAGTACCCAAGTGACCTAAACCAATCAAACAGTTGACATTTGTTGCCTTTGGGTAGGTTTTGGCATTTTACAGATGCCAAACCTAAGACAAGAGAAAACTTACTGACTTGTCTGATGTCATTTAGCTAATCAAGCAACTGTGATGAGATTAATACACAGGTAGTTTGGCTCCAGAGTCTTTGCTCTATGGCTTTAATTACTTATTTACTTAGCAAGTACTAAATACGAATTTAGTGAGTGAATGAATGAATGAATGAATGAATGATAGTACAATAAACACAACTCTTTTGAGTTAGTGAGATCTGGCTTTACAAGTACATGACTTTGAGCAAGTTACTATTTCTAACTTGTATAAAATGGAGATAACAATACATTACTTGAACAGTTGCTGTAATATTTCAATATATTGCATGTGACTGGCAAGTAGCTAAATAAAGGGTATGTATTACTATTGAAAGAATGAATGATTTGCTCATGTTTTAAAAGAATTACCTGCTGTCAACTATATGTGGCTCTGAATCTCATACCAACATTATTTTTTTATTTAAAGTTCTGAGTGTTACTATGTAAGAATTCATTCACCATGAAGAACTTGTTCGTTATGCTTCAGAAGATTGGAGACTGAAAAGAACTAGGCTTGAGATGGATTAATGACTGTGCATTGAGCACTGACCTCCCTATACAGAATTTTATTGTTGTTAACAACCATTTGATCAATAAATATGAGAGATGCCCTCTCAAAAAAAAAAAAAAAGTTCTGAGTGTTAGAAAGGGGATATATTTATGCTGGTTAAAAAAAAAAGAGAGAAAATTTACCCTGGTTTGACATCTTACAGATACACATTCAAGTAGAATTTCTCAACTGCAGCATTACTGGATTTTAGGCCTAATAATTCTTTGTTGGGGGGTTGTCTTATGCACTGCAGGGTGTTTAAAAGCACCTCTGGCATTAGATGCCATTAGCACCCCACTCCCAGTCAGACGACAATAAAAAATGTCTCCAGATACTGTCAAATGTTCCCTAAGGGATAAAGTCATGTTGGTGGAGCACCATTGCCTTACTGGGGCAATACTGGGCTGTAATGCCCAAAGATACAGCAAACGCTTGTAAGACTTTTGCTTCTTTTGCCTAGGATACAATCATTGTAAGTAGAACACAATCTGTAGACACCAATAGGGTCTATTTTTAAATTCTAGAAAATATAAACAAACATGTATCCTTTCCCTTTAGGATAATTATCAACATGCTACTTTTAGTATATGTAGAGGTTCCTGAATTATTTTTAAAATGTGACATCTCCCACGCATCCAACAAATAATTCTAAAATCATTTTGATCTGTAAAGTCAAAGCTTAAATTAAATTCTTTTACCTTTAGGGCTGAAATTATAGTTTGCTCAGCTGCTGGTGGGAATGAACTCTGACTGGAAACCACCTAGAACAAAGTTTGACCCAGTTACAGTTTTGCTTAAGTCATTTACCCTTATAAATATTGATTTTGGTAACATGATAAAGCTGTTTCCATAAGCCACATATAAAATAGTATCATTACTTTAGAGTAACAGCTCATACACTTTTTAAAAACTCATTAGTATTTAAGATCAGTTGAAAAACACTCTGCTACATAAAGCAAATACATACTTCAAATAAATGAAGCATTAAGCATTCTAAGAGCTAGCTTTCCTTTATTCACTTTAGATAGGTTTTAATTAGAAAATTTTAACTTGAAAAGGTCAGTCTAAAGCCATATTTACTTATTTCTTTAAAAAAATTCACTTTTCTCTAGGCTGTCTATAATTTTCAGCAAGTCTTTAAAATACAAATGTCAAACATTTCCCTTTTTACAAATCAATACAAACATTATGAAAATTTTGGAAGTATCAATAAAGATATTTAAGCCAGGCTAAATGAATATAACCTTTCATTGATTGTGGTGCTTAGAGTAATAATTAAAGGAAATGGAAAACACATCATTTATTCTTTTTATTGATTTTTGTTTGTTATTCATTTTTCTGAGATTTACCTATTAAAAACCCTTTAAAATATATTTTGGTTAGTGTGTGAAATATGCACTTTTGGAAACCCCTAATTGATAAAAAGACTTGTTAAAAATTTTAAGTAATTGAGTAATAGTCATGTATAATTATTCTAAAATAAAATCTAGATATTAAAGCTCACATTAGAGGTCAAGTTTTCAAGAATGTCATCTAGCTTCCTTCTTACTAAACATTTATCACTCTGTTTACTTAATATTTTGAAAATGATTTATAGAGAGTAAACACAAGCTATGCAAAAGTCAAAGATTGGGTTGAAAGTGTTGCTTACCTAGGAATTATGAATACAGTTCATCTTAGATGTAATATATGAAGGCAAACAAGTTAAAGCTCAGTCATTTTTTAAAAATGCATTAGTAGTAGAACAATGGCAAAAAGAATACATATGTTCTACTTGCAAGTAATCATCAGTGATTATATCATAAAATTCTACTGTTTTCAATACAGCTTTTCCCCCTCCCCTCCTCTGTGTGCAAAGATTGAACCTTTTTCACATGCCGGAGGGTTTAAGAGTTCTCAGTCTATCATTAGCTTTGCTATAATTTACTACCACCCACATGATATCAAATTATGCTTTTTAATAGATAAGAAACACATATGATTTACAGCCTTAAATCACTTCTTTAATAAACTTGACTGTACCAACCAAACTTAAGGATCTACAGTTCACATGTTTTAAACCAAATGTAAAGAGAAAAAGTCATACAAATAATAAAGGGCAGGATCGAGACTGCTTTTAAAGAATTCATTCCTCAGCTTATTTTACAATCATTATGTTAACATTGTATTCCTTTGTAAAATATCAGTAAAAATTTGTAAGCTGTTTACATTTGAGGCAAAAATAAAGAACTTGAAAAGAACTTAACTGAAATAAAGATAACAGTTACCTTTGTTACTGACTGGTGCAACTTATACAGTGAATTCACTACTGCCACATTTCTTCTCTGCCCTTCGGTGAGAGGCCCAATCACCTGACTCGCATCTCCTTGCGTGGAGAGCTGTAAGAATTCAACACAAAAAGAAATTACCAAAATCATAGCTCATATTTAAATGGGGGTGGGAGGAACTCATGCCCCCCAATAAAGAAAATATCAACTAGAAATATTCAGGTCACGCTTTGGGCTTTAGGCACAGTCAGGAACCTCTGTAGATAACACCATGGATATGGAAGTCCAAGCGGTCCGCAAAAGAAGAACACTCTTCATCAGTACCTCATGGCTCATGGGCCCCTGAGGCAGGTGTGACCCATAAGCTCAGTGTGTGCTGTCATTTTAATATATCAGCCTAGTACTCCTAGGCAATACCTTCTGGCAACTGCCAGTAAGTTTGCTTTCTATTCAAAAGCTCAGAATTAAGCAATCAAAAAGAAAAAATAAATAAAGGAAAAAAGGGAGGGAAGAATGGAAAAGAGGGAAAAAGGAAAGAAAAAAGGAATAAAAAAACCCTAGATCCTATGTACATTTGACAGCCATCATAATACCCCACTGAATTAAGTTGTGAAAAAGGGTATTACTCTTATTTTCATAAATTAAAAAAATAGATAAAAAAGGGAGTTATCAAAGATTATACTGTACATGGATGATCAGTTGAGATAGTATGAATAACTTTCTACTCCTGGTCTTTAATTTACTTCTAAATATGTAAGCTAAGAGAAGAGGACATGGAATGCTTTCCTGAGTTAGTCTAAAACTATTACAGTTTGATTTTAGAAAAAAAAATCCACATATAAACCATTCTCATACTGATCGGATTTTAATCTTATCCTCTATTAACAATTATTATTTAAATGCAAATTGAACTTGGTCAGGACAAATAAAACATGATTCAAATTAACACTATGAATGTGAATGCTGATTTCAAAAATATGGAAAATCAGCTTTTCAGTAGAAACTAAGAGCATCTTCCCTTTGTTACAGTGAGCCAAACAAAATACAAAACACTCTTTGTTCTACTTTAATAGACACACACACATTTTCAAAATTAAACTTAATTTCTACTTTATCAACTCCTACTTGTGCTAATTAAGTACAATTAAAAAACATTAACAACTGCAATTAAAAAAAGGGAATAATTCTTTGTTAAAGTTACAACCCATGACAATGGCTATTAAGTTGACATAAGGATTTTTGATATCAGGTTTAATAATTCCCAATTTATTTTGCCTTTCCTTATAGACATAGTCATCAACTTGCAATCAGGTTGTGTTTTAAAATGGTCATTCATTAACTGGTGGTCTGAAAAAAGTCATATTTTGTTAATAGAAACTATGTTAATTAACAGCTAGACTCTCAGAAGAGCCTACCGAATCCAATTTAACCTGCAATGTGGTGAACTGATAGACTCTGAGCTCCCATGAGATAGCAGAGGATGGGCTCTGTGTTATGATGAGGGTGGGGAAAGGCTCCTAAATAAGCCACTTTGAAGATTAAAGTGGCAATGGTAAGTGGCATGAGTAGTAACTGCAGACACAGGCAGTCAGATGCTATACATGCACCTATCTATAATGGTCATCCAAAAGTTGTAAGTTCTAGCTATATAATATAATCCAATCTCTCTTACTTCTCTTGAGATTCACTCCAAATAATTTTGAAGTACTAACAAAGAAATGGGAAAGGAGAATAATTTTTTATGTTATTTTATTTCCATTTACTTTGTGTATTTTATATTCAGCAAAGAGACAATGTCACTGCTAGAAAAGGGTGATTATTTTATTACTGGGGACTGATCATATGTTTAGGGCTTAAAAGTAGAGAAAGGCCCCTTTCACACACATTATAATGCTATAATAAAAAAGACAGATAGTAACAAATGTTTAATCAAGATGTGGAGAAACTGGAACTCTCACACATTATTGGTAGGAATGTAAAATGGAGTGGCCACTTGGAAAACAGTCTGGTGGTCTCTCAAAGTATATACAAAGTGACCATATACACAGCTATTTGACTCCTAGTTATACATACAAAAGAAATAAAAACACATTCACACAGAAGTATGAATATAAGTGTTCACAGCAGCATTATTCCATAGCATAACAGCCCCCAAATGGAGATGTCAACCAACTGTCAATCAACTGAATGGATAAATATGATGTAGTATGTCCAGACAATGGATCATTACTTAGCAAGAAAAGGAATGGAGTTCTGATACATGTTACAACATGGATGAACCTTGAAAACATTCTAAGTAAAAGAAGCCAGTCACAAAAGACCACAAAATGAATGATCACAAAACAGACTTCTTTCTACCACTTAGAGTAACCTGTGGCTTCAATTTCTTCATCTGTAACATGGAATATTATAGTTAATACCAAAATATGCTTTGTAAACTGTCAAATGCCTTAGCAGTGTAAGGTATTATTTTTATCTCCAGACAGTGCTATGTCTTGTTATTTGTTTCTTTTCACTTATTCTTTGTTTGGTCTTTCTCTGTATACCCCAGTCCCCAGCTCGAGCCTATCTCAGCACTGGCCAGAAACCAAAGGCACAGACTAGGACTGAGGAATCAGAACCAAAAGCCAATGAAGCTGCCTAGAGTTACAGAGTGAAATTTGGCTCTTTCAGGGTTGTGGTAACAAAGCATTTTATACAGAATAAGCATTTCACAATCTTCCACCCATCTTGAGCCATTTTTAACTTTTATTGTTTCAAGCTATTTCCTTCATTTAAATTCTTTAAAACTGACTTTTATTAATTCATATTCATGTTCAGCAAGGTATCTTTAAGTAGCAGATACTCATTAGATAGCTGTTGAATGACTGAAGGGTAGAATAATGGTTTCTTGTTGTACTTTCAAAGTCCGCCATATCTGAGATGAATAAAATTGTACAGAGGTACAAAAACACAGCTTTGTCTGTAAAGTATTAGGAACAAGGGGACTACAAAGGTAGGAGCAATAGGAGATTCAACACTGTGAGAAATGACATACTGGTGAATCATGTTACACTATGCAATACAGTCTGGAAAGATGTCGGGAACCAAAAAAGCTCCATTTGAGTTTTAAAAATCACACACAGACACTCTCTCTCTCTCTCTCTCTCTCTCTCTCTCTCTCTCTCTCTCTCTCTCTCTCTCTCTCTCAGAAGTAAAGGGAATCCAAAACCTAAATGCATCCTTAAATATAATTAAAATGGTTCCTATGTGCAAATGACAAGACATATTATTCCTTTTTAATTTTAACTATCTGAAAAAAATATTTTTCACACATTTTAATTCTGTATATCTGCTCACTTGGAACATTGCATGAATTCAATGCATGAGAAACAACTGAGACTGAATCCCTGGAACAATGAGAGGCTATATAGTTAATATGAAGAATGTTTTTATGTAATTGTTACTTTGCAGATGAAATGACCAAGGTCTCCCTAACATCACAGTTGAGGGCTAGAATAAACAAAACTGACAATTCAAGAAGTAAGCTGCATGAAGGTTTATATTTTTATGTAGAAAATCTATAAGGAATTACAAAGCTGGTAACTCAGAAGAATGTCTAAGAAGAACACAGAAATACACTATGGACTAGTTATGAATTAAAGAAGGTTGCCTTCCAGATATTATGGAACTACTACTAGTGCTCTTATTTATCTATAATTTTCAATACAGCTAAGGTATGGTCAAGACTGCAGGATAACTACTTTTTGTGAATTTGTTCAGAATTCTTCTGAATATTCTTTGCAAGCATACATAATACAAATGAGAAAAACATGCAATTAGAATTTCATAGGTTTAGAGCAGAATAATGTAAAATATATTCACCTATAATGCTTTCCTGAATGAAAACAACACAAAACATTTTTATACTTAAATCAGGAATTTTTAACAAAAACTTTGAAGTTCTGATGAACCTTTAGTTATATCTATATTTATTTTTCTAAAGGTGTTGAGCATGTTTGCATTATAATTACCAATTTTTAATGTGAAATTTATATTAAGATAAAATCTTCTGATTTATGCTTTCCAATTTGGGGGGGTCACAGAAAAAAAAAAGAATACATCGAAAGGCAAAATATTATTGTTACTGTTATTATTTTAATGAAAGTAAACAGGGCAAATATCTGGCTCTCAGATTGTCACTCTCCCTCCGAGGCATGTAGAAGACATCAGCAATGAACTGTGGCCCTGAGATGGTCTCTCAACACAGTGCTCCAGGCAGTGACTGCAAAACTCTTAGACCTGACACAGGGGATGAAATCTATCAGTTTTTCTGGACATACGGTTTAATGATTCTAAGTATATTCCATGGTTCATCTAAATGTTATCTTTATCTAGGTCAAGAGATGCTCATGAGCAACATATTCCAAGAGCCTCAAAATTTCTGTGTCCTTACATATTCCACTATTAGAAGTGTATCCTAAGAAAAAAAATACTGAAGTTAAATACACAAGGATAATGTTATTTATAAAACAGAAATTGGAAAGCCATAATTGTCTAGGAATATAGCACAGTTTGGTCTGTTAGGCAATTTACATGATGGGACAAATAACAATGGGTGATGTTTATGCTATGTTACTTCTAAAAAAAAAAAAGCAGACTTGTCCATGCAGCAGTTTGTTCTCACAAAAAGACTGGAAAGAAAGCAAAAATATAAAGAATTAGTATGAAGCATCACACAATGAGGAAAGTTTCCAAAGTTCTAGTAAAGGGCACTGTGGAAGTCCATACAGTATTTAAAAGGTTCACTTGTAGAATACATTTAGAAATTGTTACACAAGATAATTTCACCCATTATAAAAATGAAAAGTGTACAGTGTTCATCGCTGAAAGATTAATACAAGAAAATAAACTGCTTTGGTTACTGTTTGCTTGTCCAAAAGATGGTTTGGGGGCAAGATCATCTCGTTTAAACAACCAATCTGTGACACAGATAAAAAGTACTGATTTTTATTTATATTTATTTATTAAATGCTTTCATTACAAATTAACTGGCTCAGGGTAAAATATACAAGGATTACAATTAAATATCATTTAGCTGATTATAATATGCCAATTTTCCTATAAATATGTAAAATTATACACACACACATGCAAATTATCAAACATCTCTAATAGTAAATAAAGTCTGTAATACATTAGAAATTGTATTGTATTTGGAGTCCAGATGCAGGGCATGTTTTTACAAATGTTCAGCAAAGGACATATCTGTAGGTTTACATAGCAATTTCATTTCCCTGGCAAGTCAACCTAACTAAACTTGCCTGACAAATGAAACTGATTTTCTCAGGTGCTAAAACTACCAGAAGATACTTTCCAGAAAATATTTCTACAGTGGATTTTGCCCTTTCCTGGTTTCATAAATAAGGTACACAGAAGGTATACCTGAATAAGGCAAGTTCTCCTTAAGTTACCCACTGTATATGCTCATTAATGTAATAATAGGTGGTGTTTTGGGTTATTATACATCTTTGTTCTAAAGTGACTCTCATCAGAGTCAGTGGGAGACATGGCTGCTTGCCCCTTTACTCTTTAAACAGCCTTTGGTTACTGTATTTTGTGTTTCCTTTCTCTTTTTCTTTAAATTTAGGTGATTTTATTAGTCCTTTTTTCCTCTTATTCCTAAGGTATCAGTTTTATCTTTTTGATCTTATCCTTTTACCTTGGTCTAACTTGCTTTAGAGAGGGAAACTAGATAACTAACCACATAAAAGCTGGGAGACTTACCATTGAACTGAAGTATATACTTTAGTTCGTGGACACGGTGACATCAATTCTAGCGGTTCAGAGGATGTTTTTACACCCTTCCTCATTTTACTTCTATTTCAGACTGTTGAAATTTGTCAAATATTTGATCACTTGATAAAAAGATGGGAGGTTGTTACTATATATCTATCTACAAATAAGGACAGGTACATTCAACCACAGAACAATCACACAAATCTCTTATCAGAGATGATAGTTTGAGATGGGTTCCCTTTTGAACACTTAACATATCATTGGAAAGCCAGAAATAAAATCTAATCTTGTTTCTACATGAGACATGAGCAAGACCAACACACAGGAATAAAATACAATTTTATAATTGGAATCTCTATTGCTCAGACATCCTGTGTTCCTGGTACAAAGCCTTTTATCAACCTACCTTTCTCATTAGCTTCCTCTAGATCTTCTCTCATGCTCCTGTCCTTTAGGGCAAAATCTCCAACCAGGCATATGGAATTTGGTAACCACAGTTGGTGGGGACAGCAACCACAATTTGCTAAGAATGGATCATTTAGAGCTCACTTTATTTTTCTTCAAAGGACCTTATGCTTTTGAACAACAGATGAAATTTCCACCTACCTACAACCGATCACTAGCTCCTAAACACTGGCCTTGTTAATTAAATTTAGAGACATATGTCTGCATATTTTTAATTCTTTGAAGAAGAGAGAACTGTTCACTGACAGGTATCCTGAGCTTTTCCCATTTTCCAATAATGAATACTATGACTAATTTCTTAATCAACAGAAAAACTCTTCACATATACATAAAGTATAAAAAATAAGGCCTCTTTGATTTAGGGTAAATTGGGTTTCATATAATCCAAATTTCAAACACTAGCATTTCCAAAAGAAATGAAAGCTTACTACTTTCAGGGATGTAAAATGACTGAAATCCTAGCAACCTACTACTAAGAGCTAAGTTAGTCAATTGAAAAAAAAATTAGGTTATATTTTATATAGAGAATAGTACTTTTATAGTTTTTGAGAGATATAAATTCTAATGTAACTAACCTTATAATTTTGTGTGAATTACTAATTTTCATAGCAAAGAAGTTCTATATATATTGTTAAAAGATCAATTACAATTAAAGTCTTAGTAATAAAAACTTTTCTATAATTGAACTACAAACTGATAAGGCTCTCTCTGAATATCAATATTAATAACTGTATATAATATCAAATCAGGAAAAAAAGAGTTGATTACCTGAGAGTAATGATTATCTAAAAAACTAGAATTTATTTTTGCAAAATCTGGCAATGTCATTCCATGTTTGTATCTGCCATGAGTAACAATAATTGTCTGAGAAGGGGTCTAAAAGAGGTAGTTCTGAAGATCATCATTCTACCCCCTTAACCTGTACAACCTCCCATTTGGATAGATTTGTTAATTCTCTCTGAAATTCTATCCATTAGTCTCTGACACTGTGTTGTAATGTGTGTCATAATTCTTACACCTTCCTAGTAAATTGTTACTTTCCTCCTTTTCTGACACCTCTCCTCTAATTCCTAATAATGCTTATTTTTTCTGATGTTAATACAGTTGTTACACCAGCTTTCATCTAATTAGTATTTGCCTGAAATATTTTTTTCCATTTCTTTACTTTGATCCTTTATATGTCATTATATGTAGATATATCACACCAGGCTAAATTTAGTTACTGTTTCTATCCAAACTGAGAAATGTCAGTGGCCAATTTAGTCTATTTATTTATTGTGATCAGTAATAAATTTGGAATCCATCTTACTTAGAACTTTTCATTTTTATTTTTCTTTTATTAAGGTAACATTGATATATAATCTTAATGAAGGTTTCACTTGAGCAACATTGTGGTTACTACATTCACTCATATTATCGAGTCCCCACACACACCCCACTGCAGCCACTGTCCATCCACATAGTAAGATACCAGAGTCAGTACTTGTCTTCTCTGTGCTATACTGTCTTTCCCCATGACCCCCTTACATTATGTGTGCTAATCATAATACCCCTTAATCTTCTTCTCCCTTCCCACCCACCTACCCTCTCACACCCATCCCCTTTGGTAACCACTAGTCCCTTCTAGGCATCTGTGTGTGTGTCTGCTGCTGTTTTGTTCCTTCAGTTTTTCTTTGCTGTTATACTCTACAGATGAATGAAATCATTTGGTACTTGTCTTTCTCCTCCTGGCTTATTTCACTGAGCATAATACCCTCTAGCTCCATCCATACTGTTACAAAAAATGGTAGGATTTGTTTTCTTCTTATGGCTGAATAATATTCCACTGTGTATATGTACCATATCCATTCATCTACTGATGGACACATAGGTTGCTTCCCTATCTTGGCTACTGTAAATAGTGCTGCAATAAACATAGGGGTACATATGTCTTTTTGAATTTGTGAACTTCCTTTCTTTGGGTAAATTGCTAGGAGTGGAATTCCCAGGTCAAATGGTATTTCTATTTTTAGTTTTTTGAGGAACCTCCATATTGCTTTCCACAATGGCTGAACTAATTTACATTCCCACCAGCAGTGTAGGGGTTTCCCCTTTCTCCACATCCTCACCAGCATTTGTTGTTCCTTGTCTTTTATTTTGGCTGTCTTAACTGGTGTGAGGTGGTATATTTCATTATGGTTTTAATTTGCATTTTCTTCATGATTACCGATGTGGAGCATCTTTTCATGTGCCTCTTGGCCATTTGAATTTCTTCTTTTGAGAATTGTCTCTTCATATCCTCCGCCCATTTTTTAATAGAGTTATTTGCTTTTTGGGTGTTTAGGCATGTGAGTTCTTTATATATTTTGGGTGTTGACCCCTTATCAAATATGTCATTTACAGATATATTCTCCCATACTGTAGGATGCCTTTTTGTTCTGCTGATGGTGTCCTTTGCTTTACAGAAGCTTTTTAGTTTGATGTAGTCCCATGAGTTCATTTTTGCTTTTGTTTCCCTTGTCCAAGGAGATGTGTTCAGGAAAAAGTTGTTCATGTTGGTATTCAAGAGATTTTTGCCTATGTTTTCTTTTAAGAATTTTATGGTTTCATGACTTACATTCAGGTCTTCGATCCATTTCGAGTTTACTTTTGTGTTTGGGGTTAGATAATAATCCAATTTATTCTCTTACATGAAGCTGTCCAGTTTTGCCAACACCAGTTGTTGAAGAGGCTGTGATTTCCTCATTGTATATCCATGACTCTAGGAACTTTTTATATGTTTTTTTTCCTTTTCATTCTGTTTATTTTTCATCCTTTTATTGGCCCGGTACATTTCTCTTTTATCCATTTTTCCATCAATTCATTTAGAATTTAAATATCCTATTTCTATTATTTTAGTGGTCATAATTAATTGTTACAATTCATATTCAAGTAAATGTATCTGTGGCTTTACAGTCCTTCTGAACAATATCAGCACTTCAGAATTTTAAAAACTCACTATCCTTTTCTAAACTTTAATGTGTGCTTGTATTTTTAGTTCTATCTTCTTTCTATGCCCCAAATTAGTCACTACTACTTCTTTGCAATGAAGGCTTTGGTTTACCTACATGTTTACCAATTGTTTTGCGCCTACTAGTACTTCTTGCATTTCAATCCTTCTTTTTGAGTTAGATTTCCTCCTTCTGTGTTCAATCTTAAAATGGCTTCCCTCTCGAACAAAACAGCAGCAGACTCACAAACTGCACGAAGGGACTAGCGGTTACCAAAGGGGTGGGGTTGGAGGAGGGTGGGTGGGGAGGGAGGCAGAAGGGGATTGAGGGGTATTATGATCAGCACACATGGTGTGGGGGGGATCATGGGGAAGAAAGTATAGCACAGAGAAGACAAGTAGTGATTCCATGGCATCTTACTACACTGATGGACAGTGACTGCACTGGGGTATGGGTAGAGACTTGATAATATGGGTGGATGCAGTAACCACATTGTTTTTCACATGAAACCTTCATAAGAGTGTATATCAAGAGTACCTTAATAAAAAAATTGTATATATATAAAAAAAGAAATGGCTTCCCTCTCACTTAGAGCAGAGGTCAAAGCCCTTTACTACATCTTATAAGTGCTGGCATGATCTGGACTTAAGGTTACAGAATTTCAAGGACATTAAATTGGGTCACAGGAATTCTAGGAAAGCAAGAGCAGTAGTCAGTTGCTAGCCTCTCAGCATTAAGGAATCCAAGTGTATAAGCAAGATGGAAGAAGTAGAGTCCTTGGAACCAGAGGCTCTGGGGTTGAAGGTGCCACTTCATGATGGTATAAGTAAAGGCCAGAACACAAATTGCTTTAACAGCTACCAGACTTCTGTTGGCTTTTAAGCCACTTACTTACACCTACTTCCTTAGCCCCACTCAGTGTGATCAGTCCCTCTGGGTGCCAAGTGAATTATTTTTTCTGTTAAAAACTTGCATATGGTAAACAGAAGGAACAAAACACAGCAGACTCACAGATGCCAAGAAGGGACTAGAGGTTATCAAAGGGAAGGGGTTGGGGAGGTGGGGGGGGAGGGAGAAGGGGATTAAGAGCATATAATTAGCACTCACATATAATTAGGTCACGGGAAGACAGTACATCACAGAAAAAACAAGTAATGACTCTATAGTATCTTACTACAGTGATGGTAACTGCAGTGGAGCGGGGGTGAGGACTTGATAGATAATATGAATGAATGTTGAAACCACAATTTTGTTCATGTGAAAATTTCATAAGAGTATATATCAATGATACTTTAATTTTAAAAACTTGCATATGGTAGAAATAGAAACAGAACTAACTCAAAGGTATAAATTGAAAAACAAATGTTCTCTTTCCACATCCTTAGTCCCATTCCCCTCAGTCACACACACTAACAGTATCTTGCTGTGATGTTCCAAAAAAAAAGTAAAAGAAAAAAGAAAAAGCACAAAACATCAGTTATGTACCTGTTTTACTTTCAGGGACTACTAAATTTACTGTTTTAACCTTCTTTTTCTCTAGCTTAATAATGTATCTTAGAGACTTTTCCAAATCAACACATAAAAATCTTTACAAGACTACAGAGCATTTCCCTCAGTAATATGTAACCAAGCTCCCAAATTATCAATATTTTTTTGAAGTTACTTTCTATGGATGCTTGAGAGAGAAAGGAAGGGGATCTGAATTCCCCAGAGCTCAATATTCCTTGTCATTACTGTCAATCCCTGAAGGTATTAGAATGATTACATTAAGAAATTCCATTTCTCAACTAAATATGGTTCTCAGAAAAGATAGTGCTCAAGTATATTTTGAATTAATAAAGGTGAAAATAAATTTCCACCCAAGAAAAGATGCCTTACACACATTCAAATATCCCTTTATTTTCTCCAAATTTCCAAATGTACATCATGCTATCTTTAGTTTTAGTTTTTTTTAGGAAGTTCTTAGATGTTTAAATTGGGAGAGGTGGGTGGTTGGTGAACAAACGAAGAAAAAAAGACACTTCCACTTTTCCCAATCTGTATCCTTTTTCCCTTTTTTCCTAGGATTAGTTTATTAAATATTATAACTTCCATAATTTATAAAGCCCTCCATAACCTTCCAAGTTCTAGACTGGATGATCATTTTCCTATAAAGCTAGGAGATACCCATGTTCCACCTATACATATCCCTATGCAGTTTTTTAAAGTATTTTTAATTGAAATGTAAGATTGAGAGAAAAATGTACAAAAAAAATCAATATATAGATAAATGAATTATCATAAATCAAAAAGTTTTGTAACCACAAACAGACAGAAAAATTTAAATACTACTGGCACTCCAATAACCCTCCCTTGTGGTCCCAACTCAATCACTATCTCCTTACTCCTACAAGGTGACTTCTTTATATAAATGGAATCATTTAGGACATATTATATCATTTCACTTATAATAACATTATTACTATGTGTTTGTATTTTTCTCAACATGTTTATGAGATTCATACATGAGGAATGTATATAAGCTATCATTTGTTCACTTTTTAATACTGTATAGTATTCCATCGATAAATAGCTCAGAATTTAGTATCCATTCTACTGCTGAAGGGCATTTGGGTTGTTTTTAGTCTGGGGCTATTACAAGTAATGCTCTTGGTGTACACACACAGGCATTCCTAGTAGGTTTTCCTTTCACATTTGGACCCACATTCTACCTGAAATTGACTTTTTGTCCCTATTGGGGGTCGACTTTCATTTTTTTCCACAAGGCTATCTAACTGACTCATCATTACTTACTGAAAAGACCACCCTTACACACAGCTCTCCAGTGCCATCTTTGGCACACAACAGGTCACCATAAACATACGGGGCTATTTCTCTTTCAATGTTCTATTTCTCTATCTTTGTACTAATACTTAACTATCTTAATTATTAAAGGCTTCTAATGGGTCTTGATATTTAGTAGAGCAAATCTTCCCAATGTTAAAAAGTACAGTGTTACACTGAACCTACGAATCAATTTTGGAAGAATTAACACATTTATTATTCTGAGTTGCTCAATCTATGCATAAAGCATGTGCCATCATTTATCTCTTTCTCTCAATAAAACTTTGTTTTCAGTGTAGTCTTGTCCATATTTTATCACATTATTCATAGGAATTTGATATTTTCTAATGCCATGAGTGTTTCTTAAAAATAAATTCTATTTTCTGATTGTAGCTATTAAACAGAAATTGAAAGAAAAAGAGGAGATGCAAACTCAACAGTCCAACCAGGTTTATTGCTGACCTGAGAGGGACTCCTGTGTCCTGACCAGCAGAACAAAGGAAGGGGGCCTCTAATAGGTCAAAAGGATTTTTATGGCCAGGGTTTTCAGTGGGCTTTTTGAGGGGAGAGATCAGGGGAAAGGTGGGCTTTGTAGCTTGCTGACATGTCCTCTGGAGGATGCTTGTAGCCTAGGTAAGATGACACCTAGGTCTGAGGTAGTGGGTGGGTTTATTGGAAAGGTGGTACTCAGGTTCAGACTCTATCACTCCCTACATGTTACCCTCTGATCAGAGCTGTCTGAGTTTTCAAAATTTCACCAGGAGCCCCCTGGGGACTGCAGATGAGGATATTCCCTTCTCCAGGCAGCTTTGAAGCACACAACCTCCTTGACACCAGCAAGTTTGCCTGGAGGCATCAATTAATGTGATTCTGCACATAGTTCCCCCAACCCAGTGCCCTATTCTCCACAAAGTTCCCTTTTATAGCACTCTCCCTTTAAAATGGCACTTCAGGGATGTTGTTAGGACACTGGCCCACCATTTTCCCAGGCTGTTGGCCGCCTGAATAAAGCAACTTTCCTTTTCATCAACACCTGTCTCTCGCGTTCTGGCCTTTTGACCAATAAGCAGCTGAACTTGGGTTTGCAACCAAGCCACGACCTGGTAACAATAACTTTCAACCACGAGTTGGTAATCTCCAAAATCCCTTAACAGACATCTTAAATTAACGGTTTCTACCCTATGGTATTGAAAAATGATTTTAAAAAGATTATCCAAGAACAAGAAAGATTTTCTTGATTCTCATCACAGAACACTTTGCATATGCACCATTTTTTAGGAATGTCTCAGAAAACATTCTGAATTGGGACATCACATTAGTGAGTTGATTAAAAGTTGGCTATCCCAAAAGTGCTCTCTGTTCCTAATACAGTAAAGGACAATTAAAGCAATCAATAGCTTCTAAGATGAAAAAGGACTCTTTATATTCAAATGCAGTGAATTTTAGTTTGCATCCTAATTATAAAAGGAAGTATTTGTGTAGCTTTCCTTCTTCTCCTCAGTTTGCTCCTGGTGGCTGGTGGTTTTACAGTAGCCCTTACAATGATGCCACACTTCCCACCACCACCACCACCACAGCTTTCCAATTCAGAACAGTATCTAATTCTTTCATCTTAGAGATCCCATCACATGGAGATATACTGTGGATCCAATTCCCAGGTGAGTTTTGGCCCCGGTTCCACTTGCAAGGCAATCTTGCCCCATGCCACACTAAGCTGATGCCTATAGCAGCCCTAGAAAGTAAATGTAGGTTTTCTTTATATTGTATTTAGGAACATGGTTATATATTTATTTGTACGTGTATTTGTATGTCTGTGTGTGCCAGGGAAGAGGATGCTCTGGGTGAACCACAGCCTAACCTTGACTACTGCTAACAACTTTCTCTCTTGGAAACATACTCAAATAGTATAATTTTGAAACATGCATAGGGAATTAAATTATAATCCCATACCCTGTAACAGGGACAAGATTAAAAGTTTTTCTTGACTGTTGACATGCTTGAAAAGATGTAAAAGCTCTGCAGTGTTAAAGACTTCCAATTTCAGCAAAAATGGAACACGTAATTCAGGTTAATACTTTCAATGAGAAAACCTAAAAAAGCTGAATATTTTAAAAATCTTTATAGTATCAAAGTGCTAACAAAGCAGTGAAACCAGTTCAAGCCTCTAAATACCACTTTTATTTCCTGAAATTGGTATGGAAAATTCTATTTATTCAGATAATGAAGAAATTCTACTTAGTGAAATAAAGGGGGGAAAAAAAGCATATTTTGTAATGAAAGAAATAAAGAAAAAATAGAGAATTTATTTGACTATATGCTTATAGTAATGAAAACAAGTTTGGAACAATTAAGATTAGAGAATATAATAAGGTATCAAAACATGTCAACAAAGACAAAAACTCATGAGTTTTTTAAAGTAATATTAATATTAAAGTCATTAAATGAATTACCATACTAATGAATTTTCTCTTTGACTATTAAGTTGAAGTCAAATGCCATGAAAATTTAATACATGCTTGAGAGAAAATATTTGCAAACATGTATATCATAGAGGGATTCTAATATCCAAAATATATAAAGAACTCATACCATTCCGTAGCAAAAAACTACCAATGCAATTAAAAAAAGGCAAAAGATCTTTATGGGTATTTTTCAAATAAGATATACACAAGGCCAATAGGTCATGAAAAGGTGCTCAACATCACTTATCATGCAAGAAATGCAAATCAATACCTCAATAAGATACACTTCACACCTGCCAGAGAATGGCTATTATAAAAAAAAAAGCCAAGAAATAGCAAGTGTTGGTGATGATGTAGAGAAAAGGGAACCCTCATGCACTGTTGGTGGGAATATAAATTGGTGTAGCTACTATGAAAAACAGTATGGAGTGTCCTCGAAAAATAAACCGGTAGAACTACCAGCAATTCCACTTCCAGGTATTTATCTTAAGAAAATGAAATCACTATCTTGAAAAGATATTTGGGCCCTTTTGTTCATTGCAGCATTATTTACACTAGCCAAGGCACTGAAACAACAGTAGTATATAGAAGGATGAATGAATGGATAAAGAAAATGTGATACAAATATGTATGTGGGGGGTGCATATGTACATATGTGTATACATACACACAACAGAATGTCTACTCAGCCAAAAAAAAAGAAGGAAATACTGCGATTTATGACAATACGGATGGAATTTCAGGGCATTTTATGCTAAGTAAAGTAAGTCAGACAGAGAAAGACAAATACTGTATGATGTCACTTATGTGTAGAACCTAAAATAAAAAACAAAAAAATGAACTCATAAACACAGAAAACAGATGGTAGCTGCCAGAGGCAAGGGCAGGAGAGTGAATAAAATGAGTAAGATGGTCAAAACGTACAAATTTCCAGGTATAAGATTGAATTCTGGGTATATAATGTACAATAGGGGGACTACAGTTAACAATACTGCACTGTATATTTGAAAGTTACGAAAATAGTAAATCTTAAAAATTCACAAGAAAAAAAGTTTATGCTGACTCTGGGAAACTAAAGATGGTGGCATGAGAGGTGACACAGAGGTCTCCTCCTAAAACTACATATAATAGAAAATATAATTAATACGACTAATCCTGAAAGAGCAACAGGAAAGAAGGCCGCGCCACTGGAGAAAAGAACAGACTTCACAGTACAGGGTAACGTACCAAACCTGTGACCCAGTGGGACCCAAGACCTTCCCCTACCCCAGCTCACTGGCAGGACGAACAGAAATGGAGCAGGAAGGGAGTGGAGGCCTGGGACTGCTGAATGCCTGGCTCCGTAGATCTGCTCTTGGAGCACAAACCTACACTGCATGGTGGTCTGGTGATTGGGGGATTTGGAAAGCTAAGACAGGCAAAACACCTGATGAGATTACACCTGCTTGTGGAAAACAGGGATCCATATCTGGCTGCTCTGGGACAAAATAAAGGTGGGCAGTCTGAAAGACTTCCTAACAGTGAGAGGGCTGCTAAAGGAGCAAGGATTACCCAGAGCTTACTGCTCAGGAGAAAGGACAGGGTGACAAAATTATCCAGATGCACTCTGCCCAGCAGGTTGGGAACTTTGAGCACCTTCAGGCGCTCCATACCCCTGGCGCGATTTGCAGCAGCTCCAAGGCACCCCTACATGATATGCAGCCTACTGCACCTTCTTCCCGGCCAGCCTGCAGGTGGGTCCACAAAGCAGCAAAGCCTGCCCTGGCATCAGGTTAGCCAGAGGGAAGCCCAGCCTACAGCAGCTACAAACGCAGAGCATAGAGGCTTCTACCTGTGTGCTCGGCCCAGTGGTTCTGACAGTGGAGACAGGCATAGCAACAGTGAAGCAGGAAGCAGCTCTTTCTTCCCACCAGGTACCAATACCACTCTCCTGTGACCCCCGACATTGCTCCAGGGGCTAAGCAACTCCAGAGAGTAGAGCTTCTGGGCACTAGAGGGCACCACATACAAATACGAAACATCAAATGTACCAGGTTCAAAGCAAAATTCCACGTACACCAGAAAAAGAGTCAAATGAAACCAATCTCATGAATCTTCCTGAAAGAGAATTCAAAATAAAAATCATAAACAAGTTCATGGAGATACATAAAAATATTGAAGAATTCAGGAATGAATGCTGGTCAGAGATCCAATCATTATGGAACACAGTATCAGAAATGAAACATACAATGGAAGGTTTTAAAAGCAGATTAGATACAGTGGAGGAGATGATGAATGAAATAGAAATTAGAGAAGAGGAATACAAAGAAGCTGAGGCACAGAGGGAAAAAAGGATCTCTAAGAATGAAAGAATATTGAGAGAACTGTGTGACCAATGCAAATGGAAAAATATTTATATTATAGGGGTACCAGAAGAAGAAGAGAGAGAAAAAGGGAAAGAAAGTGTCTTTGATGATGTAATTGCTGAAAACTTCCCCAATCTGGGGAAAGAGATAGTCTCTCAGGCCATGGAGGTACACAGATCTCCCAACTCAAGGGGCCCAAGGAAGATAACACCAAGACATATAATAATTAAAATGGCAAAGAACAAGGATAAGGACAGAGTACTGAAAGCAGCCAGAGAGAGAAATAAGATCACATACAAAGGAAAGCCATCAGGCTATCATCAGAATTCTCAGCAGAAACCTTACAGGCAAGAAGGGAGTGGCATGATGTATTTAATGCAATGAAGCAGAAGGGCCTCAAGCCAAGAATACTTTATCCAGCAAGATTATCATTTAAATTTGAAGGAGGGATTTAACAATTTCCAGATAAGCAAAAGCTGAGAGAATTTACCTTCCACAAACCATCTCTACAGTGTATTTTGGAGGGACTGCTATAGATGGAACTGTTCCTAAGGTTTAATAGCTCTCACCAGAGGTAATAAAACCAAAGTAAAGAAAGTAGAAAAGTTAATTACTAAGCAAATGCAAAATTAAATCAACTACCCCCAAAGTGAGTCAAGGGATAGACAAAGAGTATAGAATATTATACCTAATATATAAAGAATGGAGAAGGAAGAGAAAGGAGGAGAAAAAAAGAACCTTTAGATTGTGTTTGTAATATCATACTAAGTAAGTTAAGTTAGACTCTTAGATAGTAAGGAAGTTAACCTTTGGTAACCATGCATCAAAAGCCTGCAATGGCAGTTAAGTACTTACCTATCAATAATCAGCCTAAAAGTAAATGATCCGAATGCACCAATCAAAAGACATAGAGTCACTGAATGGATAAAAAAACAAGACCCATCTATATGCTGCCTACAAGAGACTCACTTTAAACCCAAAGACATACACAGACTAAAAATGAAGGGATAAAAAAAGATATTTCAGGCAAATAATGGGAAGAAAAAGTAGGAGTTGCAGCACTTGTATCAAAATAGACTTCAAAACAAAGAAAGTCACAAGAGACAAAGAAGGACATTACATAATGATAAAGGAGTCAATCCAACAAGAAGATACAACCATTATAAATATCTAGGCTCCCAACACAGGAGCAACTACATATGTGAAACAAATACTAACAGAATTAAAAGGGGAAATAGAATGCAATGTATTCATTCTAGGTGACTTCAACACACCACTCACTCCAAAGGACAGATCAACCAGACAGAAAATAACTAAGGACACAGAGGCACTGAACAACACATTACAACAGATGGACCTAACAGACATCTACAGAGCTAGAGATCTACGCCCAAAAGCAGCAGAATACACATTCTTCTCAAGGCCACATGGAACATTTTCAAAAACAGATCATATACTAGGCCACAAAAAGAGCCTCGGTAAATTCAGAATGACTGAAATTGTATCACCCACCTTCTCAGACCACAAATGTATGAAACTAGAAATAAATTACACAAGGAAAATGAAAAATTCCAAACACATGGAGGCTTCACAACATGCTCCTAAATAACCAATGGATCAATGACCAAATAAATACAGAGATTAAGCAATATATGGAGAAATGACAACAATAATACAACACTGCAAAATCTGTGGGATGCAGTGAAGGCCGTGCTAAGAGGGAAGTGTATTGCAATACAGGCCTACCTCAGGAATGAAGAGCAATCCCATATGAACAGTCTAAACTCAACAATTAACAAAATTAGAAAAGGAAGAACAAATGAGCCCAAAAGTCAATAGAAGGAGGGACATAATAAAGATTAGAGCAGAAATAAATGAAATTGAGAAGAATAAAACAACAGAAAGAATCAATGAAAGCAAGAGCTGGTTCTTCAATAAAACAAACAAAATAGATAAGCCTCTAGCCAGACTTATTAAGAGAAAAAGAGAATCAACACACATCAACAGAATCAGAAACGAGAAAGGAAAAATCACAACGGACTCCACAGAAATACAAAGAATTATTAGAGAATACTATGAAAACCTATATGCTAACAAGCTGGAAAACATAGGAGAAATGGACAACTTCCTAGAAAAATACAACCTTCCAAGACTGACCCAGAAAGAAACAGAAAATCTAAACAGACCAATTACCAGCAATGAAATTTAAGTGGTAATCAAAAAACTACCCAAGAACAAAACCCCCAGGGCCAGATGGATTTACCTCAGAATTTTATCAGACTTTTACAGACAGAATTTTATCTCTGTATAGAGAAGACATAATACCCATTCTCCTTAAAGTTTTCCAAAAAACAGAAGAGGATGGAATACTCCCAAACTCATTCTATGAAGCCAACATCACCCTAACACCAAAACCAGGCAAAGACTCCACCAAAAAAGAAAACTACAGACCATATCCCTGATGAATATAGATGCAAAAATACTCAACAAAATATTAGTGAACTGAATTCAAAAATACATCAAAAGGATCATACACCATGACCAAGTGGGATTCATCCCAGGGATGCAAGGATGGTACAACATTCAAAAATCCATCAACATCATCCACCACATCAACAAAAAGAAGGACAAAAACCACATGATCATCTCCATAGATGCTGCAAAAGCATTCGACAAAATTCAACACCCATTCATAATAAAAACTCTCAACAAAATGGGTATAGAGGGCAAGTACCTCAACATAATAAGGGCCATATATGATAAAGCCACAGCCAACATCATACTTAACAGCAAGAAGCTGAACAAGTCAGGGATGCCCACTCTCCCCACTGTTATTCAACATAATACTGGAGGTCCTAGCCACGGCAATCAGACAAAACAAAGAAATACAAGGAATCCAGATTGGTAAAGAAGAAGTTAAACTGTGACTATTTGCAGATGACATGATATTGTACATAAAACACCCTAAAGACTCCACTCCAAAACTACTAGAACTAATATCGGAATTCAGCAAAGTTGTAGGATACAAAATTAACACACAGAAATCTGTGGCTTTCCTATACACTAACAAAGAACTAATAGAAAGAGAAATTAGGAAAACAATTCCATTCACAACAGCATCAAAAAGAATAAAATACCTAGGAATAAACCTAACCAAGGAAGTGAAAGACCTATACCCTGAAAACTATAAGACACTCTTAAGAGAAATTAAAGAGGTCACTAACAAATGGAAACTCATCGCATGCTCCCAGATAGGAAGAATTAATATTGTCAAAATGGCCATCCTGCCCAAAACAATATGCAGACTCGATGCAATCCCTATCAAATTACCAACAGCATTCTTCAATGAACTAGAACAAATAGTTCAAAAATTCATATGGAAACACCAAAGGCCCCGAATAGCTAAAGCAATCCTGAGAAGAACAAAGTAGGGGGGATCTTGCTCCCCAACTTCAAGCTCTACTGCAAAGCCACAGTAATCAAGACAATTTGGTACTGGCACAAGAACAGAGCCACAGACCAATGGAACAGAATAGAGACTCCAAACATTAACCCAAACATACAAGGTCAATTAATATTCGATAAAGGAACCATGGACATACAATGGGGAAATGACAGTTTCCTCAACAGATGGTGCTGGCAAAACTAGACAACTACATGTAAGAGAATGAAACAGGATCACTATCTAACTCCATACACAAAAGTAAATTCGAAATGGATCAAAGACTTGAACGTAAGTCATGAAAGCATAAAAGTCTTAGGAAAAAACATAGGCAAAAATCTCTTAGACATAAACATGAGTGACCTCCTCTTAAACATATCTCCCCGGGCAAGGGAAACAAGAGCAAAAATGAACAAGTGGGACTATATCAAGCTGAAAAGGTTCTGTACAGCAAAGGACACCATCAATAGAATAAAAAGGTATCGTACAGTATGGGAGAATATATTCATAAATGACAGATCCAATAAAGGGTTGATATCCAAAATATATAAAGAGCTCACACACCTCAACAAACAAAAAGCAAATAAACCAATTAAAAAATGGGCAGAGGAGCTGAATAGACAGTTCTTTAAAGAAGAAATTCAGATGGCCAACAGACACATGAAAAGATGCTCCACATCGCTTGTCATCAGAGAAATGCAAATTAAAACCACAATGATTTATCACCTCACACCAGTAAGGACTGCCACCATCCAAAAGACAAACAACAATGTTGGCGAGGTTGTGGAGAAAGGAGAACCCTCCTACACTGCTGGTGGGAATGTAAATTAGTTCAACCATTGTGGAAAGCAGTATGGAGGTTCCTCAAAATGTTCAAAATAGACTTACCTTTTGACCCAGGGATTCCACTTCTAGGAATTTACCCTAAGAATGCAGCACTCCACTTTGAAAAAGACAGATGCACCTCTATGTTTATCACAGCACTATTTACAATAGCCAAGAAATGGAAGGAACCTAAGTGTCCATCAGTAGATGAATGGATAAAGAAGATGTGGCACATATACAGAATGGAATATTATTCAGCCATAAGGAGAAAACAAATCCTACCATTTGCAACAACATGGATGGAGCTAGAGGGTATTATGCTCAGTGAAATACGCCAGGCAGAGAAAGACAAGTACCAAATGATTTCACTCATATGTGGAGGTATAAGAAAATGAAAAACTGAAGGAACAGAACAGCAGCAGAATCACAGAACCCAAGAATGGACTAACAGTTACCAAAGGGAAAGGGACTGGGGATGATGGGTGGGAAGGGAGGGATAAGGGCAGGTAAAAAGAAAGGGGGCATTATGATTAGCATGTATAGTGTTGTGGGGGGCTACGGGGAGGGCTGTACAACACAGAGAAGACAGGTGGTGATTATACAGCATCTTGTTACATTGATGGACAGTGACTGTAGTGGGGTGTGTGGGGGGACTTGGTGAGGGGGTAGCCTGGTAAACATAGTGTTCTTCATGTAATTGTAGATTAATGATAGCAAAAATAAAAAATAAAAATAAAAATAAAAATAAAATAAATAAAATAAAATAAAATAAAAAAGTTTATGCTGTGCACCTGAAACTAATATGTTATATTCCAATTTTATCTCAATAAAATACATACACACATAAATAAATATTTAAAAATTTTAATACACACTAATGGGATTCAAGTAGGAAGATAAGGCCTTTGGGAATAAAAAGGGAAATTCATGAACCTACATTTTTGGTTATTGCCATGTTCCCAATTTGGTTGTTTGACAGGTGGCATAACTAGTTGGTCCTAATCCTTCATCCCTCTTTGCATCCACCTCTACTGTTTAATACTACACTGTGGATGGATTGTTTTGGTGATCCAAACTTACGGGAATACTTTCTTTCTTGTGCTTCTGCCTTCAGCATGAGATCAAGTCCAGGACAGCTTACTGCAGGAATAGACACATGCAGGAGAAAGCAGAGTGCTAAGGCTAAAGCCAGCCTAGATCAGCAGCCAGACAGCTGCGAGCACACCTAGCTAAGACCAGCAAAGTCATATGGCTACCCTATCTGTCCTGAGAAATATGAGCAATGAATGCTTATTGTCAGCCACTCAGGTACTGTCGTTGTCTGTCATGCAACTCTTGTGGCAACAGGTAATACAGATTTTGACAGATTTTAACTGACAACTTCGAATTTTTTACTTTCTCCTGAAAATATTTCCTAATGATAATAACCATTATTTGACACTTCTGTCTTCACAATGGCTGACTGAATCTCAGACAAGCATGACCAGCTACTGCTAACCTGGCTCAGCCTCCAGAAAAGCAAGCTCTATAAGTCAGGGAAGCAGGTCAGAAAGCTAGCTTAAAGGAAAGAAGGAGTGATCCTAAAATAGTCCAACGTAAAAACTGAGGTACGAAAGGGTGGAAGGCTTTCTAAAGAATCAAGAGGGTAGGGAACCCAAAGGTTTCAGTGTATTTGTACTACAGCTTTAAGTGCATTTGGTCCAAGAGAATCTACTGACCTGTTTCATCTACTTGCACATTATATAAAAACTCTTCCAAGTTATTTCATATTTTTAAAAAATCTTTTATTTATTATAATAAATAAGGTTATTACCATATGATATTACATGGAGCAGTAGCCAGGTAGATGACATTTAAATCTGCATTAAAATAATCTTTGTAAAAATAAAAAGTTGAATGCATATGTTTCTATATCATCATTTAAATATCACACATGTGGTTCTCTTCCATTATAGGAATCTCGAATCTCCAAATTACTTATGAAATTGTACTGTACAAAGAATAATATAAAGAATTTACAAAGCTTTTAAAAACCCTACTACTATTTATAACTACTGACCTCATACACAGCCACCACTGACCTGCATTGAAGTTGAAACCTTCCTTAAATGTCATTCCTATTATTGTTTCAAATGGTCTGAACCTAATTGAATGCCAATCTACTTTCTCAGTTTATAATACTTGACATTTATATCATGACCCTAGATGCCATTCCCTGAAACCATCACATAATACTTACTGTTGAAAAATGCTCTTTAGAATTTACCTTTTAAAAAGACTACTTACTAGTATATTTGCCTATAATTTTGATATCACAAGTTTATAAGCCTATAAATTATAAAGATACCATAATAATTCCCTCCTATACTAATATTTTAATTTTCTTTTAACATAGGACAAGGAAAACATTGACTCAAACTTGTTACAGCAAGGGCTAGTGACATTTTATTCTAAAGGTCACATTTCAGAACTATACAATCACCAATACATCACTATTAAATTATCTACTCAGCTCAATCATAAAATATTATGATATATACATCTATAGGTATATTGTGTATTTTGAACATGTAAGTTTTACTTTCAGTATATTCATTATAACTTCATAATTACTGTCAAGACAAATAACTAATAATTTTTAAATAAACAATCTAAAAATCACTGATCTCATTTTCACAAAAGAGCACCTTGGAAGCTGATATCACGTGATATGTACTAAATTAAACACATATTAGAGGAAGTAAACCCTATTGTTTATAACTCAAGTGAGAATTCATGAGAATCCCTATTATTTCTAAATTAAACTAAAATGTTTAAATACCTACTATGCACCTAATATTTGTATCTCCCCTGCTGCCCCCACCACCCCATTTGTATATTGAAACCTAATACCCAAGGTGATATCTTTAGGCAGTGGAGCCTTCCAAAGGTGATTAGGTCATGATGGTGGAGCCCTCATGAATGGGATTAGTGCCCTTATAGAAGAGGCTTGAGAAAGCTCCCTTGCCCCTTCCATCATGTGAGGTTACAGGGAAAAGACAGCCATCTATGAATCAGGAAAGAGGCTTTCACCAGACACCAAATCTGATGGTGCCTTGATCTTTGGAATTCCCAGCCTCCAGAATTGTGAGAAATAAACTGCTGTTGTTTATAAGCCATTCAGTTTATGGCATTTTTTAATAGCAGCCTGAATGGACTAAGACACTATCCATTAAGAACACAGAAGTTAAATAAACTATGATAAACAAAATATATTATGCATGTATTAAAATAGTAGACATGGACCTCCATGCATATTGTAAAGTAAGTAAATCACAAACGATATGTATAGCATAATCCCACTTTTCTTAAAGAAGAAAACTTATTTGTGTCTCTATATAACAGAGTTTTTTAAAGTTTGGTCTAGAGTCAAATTTGAGTGTGAATACTAGTTTCAACACCCGCTAGCTTGCATTCTACTTTTAGCAGACTACTTTGGACGTGCTACTAGCCTTTCTCAGCCTCAATTTCTATATACTGTAGTGGTGGATATTGATGCCTCCATTCCCTCGGACTGCTGTGAAATAAATGATATAATACATGTAACTGACATGGCATAATTCAAACCACTATAAATGCTTAGTAATGGTAGTTACTCTTAATGGCATACCCTACCTAACCTTAAGAAATGAATTCTCTTTGTTCACCATGTAAGAACTTGTTCATTATGCTTCAGAAGATTGGAGACTGTTGAGAATTAGGCTTGGGGTTGATTAATGATTGTGCATTGGGTCCTCTATACAGAATTTTATTGTTGTTAACAACCATTTGATCAATAAATATGAGAGATGTCCTCTCAAAAAAAAAGAAATGAATTCTCTGGTACCATTTAGAGTCAGAAAAAAAGATTCAAGGATTTGCCCTATGAAGATTTAGGCTTGTATGACACATAATTTTGATGATTAACAAGAGAAGAGACTTAGAAAAAAAGAATACATGTGCAATGATAGAATACTTTCAGATTATTATAAGCATACATATATATATGCGATATATAATTTATATGTTATATGCTTCTATGCCCTAGAACATTTAAATGATGAGGTTGAAAAGGAGTAACACAGTTTTCACAGGCATAGAGAATACATATCCACATACACGTGTTAAGTTTAGATGATCATAAGGATGTTCCACAGAATCAACTTGAAAAATACTTTTACAAGCCTTTATCCTGATGTGAATTAAAGCTACAGGTAAGTATTCTAAAATGTTCTGATAGCCAAGAAATTTCCACAACTAACCTTTAGGGAAATGAATTTCGGGTTCTGGAAAACTACATTCTACATTTCAAGCTCAGTATCTTCAAGTCACTCTTTTTGGAAACAGGCTTATCTTAATCCTAGCTTTCCTTTATCTCACTGCTTGAACATTCCATTAACGATCTGATTTATGTCTCTTTCCAACCTTGTGGACTTAAATTTTTCATCTATAAAAGGAATCCTCCATTTATGATGTAGTTATATCAAATTTCAGGTCAATGTTTCCATTTACAGACAGAGTAAATATTCTACTAAAAAATCTTTTTCAAGTCGTTCTCCCACTTAAAGACTTAATATTTAGTTATTTTTCACTGAATGTTTTCAGTGAAATAATTCTAAAAGAATAGGAATATGGCAATATCAAAGAACAAAGCATACCAAATCTAAAAACTAGAGGAGTGGCAGAAATAGTTCTATTAAAGGCCAAAAATTAGGAGATGAACACCAAAATGTTACTTAAGTCCTTAATCAATAATATATTTTAAAAATATAGCATATGATGCTCTTTGTACTTTTATTTAATGCTTAGGTTTCTTTACAAACTAAAATGAAAGTTGAAAATGACTTTCTATCAACCTTTAGCATTATAGGGTTAGTAGGCCTGAATAATTAAGGGTCACAGACTACTTGACCAACAGTATCAATTCAATTAAATGTTCTGACGTATTTTAATTTGTCAAAGCCTTCTGACATTACTGCCTTAGCTGAAGTTGTATGTTGCCATTACTACTGCCCACTCCTGCCTCAGAAAAGCTAACTACTTTCTATACATACAGTGGCTCTTCCCTAAAATGCTATCCTCAAGTAGGACCATCTTCTAAGGACTTTTTTTCCCTACATCTTCAGTAACTACACTAAACTCTATTGCACAATATTGAATTTCATTTACAGCAGAAAACCATGTTTTTTAAAGCAATGAACATCACGATAAAGCTTCTATTAAAAAAGTTTGAGAGAAAAATTAGTTATCTAATTACCTACCCAGAGCTTCATGGTCTCTATAGGGCCAGTCTTCAATAAACAAATTTTAAAGAAAGATGCTTTAAACTATCTGTCAAGGCTGTAAGAACAACCGAATGGCAACTAGCACCATATTAATATGCAAACAATACCTGGCCATCCATTGCAACTGAAAGTAAGGAGCCTTCATGATATGACTGTTAACATCAAGGATCATTTTATGCAAATTTCTTCAGTTTAGTTTACTACTAGTCTACCCTAAAAATTATTCCAGAACCAACTAGAACTACTAGGACATAGGTAAAACCAGATTGCTTCATTTTTTGATGTTATGATTAGGAGTTATCAGAGAGGCTAAACTGAAAACATGGTTGGCCACTCCTTTAAAGGTAGTAGAAATATCAGATTTTGGTATATTCTCCAAACTTAGTCCATCAATCACAGTTCAAAATATACCAGAGCCTTATTCTTGAATTTGTTAACATATACATACTAGTTAGATACATGTGCTTAACATTAAGCATTAATGTACATAGAATTAAAAGTATGATTCAGTTATATAGCTATTATTTTAAATACATGAAAAAAACTTTCAAAAAGAACAATTTGAGGGTGAAACTTCCATGCTCAAGGGTTAGTACCTTTGAAGTATACATCAACCTTTTTTCTATTACAGTTTGAAACTTCCTCCAATCATTTGCTAACAGTTGAAGTCAATTTCACACTAGGTAACAGTGCATGAATGCTATCTAGAGTGAGTGGTCACATGAGAGGGGAAATCTGATCAATCTGAAGTAATTATAGTTTTTAAAATATACAGCTAGCCCACAAAGTGGCACATGCACTTTGAAAATCCTTATATACAGTGCATTCTGAAAGTATAACAATGGTACAAGGGCCATTTTTAAATAGATGTTAATACTTTTCTGGTTTAAATTCATCAGAAAGCTTCATATTTTCACTGAAGTATAAATGCCAGAAGTTAATATTCAGACAGTTCAATATTTGTCATCAGTCAAGTATTGCATAACTAATAATTTTAAATAAAATCATGAAAGTTTACAGAAAGGATATTACTTACAAGCTGCTCTGATTTTACACCATATAACTGGATGGTCTTTGCCACGTTTTTTGACACAGCTAATGTGAGGTTTGTATCAACAGCAGCTACATTCAGTTCACTGGAGAAAACAAAAACAGGCTTTAATTATAAGCAACATAGTTCATCAACAATGTAAAAAGGAACATAAACCTAAACCCAATAAGCAATGTGGGGATCTTTTTATAGATTTCATTGATTGCTTCAAGGAATTGGTTACATTGTATCATTTTCCCTCCTAAATTCAGCATTAGGAAAAAGTGCTTTGAGATGGCTTGGTTAATAACCAGTTTCTCATTAATAAAAGCACATCATGTGTGGGTTCAGGCTGTGATTAAGAGAGTAAACTGTGACAGATTTTTTTAAGTAGCACTCTTGTTAATACTGATAAGTGCAATTAGAGACACAGCACATCACAGACATCTGCAAGGAAATGACAGCTCTTGAGTGGAAATGATGACCTTGGAAGGACATAGGCTAAAAATATAAATTACACATGGTACATAAAGATACTCAGTTTCTGGAGAAATTATGCCAATTCATGCTATTTTGTATAGAGCAGCTTTTTAAATATATCAAAAGCATGACAAGGATTTAAATTTGAAACTTTAAACATTTGGATTCTTAAAATGTATCTATGTCATGTTTATTTTCAACTTTAACACTGGATTCATTATGAGATTTGTGCTGATGGCTAAAAAATAAAAATATTTATGAAGATCATGAAAAGAATATCAGCAGTTAAAAACTGCATGAAAAAAGCTATATACAAGAAAGCAGGAAAAACAATTACTATCTCTGAACTAGCAGAATAAATCTTGGTACTTACCAGATTCTCTTTATGAAGAAAGTGAAGGTCTTTGAAACAGTACTAGTGCATACTATATGCAATAAAAATGTCCTTTCTATAATTGAGGTATAATTTTAATAATGCCCACTTTTAGGTTTTATTAAACACTGGTGTAAGTATGCTTCTTCAAGCTCTACATTCTGATTATGGCATTGCCAGGCTGTGTAGAGGAATGGGAGAGGTGCCTCTTTAACATGGTCACAAATATGTTAAGAGATAAAACAATCCAGGACTGTTATCACTGCCACACTGAACAGATAATGGAAACAAGAGGGTTAAAAATCTAGAGTCAGGACTTTGGAAAGCCAGGGTAATTGTGGAAAGATTTAGAATCAAGTTGCTGGGCAATTTAGATACTGTTGTACAGGTATGTCTGCATCAGGAAATATGCTTATGTAGATCACACTCATGAATTTTAGTCTTACTCTAACATGCCCCAGAATCACCATCTTCAAATTTGTAAACTAAAGGAATTTAGATAGTTCTATGCCTTGGTTCTATATTGCCTAACTACTATTTTTATACTATACTAACTCAAATACTATATACTAACACCTATACTAACTCAAAATATTCATCTACAAATATACAGACCTACTGTTATGACAATTTATTAGATATGACAAAAACAGAGATAATCTCAACTGCAAATTAATCTGGGTAACTGTACATGTCTAAAGGCAACTGTACAATTACATTGTCTGCAAGCATTCAGGTGGCACCTCTCTGAGGATACCTTCCCTTCTGAGAGTTTTTAAAAGCTGGTCACATTGACTTACAAAGCTTAAAATAGCAAACACAAGTAAGCTAATCAAGATCATGATCCTGTGTGTGCCATAAAATATGTTCTGGATTTAAGATAAAGACGATTTCTCTATTTTAGCTTCTCAATTTATAAAATTATTTTTATAGTTCCTTTCCTGTGTAATATTAGAAATTTACAATAGAATGAAAAATTAGGTTTACTTTGCATCCTTGACAAGATATGGAATACTTAGACTATTTTTAGACTGTAATGAAATGGTTTTTGTTAATTAGAATCTCAAGTACTCACTCTGTGCACTCATTCACTGCAAAGCTTGATTTAATTGCGGGACTAATTACTTGAATAATTTGAGACAAATTAAAAATGTACTGCTATCATAAACCACTAACAAATGTGGCAGGCATTTTATGACATGCCATTACATATAAAAAATACATACCTTGCTATAGTTTTAATGATGCCTTCAAGTTCATCTGTAGAAGGAGGATTACGACCACCAGGGGGGAAAACCAAATTTATAGGATCAAAGAGTCGAGATAAGGATTTTGATAGATATGCAGCTTCATAGGGTTGCAGTGAGTCTTTCAAGGCCTTTTCTGGACTGTGGGAACAAAATTTATTAAAAATGAACTTATACAAAACTAAATGCTACTATATCACGCTGTAAATACCTTTCTTAAAACCTAAATAACTCTTGTATAAAATGTAACTATATGAAGAAAAAGAAAAAATTTTGTTTAAGAATGTACAAATATACTTACAAATACATAAGTAAATGTTTATTAAGGACTAAGCATTCCTAGGTACAAATGTAATATAATATGCACCAATACCTACTGTAGGAAGTCTGTCACTTGAAACTGAAAGAGTAACACTGTAAAATCGTATCAATTCTAACAGGACCATGCCTTTACTTAGCAAATCCTGTTGTTAAAGACTATCCAAGCATACACTAAGAGGAAAGTCTGCAGAGACCTGCTCCACTCCCCTAAACCGGCTCACCCTCAGTCGCCATTTCCCAAACAGGCTCACTGTCTGAGAGGAGGGTATATGTCTAGGTTTTTATCAGCCTTTTCCCATGCCAAAACTGTTACTAAGAATGAGCACAAAATAAAAAGTATTTGTGAAAGTCCTACAATCACGTAAGTACTCCTAATTGGAGTTCTAAGCTGATTAGTTTTACAGTATTCTTCATAAAGTAAAATTTGGCCTACTAAACACTTCTTCCCTCCTTTGTCTTCCCGTCTTCAATCATTTGTGCTGGTTATCATTAGCAGCCCCATCATTGGGTCCTATGTTTTTCCTTTGACAAATACCATCAAATGTCTATAACCATTGTTTTCCCCTATCATCTCATATCACTCCTGTTTATGATCCTTTTACCAGCCCATCATCTTTTTTGTTTTTTTTTAACAAATCCCCCTTCATCCTAAATGCTGACATTGAAAACATCTGACCTGCTCCTTCATATAATATATGAAGCTTGGCTTTTTCCCTTTCCAACCCTTTCTGGTCAGCTGACAAGGGCAGTCAGAATGCTCTTGGCTCCTACATCATAATTCCAAAGTTATCTCTTAACACGTTTTCTCACTCAGTAAGTATTTCACTTGACACATATTTACTGAGAATACTATGTACCAGGTCCTAGGTAAGTGCTGGGAAGCTACAGATTAAAAGTGCTTTACAGTCTAGAGAAGCACTGTGCAGGTAAAGGGCTAACTGTAATAACTTCTCTAGCAAGTGAAGACAAAAAGACCACAAAGGCAACAGGGAAAAACAAATGTCTAAATCTGTCTGCAGCAGTCCTCTTTTGAAGTGCATATCATCTATATTTAAATGTCTTCTCTATTTTTGCTCCTGTCATTTACTGACCTTAATATGCCTTTTTTCCACAGAAATTTCAACAATGAATTCTAAGTACTAAACGCTCTTCCTGTTCTCCAAATCTGCTTGTAAGGATCCTTGATGACTACAATGCCAAAACTGAAAACTTTTCTAAAATCTAGCCTGTGTTATTAGTCCACCTTTATTTTAGCTTTATTATGGAGTTTCCACATATGAGTCACCATCTTGAACTGCTCCATTTCTAAGATCTCTAAGCTTGAAGACAACTTTACACACCCTCTCTTCCTCTTATCTTCTTCCTTCCCACAAATACTATTAAGTCTCCACAATTTTCCAGGTATTTCCTAGGTGCAGGTATCAAAGCAGTGAAGTCAATTAAAAAAACAAAACAAAACTTCCCTATCCTCTTAAAGCTTACATACTGATGAGAAACACAAAAAATAAAATTTTTTTGAAGAGTTCAATATGGAATACAATAAAGAGTGGTAAGTTCTAAGAGAAAAATGAAAGAGGCTAGAGAATATATTTAGGTGTTTTTCTCTTTTTTTCCATCTCATTTTAGATAGGATGAAGGAGGGCTTACTGAGAAGATGTGAGGGAAGAGAAGGAGCAAGTCAGACAGATTTCCAGGGTGAGAGTTTCTACGAGGTGAGACCAGGAGTGCAAAGGGCCCCAGAAGGGACCATGGTTGGCTGTGTTTGCAAGGAGCAGAGAACTTAGGTGACAGAACAGTACAAGATGAAGTTACAGAAAAAAACAGATGGAACAAATCATGCCAAGCCCGTAAATCAACAAATAGATTTTACTGACAAACTTGCTCTTTGACCTTAGTGGGGCCATCAGTATGGAACCCTTCCTGCTCATCCTCCATCGGCCTACCTGGTCATTTGTCCGTATCTATCATAGCCGACCATTTCAAGGTGCTCTCATTAGCATCCTAATTCTTCTAATTCACCTTTCTTTCAAACCTCTTACTAATAAAAACTTATTTAGATGTCTCTTTATCTACTGCTAAGCTGCCTAAGTATTGCAGAGAACAAGTAAATTGTATCTATTAAACATTTATACAAATACCTCATTTCAAGAGACCTGAAGCTCAAAGTATTAACCTGTGTAAGTCCGGGAAGAGGAAATCTCAGGGCAAAATACCACTAAAAACCAAAATCAGTCAAAAGGAGAAAGTTAAAATCCGTTTCTTGTTCACAAACTGCAGTGTGGCCGATCTCTCTCTCCTGCTCTGGAAGAAGTCAGCCAGCCAGCAAGGCAGCTCCCGCCCCTTAAACCTCTTAGGTACACATAACCCTAAGCCCTCCATAGCCCAGGTAATCACCCATTAATATGGAAATGAACTTCTCTCCACCCCTGAGGAATGCGGCAAACGCACTAAAGCCATACTTCTTTCCACCACTGAACAAATATTGACATGCAGATACACTAAAGCCACGTGAGATATTCTGGAAATGTTACGATTTTACCCACAACCTGAAATTTTACTTTTACAGCTCTCCACTCCCTGTAAGCAACCATTTGCTTCTACACTAAGACCAAAACCACTAGCAATGACCTTTATCAACTTGGACCTCTCTAGGTTTTTTTTTTTCATTTGTAACTTCATCTATTCTCTGTGATTTTCCTATTACCTCAAAGAAAAAGGAGACTTATTTATTTTTTCATACCAAAACTTAAAAAAAGGAAATTCACTGCCTCTTTTCCCATTTCTTTTTCAAAAACTATTTAGATATTAATTCACATATGTAATTCACATTCAATTCAACCATTTAAAGTATATAAATTCAATGGGTTTTAGTATCTACCCAGATGGGTGCAACCATGCAACCATCGCCACACTCAACTTCAGAATGGTTTTTATCAACCCCAAACCCTTTAACTGTCACCCCTTTACCTCCTCACCCCATGCATAATATTAAGCCCACTAATCTACTTTATATCTCCATAGATTCGGCTATTCCAGATTTTCAAATGAATAGGACCACATAGTATGTGGTTTTTGTCCCTAGCTTCTCTCAGTATAATCTTTTCAGGGTTCAGTCATGTTGTACCATCAATCAATATCTCATCCCTTTTTATGGCTGGATAGCATTCCACTATATGAATATATCACTTTTTGTTTACCCATTTGTCTGTTGAGGGACATTTGAGTTGTTTCTATCTTTTGGCATTATTAAACATTTGTGTACAAATTGCTTTGTGAATATATTTCTAAAAATCTGTGTAGTATGTTTTGTTTTTATTCTGGTAAAAAAGAAAGTTTAGCATTTTAACCATTTTTAAGTGTACAGTTCAGTGGCATTAAGTACATTCACACATGGTTGTGCAACCATCACCACCATCCATTCATCTTCAGGACCTTTACATCATCCCATACTGAAAATATACCCATTAAACAATAATTCCTCATTCTCTCTGCAGCAACACCAAATGTTTTTATTTGTCATAACTAAATACCTAGAAGGAGAACTGCTGGGTCATATGATAACTGTGTTTAATTATTTGAGAACAGACAAACTGTTTTCCAAAGCCCTGTGAATTTTTTATTTCTACCACCAAATGTATGAAGGTTCTAATTTCTCTATATCCTTGTCAACACTTATTATCTATCTTTTTGGTTACAGTCATTTTAGTAGGTGGGAAATGGGAACTCATTTGTGGTTTTGATTTGCATTTCCATGATGTTAAGCCTATTTTGATTTGCTTGTGGGCCATCTGTTTATGTTCTTTGGAGATAGCTATTCAGATACTTTGCCCATTGTAAAATTCGGTAATTTGTCTTTCATTGTTGAATTGTAAGGGTTTTTAAATATATTCTACATGTAAGTCTATTGCCAGAGACGAGTTGCAAATATTTTCTCCTATTCTTGATGTAGTTCTTTGAAGTGTGAGGCAGGAAAATAGATATGAGCAGGGTAGAACGAGAAAAAAGCCAGAAAGTCCACTAAAAAAGACCCAAAATTCATCAATTAAAGTTCAAAAGGCCAGTAGCAACTTGGCCTGGAATGTTTGAATATTTCCTAGATAAAGGAAGGTACCTCAGCACAGCACACGTCTTTACTGTGTTAATTATGCAGGCCCAGCATACTTTCTTTACCTTTACCTATATGCTGCTTTTTTCTCCTTCCTGCCCAAATTAAGTGATTTGTAACCTAGGCAACTAATTTAGCATGCAGGCCTAGCCATAACACAGTAGAAGGCTGGAAAGATTACACCTTAAAGATCGTATTTTAATACCCAGAAGTTAAAAATGTAAGATTCTTAACTTACTCTTTAGCAAACCGACAATAACTCAACCCACCTTGGGGGTTGGGCAGGCAGCCTGTTTGATTTGCTCCCAGACCAAGACGCAGGTATCCCAGGGAGAAATCAGAGCAGGAACTTCCTTGTGTTAAGTTCATTCTAAGTATTCAAAGACCCCTTAACAAGTCTGCACCCCCCACCCCCGCCATTGGTCATATTTCTAAAGAATCCTTAAAAGGGGGAACCCCCAACCTTTTGTGGTGCTCCTCTCACTGAGGTCACCTGCACTTTGTTAGGTTGGAGGAAGGAAAAACAAGGACATGCAAACAGAACAGAGAGATACCATAAAAGGAGAACAGACTAGACCCCAAGGTCCATGCCTTATATGGAAAGGGGACAGCTCTTCCTGAATTCCATCCTTCTGATGTGCCAACTAAGACCCGGATGTCAGCCTCCTCCCTCTTGGAAGGAAAAAAAGCTTCTAGTTGTCTATCATGTCACCTTTAGCCAATCATACCTCTCCACGCCCCCTAGGATAGCTTGCCCACTCTTCCCCCTCCTAACCCCTTATAAGCCCCCACCTCCCTGACCAGGTGTGACTTTCCCGGCCTGTAATACCCAGACTGCAGAACATCACCCGGGAGTTGCACTCAAGTAAACTGCCTGACCCTTTGTTGCCTCTCGTCGCCTGCTTATTTTGGCTAGAATTTATCTTACACTTTCTAAGTGCGTAACCTTTTAACTTTAAACTCTCTTTTTTCAAACTTTCAGGGTGCGCTCCACTCTCTGAGGTCACCCACACTTTCTAAGTGTGTAACCTTTTAATCTTAAACTTTCTCTCTCCAAACCTTTCAGGCACCTCTCCTTGGTGAGGTTGCCTGCTGCACTTCTTCTCTAAGTCACTTTAAACAAAACTTTTACTCTGCTTCACTACTGTGTCTCTGCCCTTCAATTCTTTGTTGTGGTGGGGACAAGGACCAAGGAAAATAAACAACGCTCCCCAAACAGAAGCACAAAAGTTTTTAATTTTGAGATAGCCTCATATATATTTTATATGCATCTATCAATTTGTATTTTGTTGCTCATGCTTTCGGTGTCACAGCTAAGAGTTCTTTGCCAAATCCTAAGTCATGAGAATTCGCCCCTATATTTTCTTCTAACAGTTTCATATTTTTGACCTTACATCTGGTTTTTGATCCATTTTGGATTAATTTTTGTATAAGGTATGAGGTAAGTGTCCAACTTCCATCCTTTTATATGTAGCTATCCAGCACAACTTACCAAAAAGTTACTTTAAATAAAATTTTCCCCATTGAACAATCTTGACAAACTTTTTGAAAACCAGCTGACCATAAATATATGGGTTTTTTTTCTGGACTCTTAATTCTATTCCACTGATCAATATACCTATCCTTGCACCAGTACCATATCATTTTGATTGCCATTGCTTTCTAGTAGGCTTTGAAACTGGGAAGTGTGACTCTTACTTTATACTTCATTTTCAGGAATGAGTCAGTTAGTCCAGGTACCTTGCAATCCCATATGAATTTCAGAAGCAGCATGTTACTGTCTACAAAGAAGTCAGCTGAGATTCTGACAGCAACTGAGTTGAATCTGCAGGTCAGTTTGGGATGTATTGCTTCTGAACAATGTTAAGTGATGTGATCCATAAATATGGGATATTGTTTTACTTATTTAGATCTTTCATTTCTTTCAAAAATATTTTGTACTTTTCAGAGTTTTTATACTTACTTATGTTAAATTTCTTCCTAATTATTTTATTGTTGTGGTATTATTGCTATACATATTATGTCTATAAATATTACAAAATGGACAAAAAGTTGTTACGTCTATTTTTCTACCATCTGTCATCATTTCCTTAGAACATCACAGCTTTGCTCTCCTTTACCTTCTTTATGCTATTACCAGCAAATGTATACACAAACATTGCATTTCTATGTAAGTCCAACAATACATTTTATACATATTTTATGTAACTGCGTTTTAAATCAGGTAAGAGAAGAAAGAAGAAAATATGTATTTATAGTATCTTTTATGATTTCAGTTATCTTTGGTGGTATTCTTTGTAAGGATTTGAATTACCAGCCAGGGTAACTGGCTTTCAGCCTGAAGAACTTCCTTTCGTATTTCTTGTAAGTTAGGTCTGCTAGCAACAAATTCTCTAAGTTTTTGTTTATCTATAAAAGTATTTCTCTTCATTATGAATGACAGCTTTACTAGATACAGGTTTGTTGTTCAGTTTCTTTGAAAACTCTGAGCCCACTACCTTCTGGCCTCCTTTGTTTCTGCTGAGAAGTCAGCTGTAAATCTTAAGGGGGTGCCCTTATAAGTGATTAACAATTTTTCTCTTGCTGTTTTCAAAACTTTGTCCTTGTCTTTGACTTTCAGCCTTTTTTCACTATGTTCTCTTCATGAGTTAATCTACTTGGAGTTTGTCAAGCATTTTGAATGTGTAGACCGCTGTTTTCAATAAATTTGGGATGTTTTCAGCAATTATTTCTTTGAATATTTTTTCTTACCCTTTCTCTCTCTTCTTGTACTCCCACCAGTTTTAAATTTTCAGTAATTGAACTGTTCCACTCCAGCATTTCTATTTGATTCTTTTTTATAATTTCTCTTTTTAATTGAAATTCTCTATCTGATGCAACATTGTCATCATATATTCCTTACTTAATCCTGTTTTCCTTTAGCTCTGTAAACATATTTATAATGGCTACTTCGAAGTCTTATTCTCTTTGATCCAATATTTGATCACTTTCACAGGCAGTGTCTGTTGCTTGCTTTTCTTCCCCCAGTGTATGGGTCATACAGTCATGTTTCTTTGTGTGCCTCATCATTTTTTTGGAAACTGGACATTTAAGATTAATACATTATAACAGCTTCAGGTACTGGTCCTCCCCTCCTCTAGGGCTTGTTGTTTGCTTCTTTAGTGACTGGCTCAATTATTTTAATGACATCTATCTCTCCCCAGCAGTGTAAACCTCTGATGTTGCACCTCAGAGAGGCACAGCTTTGGGTATGCCCAGAGTCACCTTGGGATGACAGGGGGATGACAGGGGTACTAGCAAAGTTCTCTTTCCTCTTTCTCTGACCATACTCAGCTGCTAAACTGGACTAATTGCCAGCAGATTTTTCAACCATGCCTTGGAAAATAAATTCCTTTACAAATGAATCCAATCTAATTACAGCTCCTTTGATAGAATCATTTCTGAGGTCATGTTTGGTATTTGTTCAGACCCTCAAGGGCTCCTTCCAATAGTCTGAGTCCCTGAATCTCTCCAAAAAGCTAGCTGGTCTATAGTCTGCATCTTCATTAGATGCATGAATATCCTCCCCCATAGCCTTTCACTACAACCTCCACAGTGTTTGAGAGTGCCCTCAAGTTTAAATTTCTCCAGGCTCTATTGCAAATGAAGTGAGATACTTTAGAAGGCAATTAGAAGTTAACTGTTTTACTGCCTGCTTCTCCCCCATGCAAAATCTTTATGCCAGAGCTCTTAAATTGGGAATAGAAGAAATGGTAAGCTTCTCTCTGAGTAAACTCACTCTAGGAATTCAGTGGAGGGGAGCAGCAGCCTGAGGTGCTCTCAGCTCGCCTTTGCTGCCTAGAACCACTATTTCAAAAGTAAGGGTCAGGTGTATTTGGGCCCCAGCACTTTTAGGAAGCCCAACAAGATAGAGATTCCACTTCTTAAGTGAGCATTGTGCACAATAAGGAAGCACCCAACTCTTAATCTCATTTGCCTGAGACTTCACCTCAGCTACAGGCAGTTGAAAGAAGAAGAAGAAGAAATGCTGAGGCTTTTCTCCTCCCAGTTACAAAGCCCTCCAATTGGGGGCAGAGAGAGTCTTTCATTGCTATCGTTGGGAGTAAAGTCTATGCCTTGCTAAGCTGAGAGAAGGGAAGGGGGAACAGTCTTCGTTCAAAATTAGAAGTCTTATGGAATTCTATCTTACTGAGTTTTCATAGATTTTCTTGAGTAGACAATTTATCATTTGCTGTTTTCTTCTAGGACCATTTCCAGAGGCTCTGAATTTTTTTTTTTTTTAACAGTTTAACAGTTTCACTTGGGGAGTGTTCAACGAAGTGGGGGAGTGCTGTTGCCCCAGAAGTCAATCTTCTCCCATTCTGTCTTTAATCAATTTTAATAATGCTTTTGTATCTATCACTTCACATCTAGGCCTTTTATAATCTTATTTTATTATGTTGAGGAGTCAATTCTCAGTCCTAAGCTTCTGTTTTTCAGTATCATGTGGCACAGTTAACTATTCCACCTCCAACTTAAATGAACTCATTCTTTGGGTTCCTCAGTCCCTGAGTTTTCCTCCTACCTCACACCACTTTTTTCTGTCTCAGTCTCCTTTGCAGGCTGCTACTCCTCTGCCCAATCTATAAATCAAGACAAGAGTACTTATCTTGTCTCTTTATATGTATCTTCCCTATAGAATCTCCTCCACTCCCATGATTTAAAACAAGTATATTATGAAGACTCCCAAAAATGATCCACATTCAACAACTCTTTTAACAACTCTAACAACTTTAACAATGTGGACTACTTGTCCAAGGATATCTTTGATTCTTCTTTGCCTCTCAAATACAATCTATCACAGCAAACTCTATTTGCTTGACTTCTAAAATATCTTGTGAATCAATAAAATCTAATTCTTACCATCTCATCTGCTCATCCTAGTTATAGCCATCATCATCTCTTGTCTGGATAAACCAAATGGCTTCCATTTCCCATTTCCTCTTCCCTGTGGTGGCCCTCCCCCTTAAGAAAAGATTGCTAATTCTGAAATGTTACCAATTCATATCATTCCTCTATTTAAAAGCAATGGTTTCCACTATATTTGAATAAACTCTCAACCCTATATCATGGCTTATAAAGTCCTACATGATCTTACATTTCCCTTCCTCTCTGACCCAATTTTATACCCCTCCCTTCTTCATCACTGTGTTCCAGCCTTCTATTCCTCAACCTCCCCATTTTAGTTTTCTCAAGAACTCTAGATTTGTTGTTCTTTCTGCCTACAATTATCCTACTCCAGATTTTCCACGGTTGACTTCTTCACGTTATTTAGATCTCAGATCAAATGTCACTTTCTCATAGAGAAGACACACAGAAGGAACATATACTCATTTAACATAAAAGCAGAAAATACAAAATAAAAATTCTACTTCTTGGAGAAAAACCACTACTTCCACTTGCTAAGTATATATTTCCAGAGCTTTTAGGTACCAAAATGTGGATTTAAAAATAAAACTAAGCCATAAATACAGTGATACTAATAAGCTATTTTATATGTATTTTAAGAAAACTTAATATTTTAGATCTTTGTAGATCAACAGATATGGGTTCAGTCTTCTTGTCTCCTCTTCCATTAGTCCTAATCTAATCTTCATGTTTAACGTGAAAGAGTAACTGAAGGGGAAAGATGTGGTCTAATTCTATAATTCCAGCTTACTCTCATGCCACTTACTATGCCAGTCAAAACTTCTACATTCTATATTTTACCACTCACAACTCCTTACTAGAGTGGATACTATTCAAATACAAGTATTTTTTAATTTTAAAAGAAACAAATAGCACTCATGAATCTATTCAAGATTGTTCTTACAAGGTAGGTGATAATCTGTTGTTCTGTGCATCAGTCTCATCACAATAATTAAAATTCCAGTGTTACAAAAGTAAACTCAAAATGGATCAAAGGCCTGAATATAAGTCATGAAACCATAAAACTCTTAGAAGACAACATAGGCAAAAATCTGTTGGACATAAAAATGAGCAAGTTCTTCATGAACATATCTCCCTGGGTAAGGGGAACAAAGGCAAAAATGAACAAATTTGACTACATCATGCTAAAAAGTTTCTGTACAGCAAAGGACACCATCAGCAGAACAATAAGGCATCCTACAGTATGGGAGACTATATTTGTAAATGATATATTCGACAAGGCATTAACATTCAAAATACATAAAGAACTTACACACCTCGACACCCAAAAAGCAAATAACCCTTATAAAAAATGGGCAGAGGATCTGAACAGACACTTCTCCAAAGAAAAAATTCAAATGCCCAACAGGCACCTGAAAAGATGCTCCACATCCCTAATCATCAAAGAAATGCAAATTAAAACCACAATGAGATATCACCCCACACCAGTTAGGATGGCCAACATAGAAAAGACTAGGAACAACAAATGCTGGCAAGGATGCGGAGGAAGGGGAACCCTCCTACACTGCTGGTGGGAATGTAAACTATTTCAGCCATTGTGGAAAGCAGTATGGAGGTTCCTCAAAAAACTCAAAATAGAAATACTATTTGACCCAGGAATTCTACTCCTAGGAATTTACCCTAAGAATGCAGGATCCCAGTTTCAAAAAGACATATACACCCCTATGTTCATCACAGCACTATTTACAATAGCCAAGAAATGGAAGCAACTTAAGTGTCCATCAGTAGATGAATGGATAAAGAAGATGTGGTACATATACACAATGGAGTATTACTCAGCCATAAGAAAAAACAAATCCTATCATTTGCAACAACATGGATGGAGCTGGAGGGTATTATGCTCAGTGAAATAAGCCAGGCAGAGAAAGACAAGTACCAGATGATTTCACTCATCTGTGGAGCATAAGAACAAAGCAAAAAACTGAAGGAACAAAACAGCAGCAGAATCACAGAACCCAAGAATGGACTAAGTTACCAAAGGGAAAGGGACTGGGAAGAGTGGGTGGGAAGGGAAGGAGGAGAATAAGGGACTTTACGATTAGCACACATAACATGGGGGGAGGAGAGGATACAGGGAAGGCACTATAAGCACAGAGAAAACAAGTAATGACTCTATAGCATCTTACTATGCTGATGAACAGTGACTGTAATGGGGTATGTGGTGGGGATTTCATAATTGGGGGGAACCTAGTAACTACAGTGTTGCTCCTGTGATTGTATATTAATGATACCAAAATAAAAAATAAAATAAAAAATACCAAAAAAAAAGTCCAGTGTTAAAAGACAGTGTATAACACAATCAACAGATCTGGTATTCAAATAGAAATTTGAGAATAATACTTTTCAATTTGGGAGGAAAAGCTATCTGGTTTAAACTTACTGAGATGGTATAATGTTTCCCAGTGTGGTTCCTAGGTATGGCTACATAAACTGTACTTTATAAGTGATCTGAGGATATTCAGGTTTAATTTTGACTATACTCAGTTTTTTCCTACGAGACTGAGAAGCTATCCCAGCATAAGATTTATATCCCCCATAGTTCCTAAACACACCAGTTACTTCTATACCATGTTTATGCGAGTTCATCAGTAATGATGCTATCTGATATAAATGCAGGTATATTATCAATTAAAAGATAATGATCACATACATTCATCTCACAGCTTCTACTCACCCTATGTGGTGTTATACTTTAAAATGGATTCTAGTCAGGAAACAGGTTATTCAATTGAGGAAGTCTGAGTGTTCAGTTAAAAATGTTGCAAAGTTTTTTAAGGTATACAAATAGATAACAATTATTACAAATATTTAGAAGATTAGCATATTCTCAATTTATAATTTATAATAAAAATAAACGACAAAATCCTTAACATGGCAACAAAGAGTTTTCATTAAATGAACATACTCATAATCTGGCTTTCTTGGTATGAATATGTCTTGCGTATCATCTTCCATGTGTTGTAGGTCAACATACAGGTCTACAGTTCCGCTTGCATTAAATGTTCCTTGAATATTTTGGTTGTACTGATGAAGACGCTTCCATAAGTCATTATAAAGGCGCAATAATTTAGGGTATTCTCCTTCAAATGCCTGTTTCAAAAACATAGACGCTGCCAAGCAAAACAATAACACAGATTAGAAAACTGATAAAATGTAGTAGTTAATAGTTTACTTTATATATTTAAATGATGCTACAAATAGCCTACACTATAGGACTAACCAAAGATGTGTTCTAATGAAGCTTTTTAAAATGTTAGTAACTTTCCTCCCAGACTATTTACTGCATTTGATATATGAACCATGTATTTTGAAATTAACCTATAATAGACAAATCAATAATGACAGCTGAAGATTTCAATTCCTTCTCTCAATAAAACAAGTACATAGTAAATCAGCAAACATATAGAAAACTCAAATAATACCCAAAGTTTACTTAATTGACATTTAGACAATACTTCATCCAAAACAACAAAGTACATGTTATTTTGAAGTGCACATGGAACATTTACCAAGTGACAATATTTGATGCCATAAATACAAAAGGTTTAGAGTCATACAAAGAACGTTCTTTAACCAAAATAGTTTTAGATTAAAACTCAGAAAACAGAAAGTCATCTTTAAATATTCTGTATAAATACATAAAATTGTCATTGCTGTTTTATTTTTAATTTTTTAAGTAATCTCCGTAATGTTTTAATTGTGGCTTCACCATTTTATATTCCCAACAGCAGTGTATAAGGGTTCTCTTTTCTCCACAACATTGCCAACACTTGTTATTTCTTTTTGATATTAGTCATGATAACAGGTGTGAGGTGATACCTCAGTGCAGTTTTGATTTACACTTCCCTGATGATTACCAGTGATGTGTATTTTTTCATGTGCCCATTGGCCAACTGTATGTCTTCTTTGGGAAAACATTTATTCAGATCCTCTGCCATTTTTTAATCAGATTGTTTGGTTTTTTTTATGGTTATTGAGCTGTATGTGTTATTTACATATTTAGGTTATTAATCCCTTGTCAGGTATATGACTTGCAAATACTTTCTCCCATTCAGCAGGTTGCCCTTTTATTTTGTGGATGATTTCCTTTGCTGTGCAGCTTTTCAGTTTGTGCCACTTAGTTTATTTTTGTTTTTGGTACCTTTGCTTTTGGAGTTATATCCAAAAAAGCCACAATGAGATATGATTTTATACATGTTGGAATTGCTATGCTTAAAAAACAAAATGTTATAAATTAAAGAAGATACCAATAAATGGAAATACATCCCATGCTCAGGGATAGGAAGAATTAATATTGTCAAAATGGCCATCCTGCCTAAAGCAATCTATAGATTCAATGCAATTCCTAACAAAATACTAACAGCATTCTTCAACGCACTAGAGAAAATCATCCTAAAATTCATATGGAACCACAAAAGACCTTGAATAGCCAAAGCAATTCTGAGAAGGAAGAATAAAGCAGGGGGAATTATGCTCCCCAACTTCAAGCTCTACTACAAAGCCACAGTAATCAAGACAATTTGGTACTGGCACAGGAAAAGACCCATAGACCAATGGAACAGACTAGAGAGCCATGATAGAAACCCAACCATATATAGTCAATTAATATATGATAAAGGAGCCATGGACATACAATGGAGAAATGACAGCCTCTTCAACAGCTGGTGTTGGCAAAACTGGACAGCCTACATGCAAGAGAATGAAACTGGATTATTGTTTAACCCCATACACCAAACTAAACTCGAAATGGATTAAAGACTTGAATGTAAGTCATGAAACCATAAAACTCTTAGAAGACAATATAGGCAAAAATCTCCTGAATATAAGCATGAGCAACTTCTTCCTGAACCCATCTCCTCGAGAAAGGGAAACAAAGGCAAAAGTGAAATCATGGGACTAGATCAAACTAAAAAGTTTCTGTATGGCAAAGGACACCATCAGCAGAGCAAAAAGGCATCCTACAGTATGGGAGAATATATTTGTAAATGACATATCCGACAAGGGGTTAACATCCAAAATAAATAAAGAACTTACACACCTCAACACCCAAAAAGCAAATAACCCGATTAACAAATGGGCAGAGGATCTGAAGAGACAGTTCTCCAAAGAAGAAATTCAGATGGCCAACAGACACATGAAAAGATGCTCCACATCACTAATCATCAGGGAAATGAAAATTAAAACCACAATGAGATGTCACCTCACACCAGTAAGGATGGCCAGCATCAAAAAGACTAAGAACAACAAATGTTTGCGAAGATGTGGAGAAAGGGGTACCCTCCTACACTCTGGTGGGAATGTAAGCTAGTTCAGCCATTGTGGAAAGCAACATGGAGGTTCCCTAAAAAACTAAAAATAGAAATTCCATTTCATCCCGGAATCCCACTTCTTGGAATTTACCCAAAGAATACAACTTCTCAGATTCAAAAAAACATATTCACCCCTATGTTCATTGCAGCAATTTTTACAATAGCCAGGATATGGAAGCAACCTAAGTGCCCATCTGCAGATGAATGGATAAAGAAAATGTGGTACATATATACAATGGAATACTATTTAGCCATAACAAAGAAACAAATTCTACCATTTGCAACAACATGGATGGAGCTGGAGGACATTATGCTCAGTGAAATAAGCCAGGCAGAGGAAGACAAATGCCAAATGATTTCCCTCATTTGTGGAGTATAACAATGAAGCGAAACTGAAGGAACAAAATGGCAGCAGACCCAGAGACTCCAAGAATGAACTAGTGGTTACCAAAGCGGAGGGGTGTGGGAGGGTGGCTGGGGAGGGAGGGAGAAGGGGACTGAGGGGTATTAAGTTTAGTACACACATGGTGTGTGGGATCACGGGGAGAACAGTGTATCACAGAGAAGGGACATGGTGGATCACTGGCAACTTGCTGCACTGATGGACAGTGACTGCATTGGGGTATGGGTGGGGACTTGATAATATGGGTAAATGTTATAACCACATTGTTTTTTCATGTGAAACCTTCATAAGAGTGTATATCAATCATACCTTAATAAAAAATTTTTTTAAAAAATCAAATATTGGTGAGGACAGAGGAATTAGAACTCTAGTATGCTGTTTGTGGAAAGGAAATATTACATATTCATTTTGCAAAAGAGATTGTTACTTCCTTAAAATGTTAAACATATACCTACCATATGGTGGACTCATTCTTCTTCTAGATATTTATCTAATAGAAATAAATGTATATGCCCATATGAAGACTTGTAAATCAATACTGAAAGCACTGTTATTTACAACAGCAAAAAATGGGAAAAACCCAAATATCTAATACATAAACAAACTGGTTTGTCCATACAATCGAATACCATTCAGCATTAAGAACACACTACAATATGGGTAAGTCTAAATATAATCATGCTGCATTAAAGACAAATAAGAATACATAATACATGCTATATCGTTCAATTTGTACAATGTTCCAGGAAATCAGCATTTGCCTGGGGAAGGAGAAAGGAGATGGCATGGAAAGGAATTACAAAGGGGTACAAGGAAACTTCTGTAGGTAATAAATATGTTCATTGATATTAATTCCTGTGATGGCTCCCTGGATGTACACATATGTCAAGGTAACACATTATATACTTTAAATTAATGTTCATCTTATTGTATGTCAATTATACCACAGTAAAGCTTTTTAAAAAAATTATCTCAGAGGAGACATCTTTGAAATCCCTCCTCCCCTTGTGAAGAAGCAAGCTACCATGGCCCTGAATGCCCCTACATGTTTTTGCAGGGTATGCCATTAACGCAAAGCCGTGGGTACCCTTTATCCAGGCCATTTATCAGGTTTGTATTTGTAGCAAGCAATGCTGAGAGATGAAATTACTCCCTGCTCATGAAGAGCAGACATGCTTAATGTCTACTACAAGCCTGAAGTTCTCATGTGCAATGCAAACTCACAGCATATATGCTTATCCACATGGGCCCATATTGTGTCTCTCCATGAGACTTGGAGGCATGAGTAACCAACAAATATGCAGACACTCGTGCTGCCTGCTGTGCTGTGAGTAATAAAGTGCTTTGGCTCTGAACCAGGAGTCCTGTGTCTTCTGACAATATTCAGAAAACGTTGACAGACCAGCCCTCTTAAGTAGAGAAAAAATCTCAGATCCTGCACACTCTTTAACACCTCTAATCTAAATCATATTCTTCTGGTTATTCTCTCATAACAATCTGTTCTTTGCCTTCTTTGGATTTACCACAATTTCCAATTATATCTGTTTAAAGTATGTTTTCTCCATTTGACTGTAAACTCGATGAGGACAAGGACAATGCTTGTTTTCTTCAATGCATATTTGGTACCCAGTACAGTGCCTGGAATAATAGAATTAAATAAATATTTCTTGAATCATAGAATGAATTAAGATTTGTTTTTAGTGGAAAGTATGCTCAATGTCAAGAAATCTTATCTTCAAACCACTGCTGAAGGTTTCAGATAGCCCAACTTTGACTATGTATCTCAGTAAATGTGATTGATTATCTAACTCTAAGTTACTTAAATCAAATACATTTAAAGCTTACAAATAAGTGTTGTATGTTTAAATGGTTATTGTGGTAATTTGTATGTAATAGCAAATCAGTATGTTGTACACTAATACAATATTGTATGTCAATTATTCTTGAATTTAAAATTTAATAATAGTGAAAAAAAGTGAAGGTTTAGACCCATCTTAAACCTAGAGGTAATTCACCTAGAAATGAAAGGATAGAAATAGTGTATGTGCTCCTTTTCTCTCTTCCTATCTTCTCTATTTCAGCACCCTATTTTCCTTCTTCATAGCAATGAACACTGTAAGAAATTATTAGTCTATGTTGACTATTCTTCCTCCTTTATGAAGCAAGTTTAATCAGAGCAGGGATATTATTTGACATATCTCTGTATTTTCTTTATCTGGAATAACACTAGGCATTCTATTATTTAAGGAACAAATGAAGCAAAAAGAGAATGAAGAAGTGTCTAGGTTTGGAATTAAATAATTTCCCCAGATACCAATAGCCTAGCCTTAACTGCCTCCTACTCCCAGAGCACTTGGTTTAAGGCTTCAGAGGACAACCGTAATGTTTGCTCTGTCCCAGAGCTGCAGGACTCACTGCTCTTGCCTTAGTCTCGAGTAGCTGTGCCAAATCGTGGCCTGTATGTCTGCTTCTGCTACAGCACCTCCCTGTGGAAAGATGGAATGCTTCATCTCTAGGCCACTGACTCGGGTCATGGTCACGGGCAGGCAACACCCCTTAAAACTCCAACCAACCTTCAGCTGGCCAAATACTGAGCACTGTGCAATCTACCTGGAAAGATTCAATCATTCATTCATCCAACAAATATTTGCTGATCATTTACTATATGTCAAGTACTACTGTAAATGCTGCATATACAGTAGTGAAAAAATAACAGGCAAAGTTCTTACCCATAAGAAGCTTATACTCTAGTGGAAGACAATAAACAAATCAGTATGTAACATAACACCAAGCAGTATTGAGTACTCTGAAGAAAAATTAAGCAAAGTTGGAGAATAGATGGTCACAGGGAGTTTTATTTTATGTATTTTGGACAAGGAAGGCCTCTCTGGATGAAGCAAGGATATGACCCATCTAGATATCTGGGGAAAGAGTAATTTAAATGGGAGAAGAAACAGCAAATGCAAAGGACCTGAGGTAGATTATTCCATTGGAGAATACTGCTCTTATTTTAACAACTTGCCATGTTCTTTAGACATACTAGCCTGAGGGAGTCAGCCTCTAGAGCTAAGTTGGGTATGTCCTTTGTAAGTACACTGTTACCCATTTCTATTTCATTCCTCTCCTAATTTGTTTTGTTCCAATATACTGTCATACACCGTCAACCTTGCGCCCAAATCATCTAGCACTATGAAAGTACAGGAGGCCAATAATCTACTGGTTTGGTATGTTTTGGAAAATTCGGAAATATTTTGTTTCACAATTATATTAGGTATCTATTGCTACATAACAAATTGCCACAAATGTAGCAGCTAATTTAAAAACACACATTTATTATCTCAGTTTCTGTGCATCAGGCATAGCTGAGTCCTCTGCTTTAGTGTCTCACACAAGGCTACAATCCAGCTGTCAGCCATGGCTGAAGTCTCATGTGAAGGTTCAGCTGAGGGAGCATCTGATTCCAGGCTCATATGATTGCCGCCAGGATTTAGTTCTTTGCAGGTTATTGGACTGAGGACCTCAGTTTCTAGCTTGTTGTTGGCTGGAGGTCAATCTCAGTTCCTTGCCAAATGGACTTCTCCAACATGGCTGCTTATTTCATCAAAGCTTGTAGGCAGAGTAGGCAATAAGAGAGAGCCCGCCAACAAGATGGAAGTTATGTCTTTATGTAACCTAACCACATAAGGAACATTCCCTTTGTATGTTCTACAGGTTAAAACCAAGTTCTGCCTGTACTCAAGGAGAAGAGACTACACAAGCCTTTAAATATCATTAGTGGCATCTTGGACTCTACCTGCCACAATAAAATGAACCATACATTATTCACATCAACAAGAACTATGTAAAAGTCAAATGTTAAGGGCCATACAGCAGTCTTCTGAATACCTTCTCTTGAAATACTGGCATATAATGGATTATATCACTCCTTAATAGAAAACAAAATCAGTTATATATAAAATACATAATTGTTTATAAAGCATTGTTGGGAAAAAAAAATAGCCCAAATAAACTATAGAAAGAGTTCAGAAGTAAAACAAAGTACCAGAATAAAATAAAGGTAAGTCAATTTGCACCAAGTTCATGAGTTTTTCTCCACTACTCACAGCAGTAATTTTCCTTCTAAGTTCCAAACACCTATGGTCCAAGACATATATTAAAAGTAAATAAATGTTTATATGAACTAAAACTATAAATACATTTTACTGAGGATGAGTCTTTTGATTTAATTTTAACTTAATAAAGATAAAATAAGAATAGGAAACAGATCAGTTTGAAATTCAGAGAAACCCTCTTTAAGATGAACATATATTAAAATCCAAATTTTGGAAAATCCCATCAAAGCCTTACATATTAAGTTTTAAATGGAGAATCTAAGGGAAAAAATCTAAGGGAATAATTAGGGTGAAATATATGTCTGGAAATATCTGGCAATGGCCCCTAGGTGGTTTCTTAGTTTTTTGTTGTTATTTTCCACAATAGTAGCAAGACTGGATTAAAGAATCCAGTACCAACTGGGTATACATACAAACTACAACCTTCTCTTTTAGCAGGAATATAAAGCATACACATTCCCCTCTAACATCCTAACTAACCTTGAACCCACTTACAATACGAAGATGACCACCCTTTATCTCACAGAAAAAGTAAAGGTACCAGAGAAAAATACCTTCAACTTCTTACCCTCTCTTCCCCTATGAATGTTTCTAGTTTTTAGCTTTCTGCACAGGAGAAGACCAATCCTTCAGTTTCTGTACTTGATCCCACCCCATCTCATCTCCACTATGACTATATTCTCTTTGGTATTTTTAGCTTCCTATCAATAAAAATAAATGCTCAAACATGCTCTCACAGTACAAAAAACAAAAATACAAGTGACATGGCAACGCATTTCCCCCTGACAATACATACGGCTCACTTGTAGCCACTGCCCTGTCATTCTTTGTAATAGTTGTCTACACATGTTTGCTTGCTTCTTCTAGTTGCAACTAGACTTCCAACTGCAATGCCACAATGCTACTGAAACTTGTTCAGTGATGATATGCTATCATCCTGACTGCCAAAAGCAGTGGGCACTTTTCTGATCTTTCCTTGATCTCTGTTGATCACTCTTTCCTTAGAGAAACTCTCCATGAAGCCACGCTGTCCTGGGTGTTTCTACTTTCTGATGTTTTTCTTATTCCTTTTTGCACACGTCTTTCCTCTGTGTTAAATATTTTCATTGAGATTTTGAAAAAAAAAACCCTTATTAAAGATTTCAAATACATAACATGAAGAGAAAGTATAATTCACCTCTACATATCTATCACCCAGGTTTAACACTTAAGAACTCATTCTTGTTTTTCTACATCCCTAGCCAAACCTCCTCCAATACTACAGATATCCTGGAGCAATCATTACCATCATATCATTTGACCCATAAATATTTCAGCAAGAATCTCTAATAGTAAAGACTACTTTTTTAAAAAAAAGTCTAATCACAGTGCTCTTATTACACTTTGCAAAATTAACGATCAGTGATCACAGTTGCCTGATTGTGATTTTTTTAATGATTTTTTTTATTTAGGACCCATAAATAGTCCATATATTAAAATCAGTTGATACATTACCAAGTCTCACCTATAGTTCCTCTCTTTTTATTCCTTTTAATTCTTTGTTTAAGAAACCGGGTCATATATCCTGTAGTTTCCAAAAGTGTAGATTTTGCTGGTTGCATCCTCCAATCTCTGTATTTCCTATAAATTAACACTTGGATTCTAAAACAGTGCATTCCAACTCTGGCTGCATATTGAAAAACTTGGGGAGTTTTATAAAATCATGCTGTTTGGGTCTTATCTTATCCTCAGATACTTCAGTGTAATTGCAGCCTAGGCGCTGGGATCTTTAAACGCTCTCCAGGTAATTCCAGTGTGTAACCCAGCTGAAAACCACTGTGATAGATAAGGGGTTTGATCACATTCCAGGTTTTATAATTTCTGACAAGACTACTGCATGATTAGTGTCTGAATTTGTCATCTGTTCACAGTTAATAATAATCACTGCCTATATCCATTATGAGATTTCAAAATGAAGATGATTTAACATTTTTTGTGCATTTATTAAGGTGATTGATATTTTTTAAATAGAAACTTCTGCCATCAATTATTTGGTTTCTTGAGGTATCTTTTATATAATAAAGGCAAGAAAAATGTTTTTTCTTTACCAGTGTACAAAGTAAGGAGTAGGTTCCATAGTATCATCAAAGATAACCAATAAGTATTTCTTTATCATTGTGAATTCATAGATTTAGACACGGTATTGGGTGGGTTTCAATCCCTTGTGATTGCTATCCTTATTGATGCTTAATTTATTCCATTTTTGGTAGCTGTCTGTTCAAATTGCTTCCTGAATCCTTTTAATACAATGCTACTAGTCTTTGATATCCTCTTTGCTTATCCACAATTTTGCTTTCTGCAGTTTTTCACCCTGTGGTTCAAAAGCAGGTGATCCCCTTGACAATCATGAGCAGGTCAATAATAGCCTAATACTACAACACAATGCACCCTCACTTCATCTCATCACACAGACATCTCATTAACTCACATCATCATAAATAGAAGGATAAGTACAGTAAGGTATTTTGGGAGAGAGCACATTCACATAACATTTATTACAGTACAATTGTTCTGTTTTATTATTGTTGTTAATCTTTTACTGTGCCTAATTTAGAAATTAAACTTTATCTTAAGTATGTATGTATAGGAAAAACATTATTTAGGTTTCAGTACTCTCCATGGTTTCAGGCATCCACTGGGAGTCTTGGAATATATCCTGCGTGGAAATGAGGGCACTACTGTACACGTGGTTACAGCCATTTCCTCCAAGAATCCTGGTTTCTTTTAATAGGAAATATATTTAAAACCACAACATGGGTTTTAGCTTCAGTACTACTGAAACATCACTGTTTCTAGGCCTTTTCAATGAACAGAGCTATGAAATGTATATAAATCAAATTACATATTTTTAAAGAAAAAATACCTCATCAGTTGATCTCATCCATTTTACATCTTCTTTCTTTCATGCTGAAAATCCTGATTCAGTATGATACCAATCTAATTATTCACGAACTTTTTCTGTGGATAAAGTGAAGGTTCCTGCAGCCAGGATTCTCACCTGGCCCTGGTTAGCTAGCTCACTACACACGTGTGAGCAATACGTCATTACTGAATCTATATAAGGAGCTCCGCCCAGTGCTGTAGGCGACACGGTGGCATAACTGCAAGGCTGCAGGAGAGGAGAGATGAGACTGGAGTGGTGGCAGCACCAAGGACAGTGACTGAAACATTTGCGGGGGCAGAGAGGCCCAGAGGCAGAGACCGGCTTTCTGCATGCAGACTCACTCTGAGAGGATGGGATTCTAGTGATTGACTTGCCACAGTGGAAATACAGTTGGGTATAACTCTTTCACCCCAAGAACGTTCTATTGTCATTTCTTTGGTCACGCTGAATCCATAGTGAACTTGTCTGGGGCTGAAACCCATTGGCAAGACATCCTCCCACACCACACACACAACAGTTTGGGACTAACAGTAATACTACCACCAATAACATGACCACTGAAAAGAGTTCATGGGTTTTGGGGGCAGTTCTGGTTGTCCTTTAAGTATATCTCAGTGGGGCTATAGAAACTAATTACTGTGTTTAAAAGTAAAGTCGTCAAATGAGTGAGGAAACAGTCAAATGGAAGAATGCATCTCCATGTGGTTATACCACTAACTGGACACATTTACTTTAAGATTTTCCATTTTGCTTTGGACTGAGTAATTTCTTTCATTTTAATTTTGTTTTACAACTATATAAAATATTTATATGATCTGCACAATAAAGTACATTCAAAGAAGTCTAGTTTTGACCTCCGGTCTCTCCAGCCATGTATTCTTCATATGCCCCTTCCTCCACTATTGTTAACTACTTTTCTGGGTTTTATTCTTAAAAATAGAAACAAAAATGCATGTGTATTTTTACAGGCATACCTCATTTTACTGCATTTCACTTTATTGCACTTCACAGATAGGTATTATTTATAATTGAAGGTTTGTGGCAACTCTTTGTTGAGCAAATCTAGTAGCACCATTTTCCAATAGCATTTGTCCATTTTCTGTCTGTGTCACATTTTGGTAAATCTTGAAATATTTCAAACTTTTTCATTATATTTTTATAGTGATCTGTGGTCAGTGATTATGACTTGCTGAAAGCTCAGATGATCAGCCATTTTTAGCAATAAAGCATTTTTTATTTAAGGTGTGTATGTGTGTGTGTGTATAGTATATACTTTTTTTAGAATAATGCTATTGCACATGTAGTAGACTATAGTATAGTGTAAACATAACTTTCATAGGCACTGGGAAACCAAAAAATTTACTTGACTCATATTACTGTGACTCTCTTTGTTGTGGTGGTGTGGACCTGACCCCACAATCTCTCTGAAGTCGGCCTGAACAGCTGACCCTTGAGCAGCAGGAATTGGAACCGTGCAGGTCCACTTATACACAGATGTTTTTCAATATATTTTAAAATATGGAATTTTTTTTGAGATTTGTGACAATTTGAAAAAACATTTTCTTTTCTCTAGCTTACTTTACTATAAGAATATAATATATGATTCACATAATATACAAAATATGTGTTAATTGACTGCTTACATTATCAGTAAGGCCTCCAATCAACAGTAGGCTATTAGTAGTTAAGTTTTGGGGGAGCCAAAAGTTATACATGGACTTTCGACTGCGCAGTGGGTCAGCGCCCTTAATTCCTATATTGTTCAAGGGTCAACTATAGTTTGTTTAATCACCTAGTGATGAACACTTGGGCTGTTTCCTATTTGTTCTATTTCAAATAATGATGCAATGAAGAACCTTGTGAATATGTACTTCCACATTTTTGCTAGTGCAACTATGGAAAAGATCCTTAGAAGTAGAATTGCTGAGTAAAAAAGCAAATACTTTTATAATTTTGTTAGATATTCACAAACTCACCTCCATAAGGTTTGTTTGCTACTTTACAATGTGTGAGAGTGACTGTTTACCCATAGGCTTGCCAACAGAGTGTTATTAAGAATTTTTTATTTTTTCTTAATTTGATAGATGAGAAATGGTGTCTTTGTATACTTTGGTTTGCATTTATCTGTTTATGGATGACATTGAGCATCTTCCAAATACTTAAGAGATAGTGACATTTTTTTCTATAGAGTTGTTCGCCATTTTTTCTTTTTAGAAGCTTTTTATGTATTAGGCATACTAACTCCTCTTTGATGTAAGTTACAAATGTATTTCTAGTTTGTCATTTGTCTTTTTATTTTGCTTAATAATTTTTAAAACAATTTTTAAAAATTTGCTGTATTTGTTTTTTTCTTTGCCATGGAAAATTTTTAATCAACTATCAATTTTTTTCAGCATTGTTGCTGGATATTATATAAGACATGGTTTCCTTATTACTAGTTTACTAACTTGTGTTTTCTTCTAGCACTTGAATGTTTTCATATTTTACATTTAATTGTTTGGTCCACTTAAAATTTACTCTGATATGTGAGGTGAACTGGATTTTTTTACTCTGAATTCTTTTTCTCTACTCTCCAATTCTTAGCATTTCATCCATTTCTATAACTACTAGATCACATTTATCCATTCAATACAACTTCATAGAAAAGTTACTTGAATATCTAAATCTCGTTTTTGCTCTCTTCTTTTATCTCAATGAAAACTGCTTCATATTTTATAACTGATGATATAAATGCTCATTGCAAAGAATTAAATATATAAAGGCAGAAGGAAAAAATATAAGTTATTTGATACCCTCTTATCCTATGATAATCATCCTGACATTTTTGCATCATCATTTGTGTCTCTGTTTATCATACATACATACATACATACACACACACATACATACATACATATATATATATATATATATATATATATATATATATATATATATATATATATGTACTGCTGTTTGTTTTCTACAAGTACTTCATAATAGGGTCTTGTTTAGCTTATAAGTACTTCTTATTTTTTTAATGAAGACTTTTAATTTTTATAGTTCCTATCCTCAGATTTCCTAATTCTTAAAGCCTTTAAATACTAATCCAACACATTAGGGATCCATTTCAACAGTATGTCTATTATGTATTGAGGACTCTGTTAAATGATAGGAATATAATATGGAACAGAGATACACAGAGAAGTTTTTTTCTAGAGCCTAGTGGGAAACACAATCAAGCAGGGAGGTGAGCCACTATAATGCAGTGAGATAAGTAAGAAAATTATAGCAGCAGATAGATTATGTGAATCCATATTGTGTGTGTACGGAGGGAGGTGTCAAGGAATACTTCATTTCATAACTGAGATTAGAAAGATGAAGTTATCCAGATAAACGGGAGGAGTAAACATGTTTTAGGTATTTGTAAATACTGAGAAGAAAGAGGGTGATTCACTCAAGAACTAAAGCATAGAATATATAAAGAGTTGACAAGGAGATGAAAAAACTGGCAACTCTCATATACTGTCAATGGGAGCTTAACTGGCACAATATTAGAAAACTCTTCAGCAGTATCTAGTAAAGCTGAGCAAATGCATACTTCATCACCTACTTATTAGTTTTCTATAGCTGCTATAACAAATCACCACAAACTTGGTAGCTTAAAACAACAAAAATTATTATAGTTCTAGGGGTCAGAAGTACAAATTTGGTCTTACTAAGACAAAATCAAGGTGTCAGCAGAGCAATATTCCTTCTGAAGGTTCTAGGGGAATTGTTCCTTGACTTTTCCATGTGCCTACATTCCTTGGCTTGTGGTCCCCTTCCAGCAATTGCATCACTTTGACCTCTTTCCATGATCACATCTCCTCCTCTGACTCTCCTGCCTCCCTCTTACCCCTCTAAGGATCTTTGTGACTACACTGGGCCCACCTGGGTCGTGCAGAATAATTTATCCATCTTAAGAACCTTAAATCACAACTGCAAAATCCCTTTTGTCATGTAAGGCAACACATGCAGATTTCCAGGAAGGCTATTATTCTATCATACCTACCAATTTTCCATTTTCAGGTTTATTCCCAATGAAAAAAAAAAAAGATAGAATTGTCATAGAGTGTAACTTACAACAGCTCAAAATGGGAAAATACCCAAATGCCCATTAGTAATACACTAGATAAGTATATTATGGTATATTCACAGAATGGAATATTTTACAACATTAAAAATGACCCAATGGATAAAGAAGATGTGGTACATATACATAATGGAATATTATTCAGCCAGAAGAAGAAAACAAATCCTACCATTTGCAACAACATGGATGGAGCTAGAGGGTATTATGCTCAGTGAAATAAGCCAGGCAGAGAAAGACAAGTACCAAATGATTTCACTCATCTGTGGAGTATAAGAACAAAGAAAAAACTGAAGGCACAAAACAGCAGCAGAATCACAGAATCCAAGAATGGACTAACAGTTACCAACGGGAAAGGGACTGGGAAGGATGGGTGGGAAGGGAGGGATATGAGTGGGGGAAAAGAAAGGGGGCATTATGATTAGCATGTATAATGTGGGGGAAGGCACGGGGAGGGCTGTGCAACACAGAGAAGACAAGTAGTGATTCTACAGCATGTTACCATGCTGATGGACAGTGACTGTACTGGGGGTTGTGGGGGGGACTTGGTGAAGGGGGGAACCTAGTAAACATAATGTTCCTCATGTAATTGTAGATTAAGGATACAAAAAAAATGACTCATAAGTATAAGAAACAATATAAAAGGACTCTTAGAAACATATTGAGCAAGACATGTCAGACAGCAAACACAAGAGTAGAAATTGGATGATTTTATCTGAACAAAATAATAACAGCTTAAAAAAACAATCTATTCCATTATAAACTAGTGATTACTCTTATTAGGAGAAGGAAAGGCAGGAACTAGAAGGGGACATGAGCAGAGCTTCTAGGGTCAGGTAATTAATACTCTGTTTCTTAATCTTGATGCTATTCTTGATCTTGGTTACATAGCTGTATTGAGATTTCAAACATTCATTTAGGTGTATAATCATGCTACTTATACTTTTCCTTTATGAGTATTATACTTCAAAAATATTTTTTTAAAAAGAGTAATGGGAAATTAATGAAAGATTTTTTAAAATCATTTTTACTTTTTTCCAGTTTTATTGAGATGTAATTGACTTATGACATTGTATTTGTGCAAACTGTACATTTGATGTTGATGTATGTTTATCAATGAAAGATTATCAGAGAATTACACAATCACATTTGTCTTTCCAAATTTAAGTCTCCAAAAATTTACTTGTTGGCTAGACTTACTTTACTCCAGATTATATAAACAATTAGTACTTTCTTAAAAGACACCTTTCAAGTTTTCAACAACAATTATTCCTCTTTTTGAACATGCTGAAAGTTTTCTTCTTTATAGGCTACAGGGTGTTCAGGGTAGTCCCGTATAAGCTCATTAAGACTAGTGAAAGAATGTTTCAATTGCAAGAATCAAAATTCTAAAAGGTACTGTAAATGAGGGTGTGAGATTAATCTCCTAAGTCCATATTTAAAGTACATTAACTTTTAAGTAATGTATCACAGCAAGATCTCATTTAACATGCACACTATTCTAATATAATATTTTTTAAAACCTACATTAAGGAAAGTAATCAAAATTGTATAGCTTTGTTTTACCTCTATTTCTCAGGAAGACTGGCTCCTAATTTATCACTATATTTTTGAAAAGGTACAGAAAATGAGTTTTAGCATTTACTTCAAGCCTCAAAGCTTTCTAAATCTTAAAACATGCATATCCTCAGTGTTTTTTTATGCACACTTGATATTTCAAAGCACTACAGATACATACCATTGATCTCTATTAATTTTATGAAGTACTTACTTAAGACTTTTGAGAGGCTAATATTGCAGAAAAGCTTTTAAATACATTTTTAAAGATTCTTCTGCTAAAATATTTTAAGCATATTTCAAAAAATGGTTTTATTAACTTCTTAAGCTTTTATAAAAGGGCACTGGCATCTTTCTTCCTTCATTCCTTCTTTTTTTCCTTAGTTCCAGTAAACAAGCATTTATTAAAGCACGACTGTGTGGTAAATGGAAGTTTTCACCCAGAATTTCCTGCCTGGCCTTAGTCTGTTTACATATCAATGGATGTTCACCACGGCAGAGCCTCTGACTGATGTGGGGTAAGCAGAGGAGAGAAAAAGGCCAATCTCTCCTCTCCTCCATTCCTGGTGCCTAATTGGGCTGGTGACCACCAGTCACCAGGGACACGCCCACAGAGTTCCTGCCAGAAGAAGTGAGCAGGGGGAGCAAGCCCACCGGGCTTAGAGGGGACAGTGTGGGGCCTGGCTAGCAAACCCAAGCAAACTGTGAGAAATACACCCCTTTAACCCAACCTGCCTTCCTCCTCCTTAGGTTTTATCGGATTCAGAGGAAACTTGACCCAGCATGGGAACACCCTTCCCCCAGGAGCTATATTTTGGCAAGTGTCAGCAGGGTCCAGTGAACCCTAAATCTGTCCTCATGGGTGCAATGTTTCAGTGGGTTGTCCCTATAGATGATGGGGGAAATACCCTTAAACCCCCAGTGGGTGGTGGGGAGACACTTGGGCCCTCCCCACCCCCATGTATGGTGGGGATTCACCTGGAGATCCACCAGCGGAGACTGGTCTGGGGTAAAGGGCCTCCTAGAGGTGTCAACCCCTTCCCAGAAATGGGGAAGTGTAAGGATGCTGGAGGCAGTGGAATTGGCCCTCCCCAAAATAGGGGACTCCTTAGGGGAACTGAGTGGCCAAGAGGTGGCAAAAACTGTGGGTTGCATGTTTCTGGCAGCATTGGAGTTATCACGGAGAGAGATGCACCTAGGCAGCAAGTGGCTGAACAGGAAAACAAGTTGTGGATGCTCTGAAAAAGGAATGCAAGCTATTGGAAACCAAGATCACACTGCTGAGAGACATGCTAGTGGTGCAGGAAGGGGCAGCAGAAAAATGTGGGCTGCAAGAGGCTGTGGGGAAGGTAAAGGAAGGGGTAATGCCTTCAACTCCAGAAATAGTAGATGAGAAGTCAGGGGTGGAATTTGGCCAAAACAGACTGGTTCCTTCAGTCTGTTATCTGTATTCTCAGTAAACGTAGCTCTGGGAGTAACGGGCTTCCCCACCTAGTGCAAGTTCCCTATAAATCCAATGAAACTGAAGGAGGACCGCTTATAAAACCCCTAGAGATGCACCACCCCAGGGCTCTCTTGTCTCCTCCTGGCTTCAGTCAGAAGCTCTGTCCTCTCCTTTATCTCTAAATAAAAGCCTCTGCCTTGCTCTCCTAAAAAAAAAAAAAAAGAAAGAAAGAAAGAAACTGAAGGTGCACAAGGGGAAGGGTAGGTTGGGAGGAGAAAGGGTTTTCCTGCTCACAGCTCGCTTAGGTTCACTCCGCAGCCTTGCTCCCAGTCCCTTCAGCAGTGCATGTACTCACTTCCCCTCACCGCCCCTTCTCTCAGGAACTCCATGGGCGTGTCCCTGCTGACTGGCAGGCACCTTACTGGGAATGGAGGGGAGGAGAGAATAGCCCTTTTCTCTCCACCCCTTGCCCCACATACACTGGAGGCTATGCCAGGGTGAACATCCATTGATATGTAAATAGACTAAGGCCAGGCAGGAAATTCTGGGTGAAAACTTACATTTACCCTCACAGGTACTATTTTAAAGCCATTGAAAATACTGCCATGATAAAAAAAAGGATTCTTTGTCTTACAGGGGTTACATTCTAGAATGTGGGGTGGGATGAGGGCTCAGGGGAGGCCAGACATGATAAATAAATAAATTATTGGGTATATTAGAAAGTAATAAGAGCTATGGAGAAAAATAAAGCAAAGTAGTAGGGATGAGATATTCTGGGAAAATCACCAGATAACAAAGAATTATCTTTTCACTTCAAAGAGCTCAAAATGTAATGTTTATTTCACAAACTGTTACTATTAAAAAAATTAAATGCATCATAATATTTTACTGTTATTATTAAAAAAATATATGCATCATAATATTTGTTCACCTATAGGTTGTTAAACAAATACTATTATCTGGAAGCTACAACAGAAAAATAATAGACATAAACCTAGAAACTATCTTAGAAATAACTATTCCACAGGTTGCAGATTTCCTATAGAAGCTATATTGAATCTCTTACCATGACAAATTCAGGCACCTTTCCTTTTGAATAAAGTAAATTCATTGTCAAGCCCTTGGATTGTATCTTATTATATCTGGTAGAATTTCTTTTTACTAAGCATGAACATTTATAATGAGAAAGAACATGTTCCTAACTAGGAAAATTTCCCTTTAGATATCTTCTGCCAAAATATTACTTACTTAGACAATCTGTTACATTGTGTATAATCTGCAACTCTGCAGATGGTTGCATTTCCTTAAGATTGCCTGTCTATAATTTAAAGAAGTACTACAGAACACTTCAGGGATTCTATGTGCTATATAGATGGAAGGTATTTTACAAACAACTCACCTTGGAATTCTCCCAAAGGAAGTTATTAAAGTAATAATGCTACCAGAAGTAACAATCTACTGTTAATGTGAAATATTAATGGGATTTTTCTCCCTAAAAATATTGTGTTTCCTTTCAGCATCTTCTTTGACTACACAAGCCAGATAGTTCCCACAAGATAAGAACTGAAAAACAGCTACTGGAGTTGGTAACTAAGAGGTAGTTGATTGCTTACTTTAGTGAGAACAATTTCAATAGAATGATGAAAGACAGCCAGAGTACAACCTAGCTGAGAAATCAACAGTATGAAATAAAGACAAAAAATGCAAACTACTTTTTAGAGAAGTTTAGATAAAAAAAAAAAGAAAGGGAGATTAAGTAGTAAATAAAGAGGAACTCTCTAGTTTTTTAGTTTTTGTTAAACTAGAGCAACTTGAACAGGCATGTGTCTGAGGATAAGAAACCAAAAGGAAAAGAGAAAAGCAAGATAAAAAAGAGAGGTACAAATGATGTCGCTGATAGGAAGTGGTAAAAAAAAGCAGACAGGCTGTCATTAATGAATGGGTAGCTTTGAAGAAGAGAGTTACCTTACTCCGAGTCCCATGGGGAGGAAATAAGGCTTTTCTTTGGAGGGAAGGTAGAGGATAGATGGATTTTCCTGATGACATTAACTGTCCTGATGACTCAGTAGATAAGGGGTTACTTAGAGTGAACGGAATGGGAAAAGGGAGGGCATGCAGAGTGTGCTAAGGGTTTGCAATGGTTAAAGAAAATAATAAAGCAGACGACCAAAGAGAAGTAAAGGACAGTACCACTAAACACATACATACCATATAATATTTTGAAATGTGCTTTTAATCATTGTTCTTAAAACTAGATGAGGGACTTTGCTTCTGGTTGAAATGGAGTAACAGGGACCAGAATTACCCTATGTGAAACAACCAAAAAACCAAACAACAAAACAATACAATAAAAGAGAATGATTTTTAAGAGACAGGAAACAAATGAGATAACCCTGGAAACAGGGTTGGAAACAATTGTCCCAGTGTATTTCTGAGCAGGAATTTCCAGGACATGGCATATGAAAGGAAAAGAGACCCTGCTACCCCTACTGCTGCAGAGACTGGGAAGATAGACAGAAGCAACTGGAGTTTACAGGACAGAATACCAGAGAGAGAGAGAGCTGCACAAAAAGAAGAACCGCAGAGACCTGCAAATGGTCCACCTTGAGTATTCAGCAAAACACTAACCAGCATGTATGTGTAAGGAAACTCCCAAAGTCTTGGGGGGAAGCCATGCAAAAGGATTAGACAGAATATACCTATTACTCACACAAGACTGAGAAGAGTTATCTGCTCCTGAAAGCCAGGCCGGAAGACCTAGTAATTCACAGAATATTTGGTACAGTACTAAATGTCTTGCCTCAGTGGTGAGAATAATTGGCCCTAGACTAAACACTGTTCAGATTGTGCTCATAAATCTTGAGAGCAAGACTCAAAAGGACTAAATTGGTTCTAAGTAACTTGACAGTATCACAGAACAAGAATATTAAAGGAAGACAAACAACCAGTACCAAAGTAAAATTCTTGTACATTCCTGTCGAGAGAATAGCCCAAATACAAATTGTTTACATATTAAAGAAAAGAAAATACTGAATATAACTCCAAGATTTTAAAAGTTTTTAAAGTGATAAGGTATATTTTTAATGAAAGCTTAAAAACAGATACCTTGCAAAAGCCATAAATAAGCTTTCACATTTGTCTTTTTTTATTCTAAAATCCTAGGTTTTGATTAATATTATAATTATGCTTATATATTTTATAGATAAATTTACATCTTTGTATTTTCTTACTCGTATGTTAGTAAATGTTTCCATTAACCATAACTGGCTTACAATGTAAGAAATCAAATGATAAAGAAAATTTCATAATTATAATTGTTCTCATGAAAATCTATTACTTTCATACATGGAATAAGAAACTATTAAAAGGCTGTATTTATATAATGCTATATTTGGATATTTTATAACCTACATCCTAAAATACTTAATATATTTTAAAATTTCAAACAAAATGTCAGGCTCTAAAAATGCTCATTTAGTTGGAAAGCTATTAATAATTGCTGAATCAAAGGCATAGGTATACAGATGTTTATTTCACTATTCTTTTAACTTGAGCAAACTAAATCGAAAGCAGAGAGAAAAACAAAAAGTGTAAGAAATGAAACTGAAAATAGAGAAAAAATCAAGGAAACCAAATGTTGATTTCTGAGAACATGAATAAAATTAATAAAACTCCAGCCATAATTACTAGGAAAAAGAGAACAAATTAATGTTATCAGGAATGAGATATTGAACATCACATCAAATTCCATATATATTCAAAGGGTAATTAGGAAGCATTTAAAACACTTTTATGCCAGTAAATTATAAAACTTCAATGAACTAGAAAAAGTCTTTGAAAGACATAAACTACCAAGGCTTACTCAAGAAGGAATAAATGGAGTAATCCTTTATCTAAGAAGTTGAATTTGAAGTTAAAACCTTCTCACAAAGAAAATTTTGGGGCCAGATGACTCCTTGGTGAATTCTACCAAACGTTTAAAGGTAGAAAGAATACCAATCCCAAACAAACTGCTTGAGAAAACTGAAGAGGAAAGAATACTTTCCAGCTTATTCTCTGAGGTTAGCATTAATCTGATATCAAAACTAGAAAAAGACATTACAAGAAAATAAAACTGAAGTTCAATACCTCACATAAACATAGAATTAAAAAAACCCTAAACTATTTTAGCAATTTAAATCCAACAATATATGAGGAGGAAAATACATCATAACTGTGTGGTGTTTATCCAAGAATGCAAGGTTAGGTTCAACACTGGAAAAATCAATCAATGCAATTTATCATATTAACAGACTAAAATAACTAGAGCAATTTGATCACCTAAACGGATGCAGAAAAGCACTGGAAAAAATCAACAACAACTCAAAGTAAAAACTCTAACAGAAATAGATATGAACTTCCTCAACTTGATTATCATTGAAAAGCCTGCATTTAAGAACATATTAAGGTTGACTGAAAGCTTTCTAAGATTGTAAACAAGGGTAAAACTACTTCAATTCTATACTGTACTGGAGATGCTAGCCAATATAGTAAGGCAAAAAGAAAAAGAAAGAGAAAGAAAGGAAACCAGATTAGAAAACAAGTAAAACTGTCTTTATTTGTAAATTATGACCACAATATAGAAAAATCTAAGAAATCTTTCAAAACTACTAGAACTAATATATAAGGTTAGTGAAGTCAACAATACAAGGTCAGCACATAAAAATCAATTGTTTTTCTATATTCTAACAGTGAGCAATACTGTAAAGTAAAATTTTAAAAACTATCAAAGTACGTGAAACAATAATACATTTAAGAGATTTTTTTAGACCAACACTCTAAAAACTATACAGCATTGATAAGAGAAAATGTAAAGGAACTAAATTCGTGGGAGGATATATCACACTTGTGGATCAGAAGACTCAATATTTTGTTAAGATGTGAGCTCATCACAAAATTGATCTGTAGATTCAATGCAACCCTAATCAAAATCCCAGAATATATTTTATAGGAACAACAACCTGATTCTGAGATATACATGGACATGCAAAGGGCCTAGAATAACCAAAATTGTTTTGATAAAGAAGATAAAGTAGGATTAAAATAAGCTTTATACTTCAGTGATTAAAATCATACAGTATTTAAAGAAACACAGATGTGCAAAAAAAAAACCCACAAAAAAACAGAACAGAAGAAGTAGTCTTACACGTATATAATCACTTGATTTGCAACAGGACCACCAGGGCAGTCAATATAATCTTTTCGGGCATATGCAAAGAAATGAACCTTGACTCTTACCTCACAACATATTAAAAAATTAAAGCCAATGAACCTAGTACATCTAGAATAAAATACAGGAGGAAATACTTCTGGCCTTTTTTGACAAAGATTTATTAGGGAAAAAATCATAAATTATAAAACCAAAATTAATAAAGTGGACTTTATCTGGTGGGAGCCATGCTACTAAAGCTGTGTAGCAAAGCTCAGGCTGGAGGAAGACCCCCGCAAAGCAGGGGCCTTCGCAGCTGGCTCCCCCTCTTACCCACCTTGATTTTGTTATTCTCCATTATACTATTGGCTTTGCTTTTGCTTGCATTTTTGCCAAGGGCTAAGTTAACCTTTGATAAGCAGCATGGAAAGGAGGAGAACATAAACTTCCCAGGAGCTTTTCACAGTGCTCCTGAAGGATGGAGCACGCAGAGGCCAGATGGCGATCTTGGCATGGAATACCCAACCCTGCAGTCAGTTAGTCAGACATTGACTACCCCATCTCCACCTAAGTGGGAATGCCCCCCTTGTTTGCAATGCTAGTGAAATTAGTAATGAAGAGTTTTATAGGAAAATTAGAGAAATAAGAGTTATGGGGGAATACTGAATGGAATAACCCTGTTAGTCAGCAACGCCATGAAAAGAAAAACTCCCGGTTTAGTCCCTACAGTGATGGAGCCATGGGTACCTGCATATTATATATCAGGGAAATTTTGGTATCCGCCTAGAGGAAAGAGAAATATGGATAGGATAGGGAAATTTATTTTGCTGCCTACTGTGCCCTATGAAAGGGTGTATGATGAAGATATGAATTTATGGTTTTAGATTGATTATAAATTTATTAAAGCCTCTAGAAATATAGATGATAATACCTGCCTAGCTAACTGTGGCAGTGGGTGACCTGTATTTCACCCTGAACTGATATACTCCATAGTCACTGCTACATGCTGCACGCTTCTGTGGTCACATGCATTACTTAGAAACTGCTTTGCATAGAAACGAGAGATACAATAGAGTACATGTTACTAAGAAAAGTTTAGGTCAAGGAACAGGAAAAGGTCACCTGTCTGACACTTGGCTAACTATGTATAAATCAGAAGGAAATAGAAAGAAAAAGCTTGCCTATGCTTGTTAATCAAAAGAATAAATAAAAAATAATCATATCCTTGTGCAAAATGGTATAAATAAAGATGTCATTGGCACTTTGTTGAGAGACTCCTCCAACTGACTCCACGTCCTGTCTCTCCGTGCGCTGACTCCATCCTGCACCTTTGGGCATCCCACCCCTCGGCTGGAGCTGGACTCTAGCATTTATCAAAATTAACTTTTATCATTTGGAAGATAAATATATATCTATACAATGGAATACTAATTTATCAGCAGTAAGAAGGGAATGGACAACTAGTAAATGTAACAACATGGATGAATCTTAAAACAATTAGGCTGACGTAAAAGAATAAATACTGCATGATTCCAGTTTCATGAAAATATAGGAAAACCTTAACTTAAACTCACAAAAAGCTGAACATTAGTTGCCAGGAGCCAAAAGGTGGGAGTAGGAGTTGACTACAAAAGTACATGACAGAAATTTGAAGGAAGGAGGGTGGACATGTTCTATATCTTAATTGTGAGGGAGATTAAAGGATATAAATATCAAAGTCCATGGAATCTTCTGCTTAAAATTGGTGAATTTTACTGTATATACATTACATCTCAGAAATGCTGACCAAAACAGATACCTAATGTAGGGAAATGAACTGTATTCTCTGAGTAGTGTGATCTGTAGAAGTAAATGTAATCAATCAGTCCTAAATAAACCTGCTTAAGCTCTGTTTGGCCACACGTGCATGAAGACCACCTCTGTGGTCACTGCCCTGTTGCATACTTTTTTAGAAACAGAACAAGGGAAGCAGGTAGTGTGGTTTATTAAGCCCTGAGTTGCCAGTGACGAAATAATGTTTATGTATACTAGGTACTTGAAATCAGTGTTTGTGAGTAAAAATTGAACTATACACTCTAAAAATCCTTTTAAAAAGCCTAGGTACATTCAAAGCTTTTATATTCAGTGATTAAACAATTACACTCAGAAGATATTAACTAGGAGATGTGTGTATATTTCATTGTTTGCAACTACCCTGTGCCATTATTTCATGACAAAACTAAATTAAGGAAAAAGTCCTGTGGATCATATATGTATAAACAACTTTCAATTCATGATGCAGGTTATTTCATCTTCATTTTTAACAATAAAGAAAAAATGATAAAGTCCCTGCATTTTAATATCTTTTAGTTAGGATTTAAAAATAATTCTGCTGGCATTAACTAAATTCTTCAACATCAACTTCTTTATACCCTTTATACAGGAAAATTCAGGTAGAGTTCCTCCATATGTGAATTATGGAAAATTCACTTATTCTGCAGAATTTTATCCCACATATTAACTACAAAAAGATATATGTAAAAAATTAACTTACAGCTCATCAAACTGAATGCATATGGCTAATATACAAACTAACAATTAAACAGGAGTTTTAAAGAGATATGTTTTATAAACAGTAGAGCAAAATATTTTGACACTGTTTTACAGTAACTTAAACTTTGAAATGATTTGCAAAATAAATGACGGACTTACAATTTGTTGCCATACAAAACTGAGAAGAAAGTGCTTGAGTAACTGAATTCCAAAATCTGTATAAAATTTCAGATTGTCCATCCTGTGACACAAAAAAAGGGGGTGTATTCATTAGTTTTTAAAAATTATAAAAAATAAGATACAACTGTATTTATTAAAAATGTGTTTTATGTATTAAAAATGAAAATTTCTAAGACATATCTATCAAACAATGGAATTAAGTAACTAAGTAGAAATACATAGACGACTCAAATCATGTCTCATGTTCAAATAACCAGTCAACATCCTTCTCTGCTATTACTAGCTGTGTAAGCTTGGGCAAGTGCTTAATCACTCTGTGCCTCCTTCCCATCTGTGAAATGGAGATGATAACAGTACCTACCTTGCAGGATTATAATAAGGATTAAAAAGTTTATAAAAGTCAAGTCTTGGGACAGTTCCTAACATATAATAAATCCTCAGTGAATGTTAGTTGTTAGATTACAATTATAATCATCCTCATCCTTTGATAGCTTAGCATGATACTTCATCCTACTCTGAATATACGTTTAAGGAAGTAATTAGTAAAAAGGTAAATATTAGTTCAAGTGTTATTTGTTATACAAAGTACACTTGACCCTTGAACAATACAGGTTTGAACTGAGCCAGTTCAATTATACATTAATTTTTTTCAATACTAAATACATTGGAAAATTTATTGGAGATTTGTGACTATTTCAAAAAACATTTTTCTTTTCTCTAGCTAACTTTATTATAAGAATACAGTATTTCATACACATAACATACAAAATATGTGTTAATTTATATTATTGGTAAGGCTTCCAGTCCACAGTAAGCTATTATTTAACCTTTGGTGAGTCAAAGTGAGGTAAGGCAGGGACATGGGACAAGCATCATGATGAACTTTTCATGCTTATGATGAAAAGTGCTGAGATATAATCAGTATAGTAGGAACTGGAGGGATCCCATCTTAAGGCTAAAATTCCATTTTAAAAAGCAGAGAGTTGAGAAGTGAAAGGAAAGGAGCAACACACAGGAGCAATTCACTGGAGAGTTCCACTTTATTAGGAAAAGGTGCTGGGTTATATAGGAAGGGGCATAGGGTGATTGTGGTGTTACTTCTATGGGGCTGGTGGCTGTTGGTTAGGTGCTGGGATTGGGAGGGGGGCGAGAGGTGATTGGGCTTCAGGTGGCACTGGCGGGAACCGAGGACCCCAAAGAGAAGCCGGAAGTTTGCCATCTTACTGGTGGGGACCCTTCATTCCCCACTTTCTCCTCTATGGGGTTGTGGACGTTGCTTTCTCTCTGACTGCTTCCTGCTGAACAGGGGCGGAGAAGGGAGTGAGGGCTTGAGGATTGGGAGGAAAGGGTTGATAGGACTCCCGACAGTAAGGATGAGTAGATGTAGACTTCTTCAGGTTGGAAATCAATGAAGGTTCCCTGTAACTATAAGTCGAGGACCTGTTGATTCCAATGGTGCCAAGAGGATATGGGTGTCAGGAGCCACGCGTCTCCGGCCATTGTTTCCAGGAACAGTTTCCAGTGGAGAGAGGGGTCCATCTCAGCGTGTGGTGAGGAGGTCACGTGAGGGTGAGGGATCTTCTGTGGCCAGAAGCTGGTAGTTCCTGAGTAAAAGCTGGTTGAAAGCTTGATTAGAGATTTTTCTGACTTGGGATTTCATGAACTTTATTATACAGGGTAAGAAGAGACAGGCGAGAAGAATGACTATTATGGGTCCTGCAATGGGCCAGACCCGGGAAAGGAGGGGGTTTGTTAGTATTGAAGAGAATGGGTAGGGCTCATGCCTCAATGACACCTTCGAGGGAGACTACTGTATATCCTGTGTAGTGGGTGCCCTCATGTTTAAAGGAGGACCCATCAGTAAACCAGATGAGGTTGGAGTGTGAGAGGGCTCCTTCGGAGATCATAGAGTGGCACGGAAGGAAGTTGTGAAGGGCTTCCAGGCAATCATGCGAGGGAGTATGAGGAGAGTAGGGTAGAGGAAGAAGAGTGGCCGGATTCAGGGGCTGGCAGGGGAGGAAAGAAATGTCTGGATTGTGGAGGAAAGAGGATAGTAAGGTCAGGAGTCTGGAGGGAGGGAGAGTCTGTAAACTTTTGTACGTTAAGAGATCTTTCAGGTGATGTGGGGACAGAATGGTAAGGGGCACCCGGAATGTTAGTTTATGAGCTTCTTTCTGCAAGAGCTGTCCAGCGGCTAATGCCCATAGGCAGGGGGCCCATCCCCGAACTGTGGGGTCTAATTCCTTGGAGAGATAAGCTACTGGGGCAAAGGATGGGCCATAATATTGGCCTAGGACTCCTACAGTTTGACTGGACCTCTCATGAATGAATAATGAGAAGGGCTTCGACAAATCAGGAAGATGGAGAGCTGGAGCTTCCACAAGGGCTTGACGGAGCTTAATGAAGGAGTGTCGGGGTGAGGAGGATAATGGTTCTTCAGGGGGGCCCTTGCTCAGGTCATATAGGGGTCTTCCCAACAGGGAGAAGTTAGGGATCCACGCTCTAAAATACCCAGCCAGGCCTAGAAAGGAAAGGATTTCTGTCTTGGTTTTGGGAAAGGGCAGGTCAGAGAGGAGCCGTTTTCTGTCTAAGGTAATGGACTTTCTTTGTTGAGATAGAAGGAATCTGAAGTAAGTGACAGGAGGGGAAGAGATTTGAGCTTTGACGGGGGATACTCGGTAACTTCTGGAAGCTAGAAGGTTAAGTAGGGAGGCAGTGTCAAGTTCAGACTGTTCCCATGAGGGACTGCCGAGTAGAAGATTGTCCATGTATTGTAATAAGGTGGACTCGGAGTGATCATGATGAAACTGTTTGAGGTCCTGAGCTAGGACCTGTACAAAAATATGGAGACTATCTCGGAAGCCTTGTTGCAAAACTGTCCAAGTGAGTTGTTCAGAATGTCTTGTGTATGGGTTCGTCCAGGTGAAGGCGAAAAAATCTTGGGAGGAGGGGTCCAGAGGGATAGAAAAAAATGTGTCCTTGAGATCTAGGACTGAGAAGTGGGAGGCCGAGGCAGGGATCTGCGATAAAAGGGTGTATGGATTTGGAACTAAGGCATGGATAGGGACAACGGCCATGTTGATAAGGCGAAGGTCTTGGACAAGGCGGAAAGATCCGTTGGTTTTTTTAACAGCTAATATGGGGGTATTAAATGGGGAGTGAGTGGGTCTGAGGTAGTTTTTGCCCAAGAGATCTTGAATGGTGGGTTGGAGGCCTATGAGGGCTGAAGTGGTTACGGGGTATTGGGCCTGACAGATATACTGAGAGGGGTCACGTAGTTTGATAGAGGCAGGGGGACATAGGGCCACGGAGGGGCTTGTAATGTCCCAAACTTGGGGATTTACAGGGTGTATGAGGGCAGAACCGGAGCTTTCATTGGGTAGAGGGGGGTCGTCGGCTATGAGGGCCATCAGAAAGGGAGTACTGGGAGTGTGGGGAGGGGAGGGAGACGGCTTGCAGGCTAGGAGAACATGGGGCGGGGAGCAGGTGGTGCGGAGGCTGGGATTTTGCGTTAGGAGGCAAAAAGCTTCGATATAGGGAATCTCCTTCCATTTTTTCAGGCGCTGGCAGTAGTTAAAAAGATCGCGAGTGATGTTAGGATCAAGAGTTCCCCCTGCGGGCCATTGGCTGTTATTGTCTAGGGGGTATGTCGGCCAATCTTGGGAGCAATATTTACGGAGAAGTTTTGGTTTTATATCAGGATCAGGGAGAGGGTAGCCAGATGCTTAAGCAGGCATTCAAGAGGTGAACTTTCAGGGAGGGATGAGGAAGCTCCCATGGCTAAAGGACAGAGAAGGAGACAAACAGGGGAAGATGAACGGAGATCCTCGGACTGGAAGCAGACGGCAAGGAGCAAAGGGCGTCCCCAATGATCCTGGGTGGTCTGTGGAAACTTGTATACGAGTCGGAATTTCTTAGGAAGTGTGGGTCGTCACCCAGACTTCCCTAAGAAGGCAGTTTGCCGGAGTCACGAGGTACCTAGCGCTAGGAATTTTTGGCAGACAGAAAAGATTTCGGCGGACAGAACAGAAGGAGGGGGGGGGGGAAAGGGAGCGTTCTCATCTGCAAAGGAGTCACCTCGTTTATGGCTGTTGGAGGGAGGGCTGAGGGTCTGCCGCAGCTGTGAAGGCCTCAGGCGGGGATTTGACTGTCGGAGGAGGGGCCTGAGGGTCCACCGCAGCCATGAAGGCCTGAGGGGGGAAGAGTTCCCTCCTCGTCCCTGAGCGTCAGGGCCTTGCCGGAAGATCACAGTCAATGGCACTGCGATAGCTCGGAGAAGAGTGGCCCACCCCGGGGAAATTTTGCTTAAAAAGTTTCAGCACTGATGGAAGAGACAGTGAGTGCGTTTATGACTGTCGGAGGAGGGGCTTGAGGGTCCACCGCAGCCGTAAAGGCTTGAAGCGGGGATTTATGGCTGTTGGAGGAGGGGCCTAAGGGTCCGCCGCAGCCGTTAAGGCCTGAGGCGGAGAGAGTTCCCTCCTCGTCCCCGAGGAGGGCCTTGCCGGATGATCACGGTCAATGGCACTGCGATAGCTCGGGGAAGAGTGGCCCACTCCGGGGGGAAAACTTACCTAAAGGCCAGAGAGGAGTGGTGAGTGTGATGAGCCAGCGCCGGAAAAAGAGGACGAGGGCAAGCTGCTGCTGGTGTCGGGGGGAAGACGGGGCCCAGTTGGGGTGTCCTGTCTCCTGGGTTTCGGCACCAATGAAAGGAAAGGAGCAACACACAGCAGCAATTCACCGGAGAGTTCCGCTTTATTAGGGAAAGGTGCTGGGTTATATAGGAAGGGGCAATTGATTGAGGTGTCACTTCTACGGGGCTAGTGGCTGTTGGCTAGGTGCTGGGATTGGGAGGGGGGCGAGAGGTGATTGGGCTTCAGGTGGTGCCAGCGGGAACCAAGGACCCCGAAGAGAAGCCAGAAGTTTGCGATCTTACTGGTGGGGACCCTTCAAGAAGTAAGATTCCTAACATATTCTCTGGTAATCAGACAATAACAACAGCCTATCTGAAGGCAGGGCAGGCAGCCTTTACTGGTAAGTCCCCACTACTTGAGGGTAACGACCATCTTGGAAAAAAACAGGATAAATAAATTCCTTATGTTGGGTTTATTGAGCAGAATTAGCTGCAGGACTGATAATAAAGGAAAGGAGACATGGTGTGTCTCACCAGAAATAAGCACCTTAAGACCACAAGTCAAGCCTATGCCCAACAACCACCCCCTCTGCCCTTTGCCCCATTCTTGAAAGCCTTAAAGGACAAAAACCCCAAACTTTCAGTGCGCCTCCTAAGGATGCTCGTACTATCTTTTAAGTGTGTACCTTCAAATAAAGCTTTCTCACTGCTCAGATTTTTGTGGTTTGTCTCTTTACTATTTTATTTTATTTTCAAGTCTTCACTCTGTCTCCGCTTTACTTCTAATAAGAAGGAAGGGGTTCTAAGAGCTCAGATTTGGACCTGCATGTTTCTGTTACCTGGGTGATTTTGACCTGGACGGAACTGCTGCTGTGAGAGCTCTTCTTAGTAGCCTGCCTGAAAATATCCTTTCTTTGGGAAGTTCTCAGAACATAACCTCACTGCATACTGGGCTCTGTGGTTCCCCCAAATCCTGGGGTGGTAGGGGCCAGCCCCCATGTCGTGCAAATCCAAATGAACACAGGATGCCAGGTGACCCTGGTTTCAGGAGTTGGCAAGGGAATCTCCCTTAAACCGAGAACTTTCCCTCTTTTTCTCTGCATTTATCTGTTCTCTGCTGCCTGCATGGCAGCTGCCATTCCTTGCTCCTAGTACACAAGGAGAGACCTCCTCAAACGCAGCTGCCTGTCACCAAAAGGTTATGTGCAGACTTTCAGTCGAGTGGGGGTTGGTGCCCCCAACCACCAGATTGCTCTAAGAGCCAACTGTACATTAATACTGCTAAAACAGAATCACACTTCTAGAAACAGCACCATGTAATTTTAAGTTATTTCTACATATGTGCTATACAATAAAAAATTGCTGGTATTCTATTTTTGAAATGAAAAATGCCAATTTCATATGGTTCACCCTAGTAACATAAATAGGTCTAATATTCAATTATGACCATTGTCATAAAAAAATGAATTAGGAAGTTGTTAATTCTTACTTTTGCACTTAGAACAAATGAAATTCTAATTTCCAAGGTTGTAAATCAAGAAAATGACCAATGAAAACACTGATTTCTCACTTTTATAACCTAGGCGCACTTTTATTTTCATTGTTGTCTTTTTGTTCAGAAAGTCTTTTGCTCTGAATTTAAATGGTTATTGTATATCATAAAAAAGGCAAATCAAATAATTTTTAATTTATTATGCAGTGATCAGAAAATAGACTCAGATGCTGCAGATATGCAACTTAAAAATATTTTTCATCATTAGTGAAGAACTACTATAATACACCAAATTAACAGAATGAAGGACAAACACCACATGATCATGTCAAATATACACACAAATGCACTTGAAAAAACTCAACACCATTTCAGGAAAACACCACTCAATAAGCTAGGAATAGAAGGGAATTACCTCAATATAATAAAGACCAAATAGGAAAAGCCAATAGTTAACATCATAATGGTGAAAACTGAAAGCTTTCCCTCAAGATGAGGAAAAGCTGATGAAAATATAGTCTACAGACATACACACTTGAAGCAAACTGCCTAAGAATACAAATAAAAAATTCTCAGATATGAAAGCAAATTAATTTCAACAGTATATTAAAACAGTTATTTGAATTATCTACCTGTGTAAGCTTAGGGTTTATGTCAGCAATGTATCATTTAATATTAAGGCATCTATTGATATTTACCTAGTGTCTCCAAGAAGGAAATCTAAAGTCACTTAGTCAAGTGAATAAATGGTAATCAATACCCTTTCATTTAATTAGTAACACACTACCTGAAAGGAAAGGAGCAACACATAGCAGCAATTCACCGGAGAGTTCCGCTTTATTAGGGAAAGGTGCTGGGTTATATAGGAAGGGGCATGAATTGATTGAGGTGTCACTTGTACGGGGCTGGTGGCTGTTGGCTAGGTGCTGGGATTGGGAGGGGAGTGAGAGGTGATTGGGTTTCAGGTGGCACTGGCAGGAACCAAGGACCCCGAAGAGAAGGCGGAAGTTTGCCATCTTACTGGTGGGGGCCCTTCATTCCCCCCTTTCTCCTCTATGGGGTTGTGGACGTTGCTTTCTCTCTGGCTGCTTCCTGCTGAACAGGGGCGGAGAAGGGAGTGAGGGCTTGAGGATTGGGAGGAAAGGGTTGATAGGACTCCCCACAGTAAGGATGAGTAGATGTGGACTTCTTCAGGTTTGGAAATCAATGAAGGTTCCCTGTAACCATAGGTTGGCCAAGAGGATATGGGTGTCAGGAGCCAGGCGTCTGCGGTTATTGTTTCCAGGAACAGTTTCCAGTGGGAGGGGGGTCCATCTCAGCATGTGGTGAGGAGGTCACGTGAGGGTAAGGGATCTTCTGTGCCCAGAAGCTGGTAGTTCTTGAGTAAAAGCTGGTTGAAAGATTGATTAGAGATTTTTCTGACTTGGGATTTGATGAACTTTATTATACAGGGTAAGAAGAGACAGGTGAGAAGAACGATTATTATGGGGTCTGCAATGGGCCAGAGCCAGGTGAGGAGGGGGTTTGTTAGTATTGAAGAGAATGGGTTGGAATTGGAAGCAGAGTGGAGGCTGGAGGCAAGGTCAGTGAGTTTGGTAATGTCAGTTTCTACAATGCCGGATTCGTTGATGTAATAGCAGCACTCTTCCCAGAGGAAGACGCAGGTGCCGCCTTTCTCGGCTGTAAGCAGATCTAGGGCCCGCCGGTTTTGAAGGGTGACTTTAGTTAGCGAAGTGACCTGTCTTTGGAGAGAGGCTAGGGAATCGGGAGTGGATGTCAGGGCTCCCTCAAGTTTGGCGTTGAGATCTCTAACTGCCCATAGAGAGTGACTCAAGGCTTCTCCCGAAAACCCTGCCCCAATGGCTGAGGTGGTTAAAGAGATACCGACCGTGATGGGAAGGAAAGCAGCCCTTTTTGTGCGCAAGGGAAAGGGAGGTTGGAGCTCAAGAAATTCTGCCATGCTGTAAAGTGTAAGCTATGGGATTAGGGTGACGAGAATGCAGGGTGTATCGGAGTTGAGAGGCACTGAGTTGAAAAGACTGCCATTACACCAAAAGAAGTGTCCCTGTTGCGTAAAAGTCTTAGAGCCGGAGATAGGGGTGTAGATAGAGAGGCAGAGAAGTGCGCTGGAGGGGGGAGGGGTTGGGCCTACGCAGTGGTGGATGGTGAGATTATCTGCGTATTCTGGTTCCCATAGGGGTATGTCTGCCAGGGGGCAGAGGGGTTGTCTTTCTGCATGGAAGGAGTAGTTGGAAATATTAAGGGGCATGGCGGCCAGCAGTGGGCGCTGTAGTGATGCACACAAGAAACAATTGGCTGTATTAAGGGTGTGGTTGAGAAAGATGGTGGTGTCCTGAATGAGCTGTAATGAAGAGTAGGAGAAATGGGAAGAGGGGTGGGGATAAGAAGATGAAGAGGCGCTGTCAAGAGTTTGGATAATGACTTTTTCGGAATGTCTGCTATCTGATGCAACTTGAGAGATCTGGGAATGAGAGGGAACATACTTTCGAGAGATATGATGGGTACCGTGGGGGGTCGAGGACCCCCCCGTAGTAAACTGAGGCTGTGACTCTGGCAGCCCATGGAGAGTCCCAGGGATCTGGGATTGATAAGGAGAATGAGCCGTTGGGATATTTCATGAAACAGTTGGAGGAGTAATACTGTGGGTACTGGAAGTTACTCATGTAGTGAATGGCGCAAGACCAGTAGGGACATCCCCCGTAGGTGTCTGGCCGCCTGCAATAGGCTTGTTTTTGGTCATAGAGGAAGCAGAGGTAGGGAGAATAAGGGTAGCTGCTAGTGAACACTTCAGTGGAGGGAGGAAAGTGGAGGTATAAAGGCTCAGAGCAGCTTTTCAGAGGGCAGTCTGGTGTGGCAATGAGGGCAGTAACTTTTGTTTGATGCCGTGTGTAAGTCTATCTGACTTTGAATCGCCATACAAAGGAGGCTGGAGTGGTGGGGAAGACAATAGGAATGAAGGGGAAAAAAGCAAGAGTGCAGTAAAGGAGGAAAAAGTCATGATTCAGGTATGGATGGCAAGGGGGTGAACGGAATTTTGGAGGAAAGAGGACAGTAAGGTCAGGAGTCTGGAGGGAGGGAGAGTGTATAAACTTTTGTAAGTTAAGAGATCTTTTAGGTGATGTGGGGACAGAATGGTAAGGGGCGCCCTGAATGTCAGTTTATGAACTGCCTTCTGAAAGACCTGTCTAGCAGCTAATGCTCGTAGGCAAGGGCCCATCTCTGAACTGTGGGGTCTAATTGCTTGGAAAGATAAGCTACTGGGGCAAAGGATGGGCCATAATATTGGCCTAGGACTCCTAGAGCTTGACTGGACCTCTCATGAATGTATAATGAGAAGGGCTTCGACAGATCAGGAAGATGGAGAGCTGGGGCTTCCACAAGGGCTTGACGGAGCTTAATGAAGGAGTGTCGGGGTGAGGAGGGTAATGGTTCTTCAGGGGGGCTCTTGCTGAGGTCGTATAGGGGTATTGCCAACAGGGAGAAGTTAGGGATCCACGCTCTAAAATACCCAGCCAGGCCTAGAAAGGAAAGGATTTCTGTCTTGGTTTTGGGAATGGGCAGGTTAGAGAGGAGCCGTTTTCTGTCTAAGGTAATGGACTTTCTTTGTTGAGATAGAAGGAATCTGAAGTAAGTGACAGGAGGGGAAGAGATTTGAGCTTTGACGGGGGATACCCGGTAACCTCTGGAAGCTAGAAGGTTAAGTAGAGACACAGTGTCAAGTGGAGACTGTTCCCACGAGGGACTGCAGAGTAGAAGATCATCTACATATTGTAATAAAGTGGACTCGGGGTGATCATGGTGAAACTGTTTGAGGTCTTGAGCTAGGACTTGTCTAAAAATATGGGGACTATCTCAGAAGCCTTGTGGCAAAACTGTCCAAGTAAGTTGTACAGAATGTCTGGTGTATGGGTCCGTCCAGGTGAAGGCAAAAAAATCTTGGGAGGAGGGGTCTAGAGGGATAGAAAAAAATGTGTCCTTGAGATCTAGGACTGAGAAGTGGGAAGCTGAGGCAGGGATCTGCGATAAAAGGGTGTATGGATTTGGAAATAAGGGATGGATAGGGACAACGGCCATGTTGATAAGGCGAAGGTCTTGGACAAGGCGGAAAGATCCGTTGGTTTTTTTAACAGCTAATATGGGGGTATTAAATGGGGAGTGAGTGGGTCTGAGGTAGTTTTTGTTTAAGAGATCTTGAATGGTGGGTTGGAGGCCTATGAGGGCTGAAGTGGTTACGGGGTATTGGGCCTGACAGATATACTGAGAGGGGTCACGTAGTTTGATAGAGGCAGGGGGACATAGGGCTACGGAGGGGCTTGTAATTTCCCAAACTTTGGGATTTACAGGGTGTATGAGGGCGGAACTAGAGCTTTCATTGGGTAGAGGGGGTTTGTCGGCTATGAGGGCCATCAGAAAGGGAGTACTGGGGGCTGTGGGAGTGGATATAGTTATGGAAACGTGGAGGAGAGAAAGGATGTCCTGTCCTAGGAAAGGGATGGGACACTGGGGCATAATTAGGAAGGAGTGGGAGAAAGGTATGGGATTGTCTGGGATTGTGCATAAAAGGGGGGGGTTTTAATGGGAAAATCTGTTTACCTCCTACCCCGACTATAGGAGTAATGGCTGGCGTGGTAGGGCCCCGGTATTCTCGCAAGACTGAGAACATGGCTCTTGTATCTAGGAGGAAGGAGATGGGGCGACCGTCTACTGTTAAAGTAACCCTGGGCTCCTGTTTGGTGATGGAAATGGTCGGGCGAGAAGCTCCCGGGCCCCGTCAATCTTCTTCTGCCAGCCCCACTACGGCGGGCTTAGGATGGGGATGTTCGACCAGCCTCCCCTTCGGGTGGTTGGACAATCAGACTCCCAGTGGCCCTTTTTGTGGCATCTGGGGCATGGGGTGGTAGGAGATCTGGGGGAGGGGCACACCCTTGACCAATGTCACTCTTTTCCACACTTGAATCAAGCTCCTGGGGTGGGGCTTGTTTGTAGAGGGGCGCCCAGGTTGTGGTTTTATCAGCTGGGCCAACATCTGGAAATTGGCCTGATCAGTCTTTTGTTTACAGCGTTCTTTCTCCTCCTCCCGGTTATGGAAGACTTTAAAAGCCACTGTTAGGATCTCAGTCTGTGGGGTAGCAGGGCCCTGGTTCCAACTTTTTGAGTTTAGCTTTAATGTCGGGGTAGCTTTGAGCTAGGAAGTATGTCATAAGGACATGTTTTCCTTCAGGTGTTTCTGGGTCTAGGCTGGTATACTGTAATAGGGCTTGAGTGAGTCTGTCAAAGACTTCGGAGGGCGTTTCATCTCTCTTTTGAATTGCATCTTGGAGCTTTTGCAAACTGACTACTTTACAAGCTGCCTTTTTCAGACCTGCTATTAAGCAGGAGGCAAAAATATCTTGAGAGCGGAGACCTACGGCGGTGTTATAATCCCAGTGTGGGTCTTGTTCGGAGACAGCAGTGGGGCCAGGTGGATAGGTGGGGTCAGTCCTGTGGGTTTCGGTAGCCTGCATTTGGGCGAAGTCTCAAACTCGTCTACGCTCTTCAGGGAGGAGAGTATTGGCCAGGAGCATGAAAATGTCATGATGTGTGAGGCTGTAAGACTGGAGGGTCTATTGCAACTCCCTGATGTATGTCATGGGATCAGTGGAAAAGGAACTTAGGCGTTTCTCTAGTTGGGCTAAATCTCTTAAGGAAAAAGGGACGTGAATGCGCACGATGCCTTCGGATCCTGCTACCTCCCGGAGGGGGGCGATAATTTTGGGAGGCTCTCGGGACTGAGTCTGAGGGGGACTGAAGGGTTCTGGCTCAGTCTGTGGGGGAGTGACGCAGTCTAGCTGCGCTTATTCAAGCAGGTCCTGAAGTGCGAATGGGGGGCAAAGAAAATACAGAAAGATAGAATCAGACCCACGTGTTACCAGCCTGCAGCCCAGCTGCTTGCCTCTGCTGCTTTAGTTGGGCTTGAACTCATGACTGTGATGTTAAGAGTCTCTTGCTCTACTAACTGAGCTACAGCAGGGCTCCGGTTAATTGCTTATGGAATGTGTTGTTCTCTATTCTTGCTACATCGGCAAGTGGGGGAAGGGCATAGCTAGAAGCAGGGGCGGTGTTTCTACACATCTTCAAGGTCTCCCTATTTTCAGAGTGAGGAGTCTTGGCAAGATATGTTTTTGTGGACAGATAACTTCTAAGGACTGCACCGGTTGTTCTCTGGCTTGTGCTTTCCCATGCTGCATTCAGACATGGGGGAAGGTGCTTTCCCATTCTCCCTACAAACATGTGAGAAGACAAAGGCGGTCCCTAACAGGGGAGAAACAGGTGATGAGGGCAAAGATGGAGGAGGCCCAGGGGCCTAGTTAAAGGGGGGGATGAAAGGCTCAGGCTTAATCTGCGAGGGACGAAGGCAGAGGAGGTGAGATGGGGGAGGAGATGGTGGGGGAGGAAGGGAGAAGGGCTGTTGTAGGAGAAGAAGGGGAAGGGAGTGAACGGGAGGCTTCTGCGGGGGCGGGGGCTTGCAGGCTAGGAGAACTTGGGAGGGGGCAGGGAGAGGAGGAGGTGGAAAGCTTCGATATAGGGAATCTCCTTCCATTTTTTCAGGCGCTGGCAGTAGTTAAAAAGATCGCGAGTGATGTTAGGATCAAGAGTTCCCCCTGCGGGCCATTGGTTGTTATTTTCTAGGGGGTATGTCTGCCAATCTTGGGAGCAATATTTACGGAGAGGTTTTGGTTTTATATCAGGCGTCAGGGAGAGGGTAGCCAGATGCTTAAGCAGGCATTCAAGAGGTGAACTTTCAGGGAGGGATGAGGAGGCTCCCATGGCTGAAGGACAGAGAAGGAGACAAACAGGAGAAGACGTACGGAGATCCTCAGAGTGGAGGCAGACCGTAAGGAGACAAAGGGCGTCCCCGATGATCCTTGGTGGTCTGCGGAAACTCTTGGGAAGTGTGGGTCGTTACCCAGACTTCCCTAAGAAGGCAGAGTGCCGGAGTCTCAAGGTACCTAGCGCTAGGAGTTTTTGGCGGACAGAGAAGGGGGGGGGAAGGGAGCGTTCTCATCCGCAAAGGAGTCACCTCGTTTATGGCTGTTGGAGGGTTGGGCCTTAGAGTCTCCGCAGCCGTGAAGGCCTGAGGTGGGGATTTATGGCTGTTGGAGGAGGGGCCTGAGTGTCCGCCGCAGCCGTGAAGGCCTGAGGCGGGGACTGATGGCTTTCAGAGGAGGGGCCTGAGGGTCCACCGCAGCTGTGAAGGCCTGAGGCGGGGAGAGTTCCTCCTCATCTCCGAGCGTCACGGCCTTGCCGGACGATCACGGTCAATGGCACTGCGATAGCTCGAGGAAGAGTGGCCCACCCCGGGGAAAATTTGCTTAAAAAGTTTCAGCACTGATTGAAGGGACGGTGAATGCGTTTATGACTGTCGGAGGAGGGGCCTGAGGGTCCGCCACAGCCATGAAGGCCTGAGGCGGGGAGAGTTCCCTCCTCATCCCCGAGCATCAGGGCCTTGCCGGACGATCACGGTCAATGGCACTGCGATAGCTCGGGGAAGAGTGGCCCACCCCGGGGGGAAAACTTACCTAAAGGCCAGAGAGGAGTGGTGAGTGTGAGGAGCCAGCGCTGGAAAAAGAGGACGTGGGTAAGCTGCTGCTGGTGTCAGGGGGAAGACGGGGCCCAGTTGGGGTGTCCCGTCTTCTGGGTTTCGGCACCAATGAAAGGAAAGGAGCGACACACAGCAGCAATTCACCGGAGAGTTCCGCTTTATTAGGGAAAGGCGCTGGGTTATATAGGAAGGGGCATGAATTGATTGAGGTGTCACTTCTACGGGGCTGGTGGCTGTTGGCTAGGTGCTGGGATTGGGAGGGGAGCGAGAGGTGATTGGGCTTCAGGTCGCGCCGGCGGGAACCGAGGACCCCGAAGAGAAGCCAGAAGTTTGCCATCTTACTGGTGGGGGCCCTTCACTACCCAGTCCTCATTTTTTTAAGTCATAGAAGACAATGCATGATTCTTTTTTCAAAATTATGGTAAAAAAAAACCCATAAAACTTAATATCTTAACCTTTTTTAAGTGTACTGTAGTGTTAACTGTATGTAACTTTCTGTGCAATAGATCCTTACAACTTTCTCATCTTGCAGAACTGAAACTCCATACCTCTTAAAAAACTTTTTTCATCCTACCTCCAGCCCCTAACAACCATGTATCTACTTTCTGTTTCTAAGAATGACTACTTAGGTAGTGGAATCATACAGTATTTGTCTTTTTGTGATCAGCTTACTTAATTTAGTTAAATGTCCTCAAGTTACATCCATGTCTTATTTTACCTGAAATACTATTATTGCTTTTGCTTGAGAAATGTTTATAAATCCATTTATTTTTATTCTTCCTAGTCATCTTTTTGATGTGATTCATAAATAACATGTATTTAATTTTATTTTTAAAAACAATTTTTGTCTTTTAATAAGAAATTACAAACTAAATATGTTACTTAATAGATTGTTCTTACTTTTATCATCTCATTTGTACTTTCTTTGTGTTTCCTTTGTTTCCAGCGTTTGTTCTACGGGTTATTTTTGTTTGCTTTTATCTTCCTTTCAGGCTTTTTCGTGTATGTCTTTTGGATGTGTCATTATCTATTCCTACAATTAACCATAGCCCCCTTTAAGGCAAATCATCTTTGCAACTCCACAGAATTTCTGAAATGTATTTCTAGAAAAAAAAAGAATTCTTCAAGGTTTTTTTAGAATTGACAAAGTAAACAAGAAAATTGTAACTCCTAGACACAGCCTTCTGAAGGAAAACCTGGGGTCCCGGATAATCTGGCTACTTCTCCCCTTTTAGTGAAGAGTTGCTCAAAATTTGAAAGCCATGAAGTATATGGTTTTAATTAAATCAGGGAAGAACCCAAAATGTCTATACTCTCTAAATGTATGTGAACCATGACTAAGTAATGTGGGTAAAATTGTAGCATTTCCAGAATATCTCGCCTGGCTTTAGTATATCTGCATATCAATAGGTGTTAAGAGGTGGAAAGAAGTATGGTTTTAGACATTTGCATATTTCCTCAGGGGTGGAGAAGTTCATCTCCATATCAATGGGTGATTACCTGGCAACAGAGGGCTTATCTGCACCTGACAGGTGAGGGGGAGGGCCGGTGTGGTTGCTGCTGGAACAGAGAATAAAGACGGCCTGGAACTGCAGTTTGTGAGCAAAAAACGGGTTTAAATTTTTATTTCTCCCTTTGAATGATTTTGGTTTTTAGGGGTATTTTGCCCTGGGATTTCCTTTCCCCAGACTTACAAGTAATAACTTTTTCTGAATGTCCATTATGTAACAGGCTCTAGTGTTAAAACTTACAACAGCCATTAGAATGTAAGTATAGGACAGCATAGGCCTCAGCCTGTCTTTTTACCACTGTAATTTCAGCACTGAGAATGTGACCAGAACACTAAAGCCACTCAACAAATATTTATTCAAAGAATGAAAGGAACAATACTACAAGAAGGCATTCATAGTCCTTTTCTAAAGAGAAAACAAAAATTCAAGAAGAGATAAGGAACTTCCTTAGAACTGCACAAAATATCAGAACTTGGATATCTGATTTATGAAAGAAGTATTCCCCCTTAACATGACTTATAAAGTTCTTTATGGCCTGACTGTCTCAGCCTAGTTTTCTTGTTACACAGCACTGAGGTTAAAGATCCAACCACACTCAAATTTTTTCTGGTTCTGGAAGGTTCTTTTGAAGTCTCTCTCAGTTATCAGCTTTAAAAACCACATCTTCTTCAGAGATCAGGTTAGGTGTCTCTTCTCTTGGGTCCCTTAGGTTCAGTGCACTGTTATATAATTTTACAGCATCCCATATTTCCTATCATAATATTAACCTCTTTAAATAAAGGAACAGAGTAGTGGTTAAGAAGAGGAACTCTGGAGGCAGAATATTAAGGATCAAATCCAGACTCTACTGTGGGAATAGAATGATATAATAAAACAAATATTATACATATGTATGTATGTATGTATATATATGTATACATATATATACATACATACATACATATACATTTATTATACATATTCTGCCAAAATATACAGATAAAATATTAATTCTAACAACAAAAGAATTATCAAAAATTGTATTATCAAAGCCATTACATAAATATAATTTCCTGCATAAAATAGGAAAATAAAAAGATACATAAAAAATCATGTCACTCAGAAGGTGGTGTGAGAGGTGAGACAGAGAGTTCTTTCTAAAACTGCATATAATTTGAAAATATAATTAAAACAACTAATCCTGAAAAAGCAACAGGAAAGAAGACTGCGCCAAACTGCATATACCTGGAGAAAAGAATAAATGTCACGGAACAGGGTAACATACCAAAGCCATAGCCTGGTAAGACACAAGCTGTTTCCCCACCCCTGCTCATTGGCAGGAGGAAGAGAAACAGAGAAATGAGTGTAGGCCTGGGACTACTGAATACTTAACTCCAGAGATCTGCTCTGGGAGCAAAAACCTACATTGCATGGAGCTTGCACGGTACTCTCGTGATTAGGGGATTGGAAAGCTAAGACAGGCAGAATTCCTGGAGAGACTGAGATTCCAGTCGCTTGTGGAAAGCAGGGATCCATATCCGGTTGCTCTGGGACAAAAGAAAGGCGGGGAGTCTTAGCGACAAGAGGGCTACTAACGGGGCAAGGACTGCACAGTGCTTACTACTGCTCATGAGAAAGGACAGGTAGACAAAATTGTCCGGGTGCACTCTGCCCAGCAGGTAGGAAACTTTTATGAGCTTCAGGTGCTCCAGCTCCCTAGCTAACTAGGCAGCTCCAAGGCCCCGGTCTGTGATATGCAGCCTACTACACCTTTCTCCCGGCCAGCCCCACCTGGCTCACAAACTGGCAAACCATACCCTGGCGTTAGGACAGCAAGAGGGAAGACCTGTCTACAGCAACTACAAACGCAAAGCCTAGAGGCTTATTATACCTGTGTGCTCAGCCCACTGGTTCTGGCAGTGGAGACAGGCATTGCAGCTGGGAAGCAGGAAACAGCTCTTTCCTCCCTCCAGGCACCAATACCACTCCCCTGTGACCCCCGACATTGCTTCAGGGGCTGAGCAGCACCAAAGAGTAGAGCTTCTGAGCACTAGAGGGCGCCATATAGAAATATGAAACGCCAAAGGAACATGGCTCAAAGTAAAAATATGAATACAACTCCTGAGAAAGATTCAAATGACATCGACCTCAAGGATCTTTCTGAAAGGGATTTCAAAATAAAAATCATTAACATGCTCATGGAGATACAGAAAAATATTCAAGAACTCAGGAATGAATTCTGGTCAGAGATCCAATCATTACAGAACACAGTATCGGAAATGAAACATATAATGGAAACTTTTAAAAGCAGATTAGATACAGTGGAAGAGACAATGAGTGAAATAGAAATTGGAGAAGAGGCATACAAAGAAGCTGAGGCACACAGAGAAAAAAGGATTTCTAAGAATGAAAAAATATTGAGAGAACTGTGTGACCAATCCAAATGGAAAAACATTTGTATTATAGGGGTACCAGAAGAAGAGAGAGAAAAAGGGATAGAACGTGTCTTTGAGGAGGTAACTGGAGAAAACTTCTCCAATCTGGGGGAAGAATATAGTTTCTCAAGCCATGGAGACACACAGATCTCCCAACACAAGTGACTCAAGGAAGACAACACCAAGACATACAGTAATTAAAATGGCAAAGAACAAGGATAAGGACAGACTACTAAAAGCAGCCAGAGAGAGAAATAAAATCACATACAAAGGAAAGCCCATCAGGCTAACATCAGACTTCTCAGCAGAAACCTTACAGGCCAGAAGGGAGTGGCATGATACATTTAATGCAATGAAGCACAAGGGCCTCAAACCAAGAACATAATTTATCTGGCAAGATTATCATTTAAATTTGAAGGAGGGATTTAACAATTTAAAGATAAGCAAAAGCTGAGAGAACTTACCTCCCACAAACCATCTCTATAGTGTATTTTGGAGAAACTGCTATAGACGGAAGTATTCCTAAGGTTTAATAGCTGTCACTAGAGGTAATAAAACCACAGTAAACAAAGTAGAACAGTTAATTACTAAGCAAATGTAAAATTAAATCAACTATCCCCAAAGTCAATCAAGGGAAAGACAAAGAATACAGAATATGATACCTAATATATAAAGAATGGAGGAGGAAGAAAAAGGAGGAGAAAAAAAGAACCTTTAGATTATGTTTGTAATAGTATATTAAGTGAGTTAAGTTAGACTCTTAGATAGTAAGGAAGTTAAACTTGAACCTTTGGTAACCACAAATCTAAAGTCTGCAATGGCAATAAGTACATAACTATCAATAATCACCCTAAATGTAAATGGTCCGAATGCACCAATCAAAAGACATAGTCACTGAATGTATAAAAAAACAAGACCTATCTATATGCTGCCTACAAGAGACTCACTTTAAACCCAAAGACATACACAGACTAAAAATGATGGGATGGAAAAAGATATTTGATGTAACTAATAGGGAGAAAAAAAGCAGGCATTTGCAGTACTTGTATCAGACAAAACAGACTTCAAAACAAAGAAAGTCACAAGAGACAAAGAAGGACATTACATAATGATACAGGGATCAATCTAACAAGAAGATATAACCATTATAAATATCTATGCACCCAACACAGCAGCACCTACATATGTGAAACAAATACTAACAGAACTAAAAGGGGAAATAGAATGCAATGCATTCACTTTAGGAGATTTCAACACTCCACTCACTCCAATTATGAAGGTTCCACCCTTATGATCTAATTACCTAAGAAAAGGTACAACCCCCTAATACTGTCACCTTAGGGGTTAGGATTTCAATATTGAATTTTAAGGGCACAAACATTAAGACCATAGCATTTTCATTAAATTCAATGTACCTATGTTACCAGATCAATTCTAGAAAAGGTCTGTAATTTAAAACAACATCTTAGTTATAAACAGAAAAATACACTATAATTCTAATTTTTAAAAAGATGATATTTGGACATTTGGCTGAGACCAGTAAGTAGAAAATAAAACCAAAATCAGATATATTTTATAGATACAAATAGAAAATATACAGGAATACTTAAACATATTTGGAAGAATCTGTTACTTAGAATTACAGCTTGATCTTTGACTGTTTTTGTCATGATTTACATAATTAGATACACTCAGAGAAACTTAGAATGATAATACTAACATAGTTTCAAAGCAGATATTACTGTTTTTATAACACAGAACGGACCTGGGATTTTTGTGCTCAAATATATGTGATAGCTTTTTGTGCAGAGCATAAGGTCCAAAACTTCAAGCTAACATACTTTCATTAGGTGTGATCAAAGGGCATGACCTTTCAAGTAAGATAACCTTGACTTAAATCCAAGGTCTGACTTATATTTCTAGAATCTGTGGGGCATCCAAGTGAAGATGATCTAAGCCAGTGAAGATAAATATCTTCCTGAAGAACAAGAGGTAAGCTAAAGAAATAGATTTAGGTCGGGGTTGTAGAAACTGTTAGCATATGTGAACTTTTCCATAGATTACATGAGAAGATGGAATGTTGAGGATGGACCAGGGTAGAAACATTAAAGATTGGTGGATGAATAATTTGGAATAGAGAGAGAGGAGTTGTTAGGAATGGTTATTGAAAAAAAAAAAAGATTGGTCACAAGTTAGTAATTGCTAAAGCTGGATGGTGGGTGGTATTCACCATCCTATACTTTAGTTCAATACTTTGCTGTATGTCTGGGATTTCATTAAATATTTTAAAAAGAGGAGATGGTGGAGGAGGAGGAATCAGTGAAGGATTCTGATAAGATGCAGTACTGTGAAAAAAGAAACCATTAAGCAGAAGTAGCTATTACCTCAAGGAGTGACATAAAAGAGGCTCTAAGAAATGAGCAGAAGTACTTGGTAGTTGGGTTATTATAATGCCTTTAGCAAGGCCTGTTTCAGTGGCTGGAAGCTTGATTTCAGTTGTTCGGAGCAAAACACAAACAAGGAATAGACACAGAAAGTAGCTTAATGAAACCTGGGCAGTAACTGGAAGAAATACTTGGAGATACAGGACCAAAGGGTTTTGATCAGATTTTGGTTTTAGGTGGTAGACCCTTGAGAGGAAGTAGCCTGGAGAGGTTGATACTGGAGAAAGCAGAAAGTGTAGGAAGGGTAAGATGTAGAATGGAAAGCACAAGCAAAGGGGAAAGTCTGAGAAAAGAGAAGATATAATATACCTCTATTTTTGAGACAACAGGGGTAAGTGAGGGTCAGTCCATACAGAGCTTGTAAGTCACTGTGCTTATAGGGTCAGAGGAAAGCAGAGGGAGTTGAGATGAAAAGAGAAGAGGAAGTAAAGATTGAGCAAAAAGCCCCTGCCAGAGATCTCTGTGGAGAGTATGTTGTGAATAAGGAAGCCTTCGGACTTGATCAAAGAAACCAAATATATGAATTTCAAATTAGCTCTTAATCATCCTTTGGATTCAAAGCAGAGGGACCCTGGCAAGGCAAATGCAAGGCAGAGGAAAGAAAAATTCTCTTTACTGGAAAACAGCTCCAGGGAGAAACAGTTTGCAGCATCTGATTACAAAAGAAGGTACAGAAATTCTGTAGGGACTTCCAAGTGAACCCTCTCATCCCCCAAAATACAAACAAATGCCTGAATTATATTACAATCACTTAAATTAGTGCCAACATGACTACAGAGGAAATGAGATAGCCTGTACAACAAAAAAAATTCCAGTTAAAATCAAAATGTTAGCTTTTATATATATACTGTGCAAACAGAAAAAATCCATTATTTTTGGTACAATCTTTCTATTTTTAAAAAATTGGGGCTTAGACTAAGGTGGCAGGGGGAGGTAGTGAAAGTAGTCAGATTTCAGATACCTTCTGATAGTAAAACAGTACTTGATGAAATGTATATGTTCAATAAAAATTTATACATTTAATAAATAATTGTAAGTCCAGGGAAAGGAAATCCCAGGGCAAAATACCTCTAAAACCTGAAATCAGTCAAAAGGAGAAATAAAGTTTAAAATCCATTTATTAAAAAAAAAAATTCTGTTTATTGCTTATAAACTGCAGTCCAGGGCGTCTCTCTTTCCTGCTCCAGAAGAAGCAAAACCAGCCCTCCCCCGCACCTCTCAGGCACAGATAAGCCCTCTGTTGCCAAGGTAATTACCCACTGATAAGGAGAAGAACTTCTCTCCACCCGAGGATATGCAAATGTACTAAAGCCATACTTCTTTCCATCTCTGAACACCTATTGATATGCAGATGTACTAAAGCCAGGCAAGATATTCTGGAATGTTATAATTTTGCCCACAAGAATTTAGACATACTCCTAATATTTTCCTAATATTCTGAAATATTTTAAAATTCATGCTATGTAAGTAGAACTGTTTTAAGAGCTACTACAATTTTAATTTCCATTTCATTTCTTTTTTACTTTGAGGAAATAATGAGGTTCAATAAAAGGCAAAGTAATGACATTTAAAGGACTCTCTCAATGCAAAAAGTAGTTTTATGGAACTATAACCCACAATAAATATAGTAACACATGAAAACTTTTCATATATAAAATATGCCCTAGCTTATTTCAGCTCTACCAAAATCAATTTCACTAGATTTTACAAATCATGTGTCTTTAAAAGTTTTATTACAGTTTTAAGTTTGAGGTCTATTATGTCTTAGACATACTTTACATTGTAAGAAAACATATATTTTATTATGGACTTTAGTTATAGTATTATTTATTTAGCCTCCCATCCCCCAAAATAGAAATGCCTGAATTATTTTACGATGACTTAAATTAGTGCCAACATAAGATTTTCCAAAATTCATTCATTACTCATTTTTCTCTCACAGACATGTACATGCACAAAAGCAATATATCTTGACATATGCTTAAAAACTGATTCATGTTGAAATTTAGATTCTTAAAGATCTTTAGTTTCTGTGTTACAGAGAGAGATATAAATTAAAATGAAATAATATAAAGTTTGCCTTAATATATCAAAAAAATTAACATCCCATGGTAAAATATCCTCTAGTCAATAGAACTGACATGATAAGTAATGTAGTATGTGAGATTTTTTTTTTGAAGTATCTAAGTATTATTTTGTTTCTTTCCTATCTTTATTATCAACCAAACAGGTAAATATTTGCCACTGTTTCCTTTTTCAGAAAGCAGAAAAGCACTAATTGAAGAATTCATGATAGTATGTTATTTAAAAAAAAAAGAGAGATTCAACAACTAGATAGATGGTAGAATAGGAAGACCCATCCTTTGTTCACCCACAGAAACACTGACTTAACAACAATATGTGGTCCAGAAATCCTTCAGAACTCCAGAAACCACTTAGACAGAAGTCACACTACCCCACACAAGCTCAAAGCCAAGAACAGAGACATTGAAACAAGTAAGAAGTCATTTCACATCAACCAAATCAGCCCCTCCCCAAAGTTAGCACTGCTCAGAATTGGAAGAAAAGTCCAACTTGCAGCTTTTCCCTTGGGAGGGAAAGAGAAGAGTAGAATGTACATGATCTTGTATGTACGATGCACTGAAGATTCCATTTGAAAAATTATTAAAAACAGATGAATTCATCAAGGTTGCAGAAAACAAAATAAACATAACAATAGCATCAAAAAGAATAAAATACATGGGAATAAACTAAATCAAGGGGGTGAAGAACTTGTACACTTAAACTACAAAACACTGCTGAAAGAAATTAAAGAAAACACAAACAAACAAAGCTATGTAGTCTTTCTAGAGTGGAAAACTTAATATTGTTAAAATGTCTATACTATCCAAAGTAAGACACAGATTCAATGCAATTAATTATCAAAATCTCAATGGGATATTCTACAGAAATAGAAAAAAAAACACTTAAAATTAATATGAAATCTCAATGGACTCCATATAGCCAAAACAATCTTAAGAAAAACAAAGCTGGAAGTCTCAGACTTTCTAACTTAAAAACATTACAAAGCTAGAATCATCAAACACAATGTGGTAGTGGCATTAAGACAGACCTATAAAGCAATGGAACAGAAAAGAGAGCCCAGACCACTATCCAAAAGATAAGAAATAACAAGTGTTGGCAAGGATGTGGAGAAAAAGGAACCATCCTGCACTGTTGGTGGGAATTATAATTGGTACAGCCACTGTGGAATGCAGTATGGAGGTTCCTCAAAAAACTAAAAATAGAAATACCATACTCCCCAGTAATTCCACTTCAAGGAATTTACCCAAAGAAAACAAAATCCCTGACTCAAAAAGACATATGCACCCCTATGTCTACTGCTGAATTATTTACATTAGCCAAGTTATGGAAGCAACCAAAGTATCCATCAATAGGTGAATGGATAAAGAAGATGTGATACATATATGCAATGGAATATTATTCAGACATAAAAAAGAAAGAAATCCTGCCATTTGCAACAACGTGGATGGACCTAGAGGGTATTGTGCTAGATGAAATAAGCCAGGCAGAGAAAGACAAATACCATATGATTTCACTTATTTGTGGAATATAAACACAAAATAAAATAAAATGAACAAAATAGCAGTAGACTCATAGACACTGAGAAGTGACTGGTGGTTACCATGGTGGAGGGGTTAGGGTGGGAGAGAGGGTGAAGGGGATAATGGGGCATAAAAATCTCAACATAATATAACTTGGCCACAGGGATAGTAGTACAGCATGTAGAATACAGTCAGTGATTCTGTAACATCTTCCTATGTTGACAGGTAATAAATGCACTAGTGGAAGTGAGGATTTAATAATATAGGTAACAACTGAACCATTGTGCTGTATACTTGAAACCAATATAAGACTGTATTATCAACAATACTTCAATAAAAAAAAAAGAGAGCAAGCCCAGAAATAAATCCTAACATACATATATGGTCATATGATCTTCACTGTTATAGCTGCTATGGAAAACAGCATAGAAGTTCCCTAAAAAATTGAACGTAGAATTCCTATACATCAAATCTTAACTAACTGGATTCCTAAAAAGAAAACAGCTACATTTTATTTCAGCATTGTAACACTGTTTCAGCAAGTGGTCTAATATAGGATTACTTTTCTTTTCATAACAGAATTTAGGAGTATACATTATGTGTAAGTGAAGTAGTACTAGATAGTTATTTAAAAGAACTATTAATGTCTTTCAGTTGTACCTTGGCAGTTTTAGTATCTGCAAGTCCCTAATATATACTAATTGATGCTGTATACATTTTAAGGAAGTAAAAGAAAAAACCCAATTGGCTGCTGGCTAGAGAAGCCTATAACTCCAACAGAAAGCTTAGTTCTTCTACAGAATCCACACACAACTTTTTTTTTGTACACAAAGAATGAACTTACTGTGGAAGTCTTTTTTAGGTCTTCCTATAATGAGCTTTCCTTCTTCAGATACTTTAATATTTTACCACTAAAAACCATCACAAGATATTTACTGTTAAGAATTCCACAGGATATCCTAAGAAATTAAGTCCCTACAAAGGCTTCCTTGAAGACAATAGCTGTAACTGGAAAGGAAACCAGTGGAAGCAGGTTTCTGAAGGCAAGGACTGTCACTTTATTCAACTTTATATCCCAGTGTCCAGCAAAGCATTCAGTCACATTTTGTACATATGTTCATTTCAGTCAGACACTACACTTCTTTTCATAGGTCAAACACTGATGAGAAATTTTATTGAAGTATTCTCCAGAAAATAATAAGATCAAAAGAAAATAAGCGATTTGAGACACACTTAAATGTTCACACTTACGCCTAACTTCTACCCACATATATCTACTCACTATAGCTTTTCTACAACTGCATGAACAAGAGAATACTTACTAACCCATGTGTATGAAAAGGTAAAACAATTTAAATATTCAGATAGGTTCTAATTCTTTAACAGAGAAAGTGTTTAGCATTACAATGGACAAAAATGGATAGGTATATCAAAAAGAACTTTAATATTTTGGATATTTTAACATACATTTTTATACAAACGATGATTGCATTAGAGAGAATGAAAATATAAATAAGCTTATTCACTCAAATTACGAAAAGACCTTAGAAAGAACTTTCACCCACCCACCTCAGACACTGTTCTATGTGGCTGACAAGAGGTATTACAGGTGATCCTAATCAGTAAAAAGCTGATTTATGACGAACGTCTAGAGTTGTGTTCTTGTCCTGGACTTTTTAAGGCCAAGAATTTGATACACAGCACAAAAAAGTTTATAGGGGAATAATCAGTACACACATACACACACACAAACACTAAGTATGAGAGAATGAGAGTAAGAGAGAGATAACTGCATAGAATAACCAGAATTAGAAGATACCAATTTTAAATTGTATCAGTCACAGACTAGTTCGATTTTCCAAAGATAGATGTAGCTTTCTGTAGATTCTGATAGGTCTAGAATTTGTTCAAATGTGCAGATAAATAATAGGAATAAATTCCTCTGGAATATTTGAACTCTATTATTTTATTTCTTTTTCCTCTCTTACCATGTTGGGTCAGCCCTCCAGTACAATGTTGAGAAGAAGCAGGGATAATGGGCATTGGGCCTTTTTCCTAATTATAAAGGAAATGCTTTTTACATTTACCGTTATGAATGATGACTATTAAAGGTCTTTGTTAGATACCCTTTATCAAATTAAGAAAGATCCTTTTTCTTAGTTTGCTAGGGATTTTTACCACCATAAATTTTGTCAAATACTCCTTCTGTATGTGTTTAGATAATATATCATTTTTAGATATTACTGTGCTTGGCACAGTTTATTTTAAGCTAATATTTTAAGACTTTTCAATATATGTTTCTGAGCATGATTGGATTGTAATCTTTCTCTCTTGCAATCCTTAACTGGTTTGGTAAAAAGGTCATATTAGTCTCGTAAAATGAGTGGGGGAGTTTCCTTTCTCCAGAAAACTGGAATAATCTCTTCCTTGAAATTTTGGTACGAGTTGCTTGAAAAACCATTTGAGACTACTGGTTCCTTGGTAGATGACTTTACATTAGTAATTCAATTTCTTTGAGAGTCAGAGGACTATGCATAGCTTCTAGTTCTATTTGAATAGTTTTGGAAAGTTGTAATTTTCTAGAAATGTGTCCATTTCACCTGCATTTTAAAATTAGTTGGCATAAAGTTTTTGTAGTACTTTTTTTCTTTTTAAACTTTAATTTTGAACTTAGAGAAAAATTTTAAACTTATAGAAAAGTTGAAAGCATAATCCAAAAATCTTTCTCTTTGGTAAGTATCAAGGAATGGAATTGCTGGATCATATGGGGAGTGTACAGTAAGAAACTGCCAAAACGCTTTCCAGAGAGGCAGTACTATTTTATATTTCCACCAGCAATATATGAGTGTTTCAGATTCTCCATATCTTTACTAACACTTATTACTGATAGTGACTTTGATTATGGCCATTCCACTGGTTATGCAGTGGACTCTCTCAGTAGTGTTGATTCACATTTCCTTAATGAATAATATTTAGCTTTTCTGCCCTAACTTTACACCAACTCCATGGTTTCTTGAATTTTTTTTTTTTTTGAAGCAGAGTAAAAGTTTCATTTAAAGTTACTTAAAGAGAGAAGTGCAGCAGCAGGCAACCTCAGCAAAGACAGGTGCCTTGAAAGGTTGGAGAGAGAAATTTTAAGATTAAATGGTTACACACTTAGAAAGTGTGGGCAACCTCAGAGAGAGGAGCCTGAAGTTTTATAAGTAGTTTTATAAGTCTGGAAATTAGGTAATGTTAGTCTCCCAATTTTGCTTTTCTTTTTCAAAACTGTGTTGAGTATCCCAGGTCTTTTGTATTTCTGATTTTTAGAATTGGCTTATCATTCCTCCATAATACTTGTTGGGATTATAGATAAATTTGGGAAGAAAAGATATCTTAACAATAGTGAATCTATCAACCCATAAAGTATCTTTTTCCATTTATTTAGGCCTTCTTTAATTTCTCTCAGCAACATTTTATAGTTTTCAGTGTACAGATAATGTTCATCTTTTGGAAGATTTATTCCCAAGTATTTCATGTTCTTTGATGCTACTGTATACAAAATTATTAAATTTTAATTTCCATAGCAATTAACACCATATCTTTGTATGACGACAGTTGGTAACTACATTTATAGTGGTAAGCATTAGGAATGTATAGAGTTGTCAAATTATTAAGCTGTACATCTAAAACCAATATAATATTATATAGCAACTATATTACAATATAAATAAATTTCAATTTTCAATTGTACATTACTTATAAAAATGCGGATTTTTGTATATTGACCTTATATTCTGTAATCTTGCAAAAAAAATCACTCATTAGTTCTAGTAGCTTTTCTGTAGATTCCATCAAGTTTCCTATGTAGATGATCATTTCATGGGTGAATAAAGACTATTTTACTTTTTCCTTTCCAAACTGGAAGTCTTTGTTTCTTTTTCTTGCTCATTCCATTAGCTAGATAATGCTGAATAGAACTGGAGACAGCAGAAAGAAATCCTTGACTTCTCCTTGAATTTAGAGGATAAGCATTCAGCATTCAAGATTACGTATGATTTTTACCTGTTGCTTGCTTTTTAATCAGGTTAATAGAAAGCTCCCTTCATTCCTGGTTTGCAGAGAGTTCTTACCTGGAATGGGTTTTTGAATCTGTCAAATGCTTTTCCTGCATGTACTGCAATGATAATATTGTTTTTCTTTTTGAATTTGCAGGCATTCATTTTCTAATTAGTTTCATGTTAAAACCTCATTTAATCCTCCATTGTTTTAAACCTCCTGTATTTTTCATACCTTTGTCTTTATGTTGCATTCTGGATAATTTCATCAATTTTATCTTCCAGGCCTCTAATTCATTCTATGGCTTTATGTAGTATCTACTTAGCCTATCTGAATTTTTTATTATCTAAATTGTCTATTTGGTTCTTTCTTATATCCTACCTGGGCATTTTTCAATAGTCATTTGTTTCTCATTTTTTTGTTCAATTCTTTATTTTTTAAACATATTAAACGCAGATATCTTAGATCCTTTTCCAGATAATTCTAACACCTGAAGTTCATAGTCTCCTTTAGAAGTTCTTTACAAGTCTAAAATCTGTTTTGTATTGCTTTTATTTTTCCTGCTGACTCTCAATTGCAGCTTCTAGTTATTTACAGGGTTAGTGATTTTCTTCACTGTGAGCTCTTATTTGTGCTCACCTTAATTGGTGGCTAATTTTGATGGCTAAAACTAGAAGTGCTTTCCTGCAGAGAACCTGGGTTTGTTCCTTGTGGGAATGAGGTACTGTTACCCACCGAGGACCATCATCACAGGCCTTAGCTGAATCTAAGTCTATCAGCTTCATTCTAGAGCCCAAGAGTCTAGTGGACATAGACATTTGAGGCCAGGGAGACTCCAGCTTTTGCAATGACTTTTTAAGTCACAAGTCCCCACTACAGTTTCAATTATTTTACCTGCTTATGCATATGTATATGTATATCTGTATATGTATATATACCTCTTGGAGATTTCTTACTTTTTTGCAGGCCCAACAGTGCATTAGATATTATGCTTTCCTAATTTACCTAGAATTTGTTTGTACTGTAGAGTAAATAAGAATATTTACTGATAATAATCTGATTTAGTAACTGGCTTACTGCTACTTGGTTTTTTAAATCAAATTGAGATGCCACACCTAAATGAATTAAGCATTTTTCTCACAATATTAGAAAGATTTCACATTAGGTGTCCTAAAATTTTTCTGAGTCCTTTAGCTATTATCAAATCATTTGATATGTCTAAAAGAGCAAAGGAAAACACATTCTTTTTCATAGCTAAAATTCTCATTAGTACTACAGCTGTTCAAAATGCTGAACATATTCCAGATTTAGCCTAATACATCCTACACATGATTACAAGATTCTGTTCAATGATAAAAATTGCTGGCTTAGAAAATTAAAGACTCATATCTACCCTCCCACATACAGCTAAACCGGCTTAATTCTGAAGATGAGAATCTACAACCTCTTTTCCATTGTATGGATCCTGAATAATTTGTCAATAATTTGCTGCACTCACTTTCAAATAAAGTATTATACATAGTATTGATGGTTATATAGTGATACTAGAAATTTTAACTGGTTTTAAAATATACCACAATTGAATGACTGCTAGATATGAATGTCTTTTTAAATATAGTGTTAACTAAAAATAACAGGCTAATTTACAAGTTAGCTAAGACATTTATTAAATTCAGTAGAATTAGTAATTAAAAGCTTTCAAAAAGGCTCATTTAAACTATATTCCTAAGATTTTATATATAATTTTGATATAATTTGTCCTGTTTTATTTTATATGCAATCTATTTATGCCCTCTTTTCAGTTTGATGTATTTTTATAACATGATGGACATCTACTGCAAAACCTTCTGAACTAATAAATTAATACAGAAACAATCATAATGTGGGTTTTTCCCCCCCATCCTGTGTGTTCTTAAAATTAGACTCTGAATACCAGTATGTACAGTATTCCCTATCATCTAGAATCAAATATCTCAGCAAAGACCACAGCAGACTTGGCAGTATTAACTTCAAAACTAAACGTTTTTTAAGTAAACCCATTTTTTTGGCCTAATAAAAAAGTATAAAAGATTTAATACTTCTCAGAATACTTCACAGAACTAAAGAAAATCATTCTCACTGTTATTATAGCTACAAAATAACCAAATGTGAGATCATAAACCCATGATTCTTCAGTAGAGTGAGATATAACAGTCATGAAACATTAACAGAAAATTCTTGACTTTGTCTTATTTAAGGAACAATAACTTCTTAAATTAAATTTCTGATGACTCTGAATGAATTAATGTGCATGTGCTATCATGTTATTAAAACCATTGAACAAAACTGACTTTTTCACATGGCAGGGTTCTTTAATACCTAGCACATGGTCAGTTTATGGCCCCTAAATAACAGTTTCAATGATTAAAAAAAAAGACTGAAATCATTAATTATAAGAAATTATTGAGCGAATCTCGGAATTAAGTCTACATTATCTCATTTTTCTTCAGAATAATTCAGTTCTATAGTATTATCACCATACCCATTTGACATGCTGAAAGATTACAGGACCTACCTAATGCTGCACAATCAATGGGTCAAAGCTTAGTAGCTCTGTCTGATACCAAGGCCCAAGGCCCCAGTTCTTGATCACTGTACTATCCTGCTTTCCACATTTGAATAGGTGTTCAAAAAGGAAACCTTTAAGATTGGGCGTTCCAAATGCTAAAAAACTGTACTTAAATTATTTCACAATATGTTCAATTTTAAGCACCTAAATTGATTAACAGATAAATATTAAATAATGAGTGTGACAGGGCAGTTTATTTCCCTACAATGAAGTCTTAAAACTTAACTAATGAAGATTTTTTATTTTTATTGACATAATATTGATATTTTTTTATTGAAGTATCAATGTTCTATTGGTTTTAAGTATACAACACAGTGGTTTAACAGTTCTATTAAATCTTTACCCCCACTAGCACAGTTACAAAGAAGATGTGGTACATATACACAATGGAATATTACTCAGCCATAAGAAGAAAACAAATCCTACCATTTGCAACAACATGGATGGAGCTAGAGGGTATTATGCACAGTGAAATAAGCCAGGCAGAGAAAGACAAGTACCAAATGATTTCACTCATATGTGGAGTATAAGAACAAAGAAAAACTGAAGGAACAAAATAGCAGCAGAATCACAGAACCCAAGAATGGACTAACAGTTACCAAAGGGAAAGGGACTGAGGAGAATGGGAGGGTAGGGAGGGATAAGGGCGGGGAAGAAGAAAGGGGGTATTATGATTAGCTTGTATAATGTGGGGGGGGGGGGAATGGGGAGGGCTGTACAACACAGAGAAGACAAGCAGTGATTCTACAACATGTTACTACGCTAATGGACAGTGACTATAATGGGGTTTGTCGGGGGGACTTGGTGAAGGGGGGACCCTAGTAAACATAATGTTCTTCATGTAATTGTAGATTAATGATAACAAAGTTAAAAAAAACAAAAAAACAAAAAAAAACCATAGGGGTGCTATGTTTATCACAGCACTATTCACAATAGCCAAGAAATGGAAGCAACCTAAATGTCCATCAGTAGATGAATGAATAAAGAAGATGTGGTACATATACACAATGGAATATTATTCAGCCATAAGAAGAAAACAAATCCTACTATTTGCAGCAACACAGATGGAGCTAGAGGGTATTATGCTCAATGAAATAAGCCAGGCAGAGAAAGACAAGTACCAAATGATTTCACTCATATGTGGAGCATAAGAACAAAGAAAAACTAAAGGAACAAAACAGCAGCAGAATCACAGAACCCAAGAATGGACTAACAGTTACCAAAGGGAAAGGGACTGGGGAGGATGGGTAGGAAGGGAGGGATAAGGGTGGGGAAAAAGAAAGGGGGCATTACAATTAGCATGTATAATGTGGGGGGGGTTTGGGGCAGGCTCTACAACACAGAGAAGACAAGTAGTGATTTGATAGCATCTTACTACACTGATGGACAGTGACTGTGAAGGGGTATGTTGGGGGGAGTCGGTGAAGGGGGGAGCCTAGTAAACATAATGTTTTTCATGTAATTGTAGATTAATGATACCAAAATAAAAAAAATAAAAAAATAAAAAAAGGTCATGGCTAGTTACCAAAATACTGAAACACTGTAGGAGGATTATTCACTGCGACATTGGTTGTAATAGCAAATTTATTCAAAAAAAACCTTGAATGTCAAAAAAAAGAAAAAAAGAAAAAAAAACATAGGGGTACATATATATTTTTGAATCAGGGACTTTGTTTTGAAGGTTTTATTCATAAATACAGTTTTGAAAGAACCTACAGGCAAATACAAACTAAGACAATCAGATACCACTACACACCCATTAGATTAGCTAAAATCCAGAACACTGGCAGTATCAAATGCTGACAAACATGTGGAACAGCAGGAACTGTTTCTTTGCTAGTGAGAATGCAAAATGATATAGCCACATTGGAAGACAGTTTGCAGTTTCTTACAAAGCTTAACATAGTCTAACCACACAATTCACCAAGCATACTCATTATTTACTGAAAGGAGTTGAAAATTTATGTCCACACATGACTATGGACATGAATGCCTACAGCAGTTTTACTTATAATTTCCAAAAACTGGAAGCAACAAGATGTCCTTCAAAAGGTAAATGGATAAACAAGGAGGTATATCCATGGAACAATGGACTATTATTCAATGATAAAAAGAAATGAGCCATGAAAAGACACCAAGAAACCTTAAAGATATATTCCTAAGGAAAAGAAACAAATATGAATAGGTAGAGCATAAGGGAATTTTACAAAGTGAAACTACTGAAACTATTTTGTATGATCCTATAATGATGGATACGTGACATTATGTACTTGCATAATGTACTATGCATCTTGCCTTAGTGTGGTACATTTGTTATAATTGATAAACCACTACTGATACATTATTAACTTAACTCCATAGTTTATATTAGTGTTAGCTAATTGTGTTGTATAATTCTGAGGGTTTTGCATAATGCAGAATACATGTTTGGAAAACATAATAGCAGATATACTTTCTGCTCAATTTTTTGATAAACATAAAGCTGCTCTAAAAATTAAACACAATTAACTTTTTAAAAAACCTATAGGTATTAAGCTACAACAGAAGGATAATAATTACAAAAATAACTTTTTTGTACAAATGAAACAAGTTGGTAATAAGAAATCAAAATGGAAATTCCATCAATTTATAGTGAATTTATAGAAGCGCTGCAATCAAATGATTTTAAAACAAAGAAACCTAGAAAATGGATTCTTAATTTTCCTACTTGGCATGAAGTTACCAGTGACTTCATTTATATTCCATATTATACACCAAAAAGAAACTGTTAATTTAGCTTTCAGTGAATATCAAGATATAGACTTCTGCTTATAAAAATTTTAATAGATAGATTTTTTTTAAACTTCCAATTTAAAACAGTATTTGCTAGAAATGATCTCTCTAGGAAATAAAAGCATTAACTTCTAAACAGATATTGTAGAAAGTGTATGGTATAATTCTAATATTGTTTCACCTTGTGTTATTTACATATTATTTGATTTTTTAAAATAAATATTCAGAGGTTAAAAGGCTAAACCACTAAATTAGAAAGAATTTTCCAATACCAGGAAAACCCTGAAACTGCAAGAAGTAGTACTGTTAAGAAAAACATCATTTTCATAACCTTTTCCTCAAACAAATTTTGGTCCAGATATTGCTCTTCACTGCATATATATATATATATATATATATATATATATATATATATATATATATATTCATCTTCTCAAGTTTAAAACTTTTCTGAAGTTTCTAAGAATCATTATATAGGGTCCAATTCATTTTAAATTCCTATACTTTTTACAAAGGTCTTATTGTTATCAATAGTTATTTTAACTAGAATAATAATGTTCTTACATGGTAGTTAGGTAATTAGCAAAAAAATTTATTCACAGCCTTACAATAAAGGAAAAGATTAAAGAAATTACAGTATATAGTAAAATTTATGTGCTATGTTTGCAATATTTGGCACATATTTTCAGAATTTTTACTTTTCTCTTGCCCTGAAATTCTCAAGTATGTAGAAAAAAATTTATTATGGACTTAATCTTTTGTGAGTACACTGAATTCCAAGAGAGACTAATTTTTTCCATAAATAACAAATATCAGCTAAAAGAACAAATATCAGCTAAACTAGGAACTTACATTGAAATTTATATACAAATGTAATATGTGTGTATTGTGTATAACTATATTTTAAATAGCCTAAGGACAGTATTTGGAAAAGCACTCTATTGGTTTTATTTTACTTCAGTAAGAAATTTTGTAATAAAAGGGAGAATAAATGAAAGCATATATCCCTATCACTAACAATCCTTTTGAATTGGTAGTAATTCACATGCATTTAAAATCTGGCCCACATAATTTACAAGTGTTCATTCACTACAATAATTTTAACAAGAAATGTTATATGAATTTTTATGTAGAAATGTTGTCCAATGTGATATCACAAACATAAACATCTTAAATGGTATTATTCTTTTTTTTATTATTGAAGTATAGTTGATTTACAATCTTATATTGGTTTCAAGTATACAACACAGTGGTTCAACTGTTACCCATATTATTAAATTCTCACCCCCACTAGTGCAGTTACTGTCTGTCAACATAGGAAGATGTTACAAAATCACTGGCTATATTCTCCCTGCTGTACTACCATCCCTGTGACCAGCTTATATTATGATTGAGAATTTTTGATAATACTATTTTTATTTTTAATCTTTTCTTTAGATTCTCTTAAATATAATGCTTTCATTATAACTGTTTAGTTGTTAGTAGAATATTAAATTAAATATTAATTAAAACAAAGGATTAGATAATAAAAGCTTGAAACCAAGCCACTCCACTTAAAGACTCAATTAATTAATTTTGGTAGAAAGATGGCCAAAATCAGAAGAAATGAATTGATAACACTGCATGTGCAGTTGCTGCCTGTAAAAATAAGGGCCTGATACTATTTATCCCATCCACTAGAAAATGTAAAAAAATAATGACTGCCAAAATTGACAAAATGATCTTATTGTTTCTTTCACACAATTAAAAGCCAATATTCAGGGTATTGTAAGTAGGTATGCACTAGTTCGTACATGGGCAAAGAAGTGTTAACATAGCAGATCTGAGATTGCTATAGTTAGAAATGCCTGCTTGCAAGGCTGGTCCTTGGCTGGCATCTGAGACTTGTATTTTGACAGAGTCCCTATGATTCTCTAAATGATAAGAGGGCTCACTGTACCTAAACTGTGTGAACAAATAATGTATTTTATGTTGAACAGTTCCTTTTCTCCTGGTAGTCTAGAATTTTGGTATATGCTAGGCAATAACTGACCCCTGATGAAAATCGTGGACTCTAGGCTCAGACCAGCTTCCCTGGACAACATTTCACACATGCTATTCACAGCTTGTTGCCAGAAGAATCAAGGGTGTCCTGTCTAGTGGGAGAGGACTCTTGGAAGCTTGCACCTGGTTGCCTCTGGACTTCACACTATGCACTTTTCCTACTGTGGACTTTCCTTCTTTAAAGCGGATTTTGTTTCACATCCTTTTTCTGTAATAAACCATAGCCACAAGTATGACTTTATGCTGAATGCTGTGAATCCTCACAGAATATCACCAAACTTGGGGGTGATCTTGAACAGCCCCAAAACAGCATAAGAAATATTTAAAACTTTGAACTTACAAAGGAAACTATCTATACCATAATATTGGAAACTTAGGAGAATTTTTTTCTTTGGAGCACTAGGTGTTAGGATTTAACAGTAAATAGGATAATTAATTATGCTATTAATCCTTATCACAAACATATAAAAAATGAAAGAATAAATGTAGAGTGAGGGATTCCTATGCATGGAAGAAATTCTTATGGCCCATGAAATCAGCAGATTGGTAGATGACAAAAGGGAGATTTCAGAATATGAAAAATTAATATAGAAATGTTCATAACAATCCATTCATAACAACTGAATGGATCCTACCATTTTAGGACTTCATAAAGACATTGTTATAGACATATATTTAAAGATATTATTATGACCACTAATTAAATCTCTTAACTTACCAAAAGTTTTCATGTTATTCTCTAGTGGAAGTTTTAAAAATATTTAAAATAAATCATTTATATGACAGAAAATGGTAAATTAGTTTATGCCTTTCAGAAATCTGTAAATAGCATTACTGCTAGCAACTACTCAAACAAATGTGTTTATACATGTACTGCAAAGATAATTTATGATTGTAAAAAATACATTTCCCTATAACTATTTGACACATAGCCACTCTATAAAGGAAAGAACACAAATAATGTTGGCTTGTATCTTCTGGTATTCTTCAACAAAGAAATAAAAATATTTTCATTCAAACATACCTTAACTATTTCTTCAATGAAACAAATATGAGAAACAGGATCTCTCTTCTTGGCTAATATTTTTTGTAGATGTTGTACCTAAAAAGAGGGAAGAGGGGAGAATATATGTAATTCAATACATTCGAACAAAATAAATGTAAAGTTTGGGCACTAGAAGCATCAAGGGAAAGAAAATGGCATTTTGCTAGAGCCTCTATACATATTATAACCAACTAATGTAGGTATTTTGAATGCTCAGAGATTTTTAAAAACCTGCCCATGGTCACACAACTTGGAACAAGCAGAAGTTGATTCATAATTAATGCTCCTTCCACTCTCTAAAATATTTACCTGTCCACAAACAGTAAAAATATGATCCACAAGTTTCTCCATATTGGTCCAGAGGGAAGCACGAAAAGCTGCAGTATTTCCTGGGGTTGGCATGGTAGATCGTCCAGGTCCCCCTGTTTATTAGTGGCAAATATGAAAAATAAAATTTCTAAAATATGACAAAATGTCTGTTATTTTGAGTATCCAATATAAAAAAAAATGAGAAGTTCCTCAAGAAATAATTTACGTAGCAGCAGACTCACAGACTCCAAGAAGGGACTAGCAATTACCATGGAGGAGGGCAGGTGGGGAGGAAGGGAGAAGGGGACTCAGGGGTATTATGATTAGTACACATCATAATTATGTTGAAACATTTTTGTGCGGGGGGGTCATGGGGAAGACAGTGTAGCACAGAGAAGACAAGTAGTGACTCTGTGACATCTTATTACACTAATGGACAGTGACTACAATGGGCAATGGGGGCGGACTTAATAAGGGTGAATGTAGAAACCGCATTGTTTTTCTTGTGAAACCTTCATAAGAGTATATATCAATGATACCTTAATAAAAAAAATTTAATGAGCGATATAAAAAAATGACACTTTTTAAGAAAAAAGGGAAATAAGATCACACACATGCACATCCCACACAGGAGGGATAAAAAAGAAAACAGAAATTAATGATAATGGTTTCCTTAAAGTGGGGGATGGGAGTTGTGAAAGGAACCTGTAGAAGTAGTGAGTCTGTATGAGCCATACAAATGTTTTTTACACATTTCAAAATGAATTTAAATTGAAAAAAAAAAAGGAAAAAAGGAAACTCTAAATACAAACAAATACAGAAACAAATGAAACTAACTGTACATAAAACTGGTACTACAACCACACAGATGAAAACAGTTCAAATAATTTTAATTACAGAATCCTAGCTTTAGGGAGATATATTTTAAGGATAAAAAAATAATAAGGAACTATTGTACTTTACTTAGTAGATTTGTTATTGGATGTGGCATCGATGTAATAATACTGAAATATTTTCTGATAAAGCAATTAAGATTTTCACAGTAAACAATATAAAAATACAAACATGTAATGGGGATTAGAGGTATTTCCCAACTCTGCCCTCTGAAAGGGCAAAGAGACAATGACTCCTAAATAGAAATGAAGGTACCCAGTACCCAGAATTTGATTTGTAACCACCATTCCCTAATAAAAGAAACCAGAGCTCTTTGGAGAACAGGCTAATTCCTTATATGGAGCAATGAAAACAGGAGATGAACTTAGTACAAACTGTGACAGAGAAGTGTTCAAAGACAAACGGAAATTTGTCAAAGGGCACAGTATCCACAATTGCCAATAAAATGAAACTGGGCTCTTTGGAGAAAAGGGTGATTCCATATCTGAAGCAGTGAAAACAGAAGATGAACCTGTTACAAACTGTGCCAGAGAATAAAGAAAGTCATGTTCAAAGACAAAAGGAAATTTGTCAAAGGACACAAGAACTTGAGCAGAGGGGGCTTCTACAAATAATACTGATAAAAATGGAGTATAAACACTGATTAAAAAAATACTTCACATAAGATTGTATATCAATGATGCTTCAATAAATTTTTTTTTAATTCATGAGTTCATAGTGAAAACTCAAAGTTTTAAAAAGGATGAGAATTGCTATCATAGAAGACGGTCAGTTAATAAATGTAGAAGGAATAAGAATATTTTTAAAAATCACAATTTTGCAACTACCAGTAAAATACTTATGAGGGAAAGATGATCACTGAATACTAAGGCACTGGGTATAGGTAAAACATTACAGGGAACAGGACATTCATGTGGTCTCAAAGTATGCACCATGAATACTCACAATTAATTACAAAGAAAAGAGAGTACTTTTACAAGGAGCAATCTGGCATACACTAAAGTAATAAAGTGATTTCACTTGGCGTCAACGAGGCAAACTGAGAGACTTCTGGTGCTTCCTGATCCGACACAATGCTGTATCACCTTAGCAGTTTGTTTACTCTGTATGGTAGACAAATTCAGATTGTGGGGATCTCCAAATATGTTAATGCCATAAAAGATAAAGGGTAAAAAAGGTAGTGGGGGTGTTTTTAATTAATGGAGAGTAAAGAGACAAGATAACCAACAAAAAAGCATAGTCCCTGATTGGAGCAACTTGGGAGGGAAAAAACAGCTTTTATAAAGAATATTTTGGGGGAACAACTGAAAAAACGTTGAATATGGATTACATATTAAACAATATTAATGTGTCAATGTTGAATTTCTTGAGAGTGATGTCCAAGAATGTTCTTTTCTGTAATATACACATATAGCTATTTGTATAGGTTTGAAATGTTTCAACATAATAAGGAATTTTAATCTCAAATTGAAAAATATAAATTTCAGTCCAAACTAAGCTTAAAAATTAGGCAGTACCAGAGCTCATCAGTGACTGGATAGTTTATCCTGCTTTTAAAGAGGGCAAGAGTCAAGCAAACCAGAGAATGTGTCTATAAGCTGCTTCACTCTTGTTTTCAACAATTCTAAATTTAGAAAAGAATTATATGTTCCCTTAGCAAAAAGATACTATTATGTTTTAACTTGATAATAGTGGAAAGCAATAAAAACAGAAACATCTAGAAGAGAGATATTGGCTTTAAAAATATTAATAATTGCTGTTTGAATTTTAGGTCTAATTAATTTTCAAAATTATTTGTAGTGTTGTGCAGACTAATAAGGAAAAGCACACAGGGAATACGAAGATACTGTAGCACTCTGCAATTGTCTCATATGTTATGCAAAGAATGAACTCAACAGTGAGGAAAGGGTATAATAGTGCCTTTGGGAAAATCAGAAAATCAGAAAATATTAATTAAATTCCTGGAATATGTATGGCTTGGTTTTATTATGAAAGAATTATGGGATGCATCAGCCCATTACTCTCTTAAAAGTAAATACAACCAGAAATACCAGAAGGTACTACTTTGCGCTTGAATTTACTTCAGAGAAACTGAGGCACAGGAAATGAGATTACAGTCATTGGTTCAACTAGTTCCAGAGGTTCCATTTTTCTTCCTTATAGCTTAGTACTTTAAGATTTTCATCCTCACGAGCTAAACATTATCTTGAAGATACATACATGATAGGAATTAACTGAACATAGACCAGCTATATAAAGGAAGGGGAGGAAGAATAATTAAAACAGAAAAACTGATGCATTATCAGTTAGCTTTAGGAGACTCAAGAAACAAAATAGTGTAATAAACTAAATGATAGAGGAAACTAAGAGTTTCTCACAGAAATAATACTTAAAAGTGGTTTCTAGTTAATGATGGTGGAGTGAAATCATTTTCCTGCTCTTTTCCCTTGAAAGGCAATGAAAATAAGAACAAAAATAGAGAAAAACATCAACTTAAAAGAAACAAGGCATCAGCTAAAAATGAAACCATAATAAAATGATACTGACATTGTATAAGAATTAGTGCTCTAGCTTGGGAAGACTGTTTGAGGTAAAATGAGGTGAAAGAGTAAAGAAAAGCAGACAATGCAAGGTTTTTGTATAGAAATTGCTTTCCTGGCTTTTACTAAGACTTACACTAAGCTCTGGGATAATCTAAAATTTGAAGCAAGATTGTTCCCAAGGAAGAAATAAATAACAAATTGGTGTTCATTCTAGCAACAAACTTAAATCCAAGTTTACAGACTATCCAGGTCTCCTACAACCATTGCTATGCTATTCTTCAATGAACAACCAGTATCCTTCAAAGATAAGTAATCATCAGAAAGAAAGCAACATGGGACCTAACACAGACATGGGGGTTAGGGGGAAGAAAGGAACATAAGCAAAAAGCAATGATAAACATGGGTTCCAAAGTAATTCCCAAAGGAAACAACAGGTAGTGTTTACTCAATTTTCTACTGTCTCAAAGTAATTATAGGAAACATTCTCAGTGTAAATATATATATATAACAAGAGATTAGGACCACATTAGAAACAACAAAACATTATAATGATCAAGGGTTAAAATAATCGGACATGGGAAATAGGCAAGAGGAAATCATACAAACTGAAGTAAAGTACAAAGACATAAAATATCCTAGTGAAATTACTAAACTTCAAAGATAAAGAGCCACTTGGACATTGTTAAAAAAAAAATTTAACTGAGTAAATTTGAAAGATCTGACTGGCTTTATCCAATGATTCATGAATCAGACAGAATCCAATCTAACAGAAAGGAGCTCCAAAGAGCTGTTCATAATGAAAGACTTTTATAGGCAGAAGGGAACAAAAACAAGTTACACAAGACAAAAAAGAGAGTTAGTTATGGTAAGGTCACTTTTCTTTAGAGGATGTTGGGGTCTCTTATCAGCAGATTGCCTCACTAGTACTGCTTGGGCGATTCATGATGGATTGAGTGGTTTAGGATTCCATTTCTGGGAGAGCTAAAACTGTAAGTCTCATCTCGGTTTGGTGATATGGGGATTAGCGTAAGTGACTACATTTTGGGCCAGCTGTCCTGTTTTTAACAATATCAAAGGAAAAAAAATAAGTGAGTTATGTGGAGCATAAAAGTCTGATTAACCACTCCATTTCTGGTTCCACATGTAGGAGTTGTGAAGTCACCACTCTGTCCTAACAACAAACAAAAAGATGAACCAACTGAAAACTCATCAACTCTTCTTGGACCCATAGGAGAGAGGAAGACACTGCCCCCATGAATAAAGGGACCAAAAGGTGAATGACTCAGGGAGTAATCATTGACATGAGCAGAGCCTCAATAGCAGCAAGCGCTTTGGGAGCCAGTGCTGAGAAAGGAAAACCTGAATTGTAACTGACAAATTGCTAGAGGCTCAGTGTGGACAACTCTGAGACTTAAAAACTTCAGGGGACAAATAGGGACTCTGTGGCATCTTACTACACTGATGGACAGTGACTGCAATGGGGTCGGGGGGACTCAATAAGGGTGAATGTAATAATCACATTGTTTTTCTTGTGAAACCTTCATAAGAGTGTATATCAATGATACCTTAAAAAAAAACCTCCAGAAGACCCAGTCATGAGGGGTGGGAGGGGGGGCCATGATACCATGAGAAGTGCTTCCACCTCCAGGAGCCTAACTAGGTTTCCACATTAATATTACAGAAAAATTCCCTCATGCTTCCAGCAGGAGTAGAGAAAAAGGAACCACTTTGACACACACCAGAGCACTCTATTCCTAACAAGGGCTGCCCTCAGGAGAAACTAGTTGGTCAGAACCTGCTGGGGTGTTATCAGAGCCTATATGATCTGAGGAAGGAAGATACCCAATTCCAGCCCATTCAACTCAGTCTCTCCCACATAAGGGCAGGGAGCATGGGGGGTGGAACTTAATACCTTGTGAAGTTCACAATAAAAAAAAGCATAGGCTCACTAAAAGAACTGAGACCCAAGAACACTATAGAATACTCCTCCCACATCTCACATTTCACCACCACATTATTAAAGGCATATTTATAGCTGTTCCTTTTACCAATAAAAAATTACAAGGTGTCTCAAAAGGCCAAAAATACAATTTGAGGAGACGGAGCAAGCATCAGAGCTAGACATGGCAGGAATGGTGGAACTATGAGACGAGGAATTTAAAACAACTAAGATGAATATACTAAGGGCTCTAATGGATAAAGTAGACACATGCAAGAACAGACAGGTAATGGAAGCAGAGATGGAAATCCAGAAAGAAATAAATGCTAGAGAAAAAAAAACACTGGAACAGAAAAGAAGAATGCCTTTTATGGGCTTCATAGTAGACTGAACACAGCTGAGGAAAGAATATCTGAACTACAGGATATGACAATACAATCTTCAAAAACTGTAAGGTAAAGAATACACCGAGCACACAGAAGGCAAATAGTGACTCTGCGGCATCTTACTTCACTGATGGGCAGTGACTGCAATGGGGTATAGGGGGGACTCGATAATATGAGTGAATGTAGTAACACCACTTTGTTTTTCATGCGAAACCTTCATAAGAGTGTATATAACACCTTAATAAAAAATTTTTTCTAATTTAAAAAAATGTTAAAAAAAAAATAAAAGAATACACTGGAAAAAAGACAATATCCAGAGACGGTAGGACAACTATAAAAGGTAATGGGAATACAAGAAGGAAAAGACGTATTTGAAACAATACTGACTGAGAATTTTCCCCAAATTGTCAGACAACAAACCACAGACCAATAAAGCTTAGAGAACACCAAGCTGGATAAATGCCCAAAAAAACACACCTAGGTCATATCTTTCGCAAATTATAGAAAATCAAAGATATAGAAAAAAATCCTGAAATCAGCCAAAGGGTAGAAGGGAATGTCTTAGCTACAGAGGTACAAAGATAAGGATATATCCAATTTTCCATAAACTAAGCAAGAAAAATGGAGTGAAACATTTAAATGTGGGGTGGGGGGGAGGAGAACATACCAGTCTAGAATTCTGTACCCTGCAAAATCATTCTTCAAAAGTGAAAGAGAAATAAAGATGCTTTCAGACAAACAAAAATAGAAGGAATTTGTTGCCAACAAACCTGCATTTCAAAAAATGATAAAAGAAGTTCTTCAGCAAGATAGCAAGAAGGAAAATATAGGTCAGAAACTCAGATCTAAGTTAAGGAAGGAAGAACACCAAAGAAGGAATAAGTGAAGGTAAAATAAAAACTTTTATTTTTCTTATTCTTAATAGATTTAACAGATAACAGTTTGCTCAGAATAATAACAGCAACAATGTATTTGGTTTGTATGCTTCTGTTTAATAATTGTGCATGGATATATACATTTATGTACATTTTAAGTGAAATAAATGACAGCAACAAGAGGAAGGACAGGAGGAAGAAATCAGAATTACTGTTATTATATCGCACTATCTATGAAGTGTTACTGTATCATCTGAAAGTGAACTTTGATTACCTGTAAACATGTAGGACAAACTCTAGAAAAACCACTAAAAATGTTAAAAAAATAAGTATAACTGATACATAAATAAAGGAGAAAAAATAAATGAAATGTTCAATCAAAACCAAAAAAGGCAGGAAAATGGTGGAAGACAAAAACAGAAACAAAGAACAAGGGCAAAACCAGAAAACAATAATGAACACAGTGGTTATTAATCCAACCATGTCAATAAATCACTCTAAATGTCAGTAGTCTAAATGCACCAATTAAAAGACAGAGGTAGAGTGGATCAAAAACCACAATTCAACTATATGATGTCTACAAGAAACCCACTATATTGACACATATAGATTAAAAGTAAATGAATGAAGAAAAATGTACCATGTAATGCTAATAAAAAAGAAAGCAAGAATAGCTATATTAATTTCAGATGGAGCACATATCAAAGGAAGGAAAGTTAACAGGGATAAAGAGGGGCATTACATAATGATAAATGGGGCCAATTCTTCAAGAAGATCTAACAATTCTTAACATGTATGTGTGTAACAAAAGAAGATCAAACTACTGAGGCAAAAACTGATAGAACTGCAAGAAATAGGTGAATCATTCTTGAAGACTTCAATATCCCTCCTTTAGAAATGGACACATACAGCAAGAAGAAAACCAGTAAGGACATAGTTGAACTTAATAACATAATCAATCAACTTAACATAATTGACATCTATAGATTACTTCATCCAACAATACACATTCTTCTCAAGTTCACATGGAACATTCACTAACATAGTCCACATTCTGGGACATAAAACACACCCCAACAAATTAAGAGAATAGAAATTATACAATGTCTGCTCTCAGACCACAGAAGACCTAAACTAGGAATCAATATCTGAAAGATAACTGGAAAATCCTAAAATATGTGGAGATTAAACAAAGCACTTTTAAATAATAACACATGGGTCAAAGAAGAAATCTCAAGAGAAATTTTAGAATATTTCTAATTAAATGAAAATGTAAAAGTAACCAAATTTGTGAGATGTGGTAAAAGTGATGCTGAAAGGAAAATTTTGAGTATTGAATGCATACATCAGAAAAATAAGAAAGATCTAAAATCAGTTCTCTAAGTTTCTACCCAAAGAAACCAGAAACAGAAGAACAAACTGAAGACAAAGTAAACAAAAGAAATAAAAGAGCAGAAATCAGTGAAATTGCAAACTGGAAATCTGTAGAGAAAAACCAATGAAACCAAAAGCTGGCTTTTTGAAAAGATCAATAAGATCAATAACCCTGAAGCCAGACTAACTGATAAAGAAAGAGCAAGGAAAGAAATTACCAATATCAGAAATGAAATACAGGACATCACTATAGATATTCTGAAAATTAAAAGGATAAAAAAGGAATGTTATGAACAATTCTGTGCCCAAAAACTTGTAACACAGATGGAATGGACCAATTTCTTACAAGATGTAATTTGATAAAATTACACAAGAAGAAACAGATGATGTGAATAAGCTTGTATCTAATAAAGGAGATAAATTAGTACATAATTACCTTCCAAAACAATAGTACCAGGACCAAATGGGTCCACTGGTGAATTCTATTAAACAATTAAGGAAAAAATTATATCTATTCTATACTATCACTTACAGAGTATAGAAGAAGAGGGAATACTTCCTAACTCATTCTATGAGGCCTGCATTACTCCAACATCAAAACCAGGCAAAAACATTCTAAGAAAAGAAAATTATAAACCAAAATCTCTCATGGACATACACATAAAAATCTCAACAAAATATTAGCAAATCAAGTCTATGTGTATAAGACGAATTTTACACCATGACTAAGTGGATTTATCCTAGGAATGCAAGGCTGATTTAACATTTAAAAATCAGTTAATATAATCCATTCCATCAATAAGCTAAAAAAGAAAAATCACATGACCATATTAAATTGCGGACAAAGCATTTTGACAAAATCCAACACTCATTCACAATTAAAAAAACTGTCACTAAACTAGAAATAAATGGAACTCTCGACTTGAAAAACCCTATCTACAAAAACCCTGCAGCTAACGTCATACTTAATGGTGAGAAGCTTTCCCACTAAGATCAGATACAAGGCAAGGATGAACCATCTCACCACTCAATTTCAACATTTCACTGGAAGTTCTTGTTAAAGCAATAGGGCAAAAAAAGGGAAAGAAAATGGTATACAATGGGAAGGAAGACATAAAAGTGTCTTTGTTTGCAGATGACATAGTCATCTATGTAGAAAATCAGAAAGAATCCACAAAAACTACTAGAATTAATAAGTGATTATAGCAAGGTTGCAGGATATAACGTTAACATACAAATGTCAACTGCTGTCCTACGTACCAACAATGAACAAGTGGAATTTGATTTGAAAACAAAATACCATTTAAGTTACTCAAAAAAATAAAATAGGTATAAATAAATCTAATAAAATATGTACAAGATCTGCAAGAGGAAAATACAACACTATTGAACAAAATCAAAGAATCAAAGAAATGGAAAGACAGTCCATGTTCATGGATGGTTAAACTCAATATTGTCAATATGTCAGTTCTTCCCAACTTGATCTAGAGATTGAATGCAATGTGAATCAAAATCACAGCAAATTATTTTGTGGCTATCTATAACATGATTCTAAAGTTTCTATGGAGAGGTAAAAGACCCAGAACAGCCAACACAACATTGAAGAATAACAAAGCTGGAAGAGTAACAAAGTACGACTTCAAGACATACTATAAAGCTGTGGTAATTAAGACAGTGTAGTATTGGCAAAACAAGAGATAAACAGATCAACTAAACAAATAGAGAGCTCAGAAATACACCCACATAAATACAGTCAAATGATCTTTGACAAAAGAGCAAAGGCAGTAAGATACAGCAAAGGGAGTCTCCTCAACAAATGGTGCTAAGAACTGGACATCCACATGCAAAAAAAAATGAATCTAGACAAAGAGCTTATACCCTTCACCAAAAACCAACTCAAAATGGATCATGGATCTAAGTGTAAAATCTAAAACAAACAAACAAAAAACAAAGAACAAAAAACCCTATAAAACTCCAAGAAGATAACAGGAGAACACCTAGGTGACCCTGGGTATGGCAATGACTTTTTAGATACACTAGAGATGGTCTATGAAAGTAGCAACTGATGAGCTAAAATTAATTAAAATTAAAAACATCTGCTCTGGAAAGGGCAACATCAAGAGAAATAGAAGGCAAGTCACAGACTGGGAGAAAATATTTGCAGAAGACACTCTGTAAAAACAGCTATCTAAAATATACAAATCTGAAAACTCAACACTAATAAAACAAACAACCCGATTAAAAAAAGAGCCAAAGACCTTACAAGACAGCCACCTCACTGATGGAGATATGCAGACAGCAAATAAGTGCATGAAAAGATGCTCTATAGATCATCAGAGAAATGCAAATTAAAACAACCACTACACACTTATTAGAATGGTCAAACGCGGAAATTTGGCAACACCAAATGCTGGTGAGGATGTGGAACAACAGGAACTCTCATACATTGTTGGTGGGATTGCAAAATAGTACACTCACTTTAGAAACAGTTTGGTGATTTCTTACAAAACTAAACATACTCTTACCAAGAAAATCCCTCCATTATGCTCCTTCATATCTACCCAAAGAAGCTGAAAACTTATGTCACAAAACACAAAAACCTGCAAATGTGTATTTATAATAGCCTTGGTCATCATTGCCAAAAACTGGAAGCAACCAAGATGTCCTTCAGTAGGTGGATGGATAAATAAACTGTGTTCCACCCATACAATGGAATATTATTACAATATTATAATATTATACCATTTAAAAAAAAAGAGCTATCAAACCATAAAAGGTCATGGAGGAAACTTAAATGCATATTACTAAGTGGAAGAAGCCAACCTGAGAAGGCTACACATATAGTATGATCCCATGACATTCTGGAAAAGTTAAAACTATGGCGACAATAAAAAGATCAGTAGTTGCCAGTGGGAGGAGGTGGGGAGATTGATAGATGGTGCACAGAGGATTTTTAAGGCAGTGAAAATATTCTGTATGTCATTATGATAGATATATGTCATTATACATTTATCCAAACCCACAGAACAACCAAGAATGACCCTAAGGTAAACTATGAACTTTGGATGATTATTTCATCCTTCATAACAAATGCCCCACTCTGGTAGGATATGTTGATAACAGGGAGGCTGTTCATGTGTAGAGGCAGGGAATATGTGCGAAATCTCACCATCCTCTGAATTTTGCTGTAATCCTAAAACTATGCTAAAAGTTAGGAATAAAATAAGAATAAATATGGACTTAAAAAAAGGAATAAACAAAAAAAGTTCCCTGTATACTCTTCTCTTCTGGTTCCATTTTCTTGTTCTCTTCTCAGAGCTAATGCTATTTTGAATTTGATGACCATTATTACAATGCATATATTTATACTTTCATTACATACATATACACAAAAAACAACATATAATTTGTCATGTTCTCAGGCTTTAAATATAGTACCATATTGTATGTATTTTTCTGTAACTTGCTTTTCCATGTAATGGCTTTGAGAATTATCTATCTTGGTAAATTTATTAATTTAAATATTGCATAGTAGTCTACTTAATAAAAAAGTTTATTCATTTTTCCATTGAAAGAAAAGTTGTTTTCACTTTTTCACTACTATATACAATAGTACAATAAAGAATTTCTCTAGGGTATATGTTTGTAAGAGACATTATAAGATAAAGTGTGCACATTTTTAACCTTAGAGTTCATTTGATAAAATTGAGTAAAGCTGATGAACAATTTTAAATCTCCTGAAATGAGTATACAAAGTTTCTGCTCTCATCCAACACAGCTGTTTTAGATTTTGCAACCTTCATGATAGAGAAATAGTATCTTGTTTAATCTGTATTTACCTAGCTAATAACTAGTTCAGCATCTAAAAAATACGTGAATACCTTTTCACATGTTTATTAGATGTATTTCTGTTAACTGCTTATTCATATTTCTTATCTATTTTTTCAAGTTATCTTTTCTTATTGTATAACTTTTTAAATAGATCATAGGTGTTTTCCCCTTAAAATTCTGTTAATGATATATATTTTAAAATTTTTTAACAATTTTAAACTTATAGAAAATTTGATAGTCAAAATTTTTCTTGAACCATTTGTGAATAAGTTGCTGATATGATACCTCATCACTCTTGAATGCTTTAATGTATATTTCTGATAATTAAGGATGTTCTATTATATAATCTCAATATAAACAAGATCAGGAAATTAATATTAATACTGCCAATATAAAATTTAAAAAAATAAAAATAGTTATTATTCTTATAAAACATAATAAAGAACTGATGCTTAAGGTTTCTACATTGAATCACAGTATCCACTCCTTAACAGATGATAAAAAGGCTTTAAAACTCTTTATTCTTTCAACAAAACAGGTGTACATTAGGACTGACAGCATGTGAATAACTGCTTGCATTTTTTACCCATTCTTGACAACACAAGAGGGAATGAGATTAAACTATTCCTAGAAATTTAACATTTCAGCAAACTCTCAGAATAATTGATGGGAAAAACTGACAGTGAAATCTCCTTGGGCAATTTCTTTTCAAAGCTCTCCTCTGGGACATTCTCAATACAGATCTATGCAGAGTCTAGAGCTAACCTTTAAAAATCCCTTTAAGATCTAAGATTCTTTTATCTCTTTTTATCTAGTGCAACTTATGTATGAGTGACATATATTCTGTTAAGGTTATGTTTATATAGCAAATATAAAAGTAATCAATGGCAGCAAATATTTTTCAAGTGTTAGCCATTGTATCAGGAACTCTGTTATTAATTCTACATGTATTATTTATTATTCTTTAGAACAACTATGATTAGAGTACCTTCTTCAACAGAAAAATGGGAAGAGAAAAACTGGGCATAATATGGACAACATCTTGAGGACTTTTCTGTAGTTGAAATAAAATGGGGTAGAGGAGTTAAAGAAAGAAATAAAGTGAAGATAAATTTTTCTTTAAGTAGATGAAGATACAAAAGCACAATTGTGATGGGAAAGAGACTTAAAGAAGAAAAACTGACTATGCAGCAGAGAGAGATCTGTTCATACAATGCCCTTGAGTGATGGCATCTAACACAAAAGTATTGTACTTAGTGTTTGCTAGGGGCAAGTACAGTTCATCCATTTTAACAGGGGAGGAGAATGAATATAAGGAGAGAAATGAAGAAATGGGGCTGCTTAGATAAGTGAGAGGTCCACATACCATGTAGTCTTTCCCATCTATGATGTGTGTTTTTTATACAAATATCATCTTCAGGTAGGTTTTGGAAAGCAAAGGGTTGCAGACTGCTAATGCAGGGTTACACCTCTGTTACACCTTTATTTGGTTTACTTTAGATTCTCCTATAATTGTAATGTTCTCAAAGGTGTTAACAGTTTCTATCTCCACAATAAACTACTATAGCTTCTGAATACTAGAATTATCCGGAAGAAAAGCCCAGAAAACTAACATAGAGATTGTACTTCTTTAAAAAAAAAAATCTCTGTCTCAATAAGAAGTACATGTGAGGATAAGAATTTTAGGAAGAAAAATATGTTCCTTTTTTTTTTTCTGGCATCTGTTTCCTCTGAACTAAATGAAGCCACACTTTATAGATTTTTATCTAGAAGTTCTTGAATATACCAATTGGCCAGTTCAACTCACTGATTAGACAAAAAAGTTATAAATAAACTTTGAAACATAATTTCTTCTCTCATTTTTTGTCTACTAAAAAATGAGTCATTAGACTGCTTTGAAACGAGTGTTTCACATACTATTCAAAGGACTTCTTGGTTATAAATAAATAAAGAAGCTAAATATAAACCATATCCATACCTCTGACAGCTGACTGGGAGGGCTGAGTCAAAACTTTGATATCTAATGCACTGCTGATATTTTCTTCTACAGTAGCACAATATCCATCCACGACATTGGTAATAGTATCCTTCAAAGTTCCAAGATTATGGAAAACCTGAAGAGCTGTTCCGACTTGGGTTGGATTCTTTAAAAAGACAGGATGAGGAGCAGGGTGGGAACAGATATAAAAATAGAAAAAAAATAAAACCAGTATAAATCTATAACTTTTAAGTGTACTTAAGCAGTTACCATATTTTTAAGTTATCACAGACAAGAACAAAGACAATGCATGGGGAACAAACATTATTTTTAGTCATTATTTATTTCATTAAAGACAAAGTTAAATACATGTATATTATCTCCCCCTTCCCCTTCTTTTGCTCCTTTAAAGGGTAATAACAAGATCGAGTCTCTTGTATTATTAGAGCTTATTTAAAATTTACCACCAACCCCTATAAAGACAGCTATGCTGGAACTAACAACAATACTACACTTGCTTACAGAATAAATAAATAATACATGAATGATTCCACAGTTCACAGAGCGCTGAACCAGCAGAATGACAGTTATTCATTACGTTTCTTCCTTCCTTCCTCCCTCCCTTCCTTCCTCTCACATTCCTTCCTCTCATTCATGCATCCTTACTACAAATATTTACTCAATGCTTACTATGCATCTCTCTTTATTCTAGGTGCTGCAAATATAGTTGAAAACTAAATCAATTACAGTCCTGCCCTCGTAGAGCTTATAGTTACATAGAAATGTATTAAATATATATAATGCAATATCAGATAGTGATAAATGCTATTAAAAAATGAAGCAAGAAATAAGAATAGAGGATGATGGGGATGATTATAGAGAGGAGTCAGAGAATGCATCGCAGAGGTGGTTTTTAAACAGAGACCTGCATGTAATGAGGGCAGGAATCTAAGGATGATATGGGGAAACAGATCTGAGCAGGGCTATCAATAAACGTGCTGGGGCAGAAACATGCTTGTTATCAACTGAAACACAAAGAACACCATGATGGTGGCTGGGGACAAGTGTTTGAAGCAGAGAGAGGAACACCACCAGGCAGGCAGCACAAACACTACCTGCGAGTAGATTTAGTCCACACTGATACATTATTGCTGGATTTGTCACTAAGTGAATGACTGAATTATCAAGCCAGAATCTAGTTACATCAACAGCAATCTCCAGGCCCAAATAGCTGCAATTCCTCTTTCATTTAAGGGTCAGTGTCTATTATTAGGAGCACATAGTTAAAAAGTTAAATTACTTCATTAACTTATTTTTTTAACTGTTAAGTTCATAAATAAGACAAAGGGTTACTTCTGAAATCTACTGGTGTTAGTAACAATACATTCTGCAGATACATAAGTGCACATAGACACAAAGTAAAATCAGCTAAAAGGAAAGACCAAGAAACAAGGTTGGAGAATAACAATAACTATTTCATATTTTTTTAATTAAAGAAACAAATGGACATTGTTTGAAATTAAAATACCTTTTTTTTGTTTTTTGTTTTATTATCATTTATTTGTTGTTTATTATTTATTTTATTGTTATCCACTCACTTATTTGTTATTGTTGTTGTTATTTATTTATTGGTATCATTAATACACACTTACATGAACAATACTGTGGTTACTAGATTCCCCCAATTATCAAGTCCCCACCACATACACCATTACAGTCACTGTCCATCAGCATACTAAGATGCTATAGAATCACTACTTGTCTTCTCTGTGCTATACTGTCTTCCCCCTACCCCCCACCCCACTACATTATGTATGCTAATTATAATGCCCTTTTTTCCCCTTATCCCTCCCTTTCTACCCATCCTCCCCAGTCCCTTTCCCTTTGGTAACTGTTAGTCCATTCTTAGGTTCTGTGAGTCTACTGCTGTTTTGTTCCTTCAGTTTTTTTCTTTGTTCTTATCCTCCATAGATGAGTGAAATCATTTGATACCTGTCTTTTTCTGCCTGGCTTATTTCACTGAGCATAATACCCTCTAGCTCCATCCAAGTTGTTGCAAATGGGAGTATTTGTTTTCTTCTTATGGCTGAGTAATATTCCATTGTGTATATGTACCACATCTTCTTAATCCATTCATCTACTGATGGACACTTAGGTTGCTTCCATTTCTTGGCTATTGTAAATAGTGCTGTGATAAACATAGGAGTGCATATGTCTTTTGCAAACCTGCATTCTTACGGTAAATTAATAGAAGTGGAACTCGTGGGTCAAATGGTATTTCTGTTTTTAGTTTTTTGAGGAACTTCCATACTGCTTTCCACAAAGGTTGAACTAATTTACATTCCGACCAGCAGTGTAGGAGGGTTCCCCTTTCCCCACATCCTTGACAACATTTGTTGTTGTTTGTCTTTTGGATGTTGGCCATCGTAACTGGTATGAGGTGATATCTCATTGTGGTTTTAATTTGCATTTATTTGATGATTAGGGATGTGGAGCATCTTTTCAGGTGCCTGTTGGCCATCTGAATTTTTTCTTTGGAGAAGTGTCTGTTCAGATCCTCTGCCCATTTTTTAATTGGGTTATTTGCTTTTTGTTTGTTGAGGTATGTGAGCTCTTTATATATTTTGGGTGTCAACCCCTTAACGGATATGTCATTTATGAATATATTCTCCCATACTGTAGGATGCCTTTTTGTTCTACTGATGGTGTCCTTTGCTGTACAGAAGCTTTTAAGTTTGATATAGTCCCACTTGTTCAATTTTGCTTTTGTTTCCCTTGCCTGGGGAGATATGTTCATGAAGAAATTGCTCATGTTTGTATTCAAGAGAGTTTTGCCTATATTTTCTTCTAAGAGTTTTATGGTTTCATGACTTAACATTCAGGTGTTTGGTCCATTTTGAGTTTACTTTTGTATATGGAGGTAGACAGTAACTCAGTTTCATTCTCTTAAATGTAGTTGTCCAGTTTTGCTACACCAGCTGTTGAAGAGGCTGTCATTTCCCCATTGTATATCCATGGCTCCTTTATCATATATTAATTGACCATATATGCTTAGGTTAATATCTGGACTCTCTATTCTGTTTCACTGGTCTATGGGTCTGTTTTTGTGCCAGTACCTAGTTGTCTTGATTACTATGGCTTTGTGGAAGAGCTTGAAGTTGGGAAGCAAGATCCCCCCCAGCTTTATTCTTCCTTCTCAGAATTGCTTTGGCTATACGGGGTCTTTTGTAGTTTCATATGAATTTTAGAACAATTTTCTCTAGTTCGTTGAAGAATGCTGTCAGTAGTTTGATAGGGATTGCACTGAATCTGTAGATTGCTTTAGACCAGATGGCCAGTTTAACAATATTAATTCTTAAAATACTTTTTAAAGGGGGAAAAAGTTTAATTTAATGTGGTTATAACACAACTTGATTCTAGTACATACTGCCAATTCTCTTTCAATGTAGCAACAAAGAAAGTAGGGGAAAATAAGCTGTTTTACATAAAGTTATTAATTGAAAACATGGGTGTGTAGCCCTTGGCTTTGGTAGTTTTACTTTCTTTCTTTCCCTCCAAATTGATGGTATCTTTTTACTTTTTAGTAGAGATAAAGAATCAAAATTAGATAGCTGCAAAGAAATTTCCCCCATCTTTATTCACATGGGTATACAAGACAAGAAAGTATTACCTGAGCAACCACAAAATATATTTTCACCTTAAAAAACTAGAATATAGAGACTGTAAAATTATATTTATTGCTTTTACTATCCTCAAAGGATCTAAAAAGCATGGTTTCTCAATACACAGGAGGTTTTCACTGTTACCAATTCAATATACATTTTAAGATACATGTGCATGTTAATTGAAAGCATTTCAAGTCATATTTCACTTGAAAGATCTAGATAAAATGGGCCAGTCTTTATGATTTCCTACTCCAACAAATCTCCAAAAACTTTTCCAAGGAGAGACATAGAGCTCATTATTAACAAAGCATCTAATAGAGCAATATTTGTACTAATAATTAATAATACTTACAATAATTCTAGATGTAATTTAAGCTTGTCAATTAACATGACCACTTTTTCATTTAATGCCAGTTATTCACATTCATAGCTTAATGTATAATTTGTTAGTTGGGAAATCACAAAATAATGGTTATTTGGGATAAAATTCTTTAATATACATACAGAGGAGCGTACAAGTAATGTAAACATGGTTTATGAATTATTGCAATGTGAAGACACCTCCTTTCCACAACCGTACTGCTTTCCACAGTGACTGTACCAATTTACATTCCCACCAATGCTGTAGGAGGGTCCCCATTTCTCCACATCCTTGCCAACTACCACTTAGACAATAAAACCAAATGTTATCAGTATCTCTGAATCTTGAGTGGCTTCCCCATGTGCATCTTCCAAACATATTACTGTGGTAACTTCTAAAACAATTGATTAGTTTTGTCTGTTTCTGAATTTTACTTAAATGAAACCATAAAGTAAGTATTTTTTGTGTCTGGCTCCTCTCAGTCTTATTTACAAAATTCATCCACATTGTTGTAGCAGTATTTGATTCATTTCACTGATGTTGGAGTAACCCAGCGTAGCAATTTACCAGTGTAGAAGTTTATCTATCCATCCTACTGTCAATGTACATTTGAGTTATTTCCACTTTTTAGGTATTTTAAATAATACTGCCACAAACATCCAATGTACAGCTTTAAGTGAACATACATGCATTTCCATTCCTGCTAGGTAGGAGTAGAAATGCTGGATCATAAGGCATTTGTATGATTAGTGTTGTAGATACACCAATTTTCCAAAGTCATTGTACCACTTTACACACCCACTAGTAATAGGTGAGAGTTGTGGGTGCTCCACAATCTTGCCAAAATCTAGAATGATGAGTATCTTTAATTTGAGCTCTTCTTTTGAGTGAGCAGTGTGGTTTTAATTTACAATTCCCTGATGACTAAGTACTTATCCCTTCTTGCATGTTAATTATCCATTTAGAGTTTCTTTTGTGAAGTACATATTCACCTCTTCTGCCTATTTTTCTCACTGGTTGTTTTTATATTTTACATATTTGTAAAAGTTGCTTATTTATATTTTGGATATAATCACTTTATGATTATATGTATTCCAAGTATGTTCTCCCACTCTTCAGTATTTTAAGTATCCCTAATTTGAATGCATTCATTTCATCAACTTTATTGTCATGATTATTAGCAATTTTAGTACTGTTTAAAAAATTTTCGCATCCCACATTTTAAGAAAATGTCTTTCATTCATGAATTCATCCTCCAAAAACTCTACTGGTTTACCTCTCACATTTAGATACACAATCTGTATAATTTGAGATAGGAACCAAGATTCAGTGTTTTTGTGTATAAATATGCAATTGACCAGCACAATGTATTTGAAGAAACAAACAAGCAAATAAAAGTCTTTCCCCCATTGCTCTCAAGGGCTATCTTTTCAATAAATCAAGTTTCTATTTATGTGTATTTGTTCCTAGAACCTCAATTCTGTACCATTTGTCTATGCTTATAAGAATTCACCTGTGAAAATTACTATAGCTTTAGAATAACTATTTTTTAACAAAAATCACCTTTTTTTGCTTTTTATTGATGTACCATCTTATATTAGTTTCAAGTATACAACAGTGTTTCAACAGTAACGTGTATTATTAAATTCTCACCCCCACTACTACAGTTACTATCAGTCAACACAGGAAGATTTTACAGAATCATTGGCTATATTCTCCACACTGTACTATTAACCCCATGACCATTCTACATTATGATTGAGAATTGTAGGGCCCCTTTATCCCCCTCACCCTTCCCACCCATCTACTCCAACCCGTCCCCATGGTAACCACCAGTCCCTTCTTACTATCTATGAGTCTACTGCTGTTTGTCCATTCCGTTTTGCTTTGTATTTATATTCCACAAATAACTGAAGTAATATGGTATTTGTCTTTCGCTACCTGGCTTGTTTCATTGAGCACAATACCTTCTGGATCCATCCATATTGTTGCAAATGGCAGGATTTTTTTTGTTCTATGGCTAAATAATATTCCATTGTGTATACGTACATCTTCTTTATCCATTCATCTATTCATGGACACTTAGGCTGCTTTGGTATTTTGGCTATTTTAAACAATGCAGCAATGAACATAGGGGTTCATATATCGTTTCGGATCAGCGATTTTCTTTCCTTTGGGTAAATTCCTAGGAGTGGAATTATTGTGTTGAATGGTTTTCTATTTTTAGTTTTTTTTGAGGAACTCCGTACTGCTTTCCACAGTGACTATACCAATTTACATTCCCACCAATGCTGTAGGAGGGTCCCCATTTCTCCACATCCTTGCCAACACTTGTTATTTCTTGTCTTTTGGACAGTGGCCATTCTGACTGGTGTTAGGCAGTATCCCTTCATGTGCCTGTTCACAATCTGTATCTCTTCTTTGCAGAAATGTCTGTTCAGGTCCTCTGTCCAATTCTTTTTTTATTAAGGTTATCATTGATATGCAATCCTATGAAGGTTCACATGAGCAACATTGTGGTTTTGAACTAATTTACATTTCAACCAGCAGTGTAGGAGAGTTCCCCTATGTCTGCATCCTCACCAACATTTTGTCCCTTGTCCTCTGCCAATTTTTAAAATCATATTATTTGTTTTTTTGCTGTTGAGCTGTATGAGCTCTTTATACATTTTAGATGTTAACCCATTATTGGATAAATCTAGAACAACTTTTGATAATCCTCCATCTCTGTTCTTCTTCAATTTGGTACAGGCTCTTCTTGGTAAATGGTACTTCAATGTAAATTTTATAATGGACTCAAGAATCTTCACTAAAAAAAAAGCTTTTGGAATTGAGATTGCATTAAATTGACATATAAAATTACAAAGAATAGAAATCTTTATAATGCTGAACTCTCCAATCCCTGCATATGGTGGTTTTTTTTTTTTTTTTGAGTCAAGTCTTCCTTAATTTCTCTGAATGATGGTATAGTTTCTGGGAAGAGGTGTTATGTATCTTCAGTTTGAATTAATCCTACGCATTTGATACTTTTTTGATGTAAATAGTACTTTAAAAACTGTTTTGTCTATCTTCTGCTGGTATATTGAAAATACAATTGATTTTTATGTATTGAATTTTAATGAACTTCCAAAATTCAGTTACCAATATAATAGGATATCAGGAAATTCTTTGGAATTTTTGATATTTTTAATCATGTTATCTCTAACTGACTTTTTTTTCTTTTTCTCCAACCCTTCTACACTTCACTGCTTTTTCTTTTTAGCCTGGCAAGGATCTTCAATATGTTGCTGAGTAAAGGTGATAAGAATAGTATCCTTCTGTCATTCCTAACCTCAGGTAGAAAGCCTTAGATATTTCATTACTGAGATTTATGTGGATACCCTTATCAGATTAAGAAAGTTCTATTCTTGATCTTCCAAGAGTATTTTTAATCACAGATTGATGTTGAATTATTTATTTATTTATTTTTATTTTGGTATCAATAACCTACAATTACATGAGGAAAATTATGTTTACTACGCACCCCACTTCACCAAATTCCCCCCACATACACCATTACACTCACTGTCCATCACCGTAAGATGCTGTAGAATCACTATGTCTTATCTGTGTTGCACAGCCCTCCCCATGCCCACCCCATTATACATGATAATCATAATGCCCCCTTTCTTTTATCCCCACCATTATTCCACTCTTCCCACCCATCTTACCCAGTCCCTTTCCCTTCGGTAACTGTTAATCCATTCTTGGGTTCTATGAGTCTGCTAATGTTTTGTTCCTTCAGTTTCTTCTTTCTTCTTATACTCCACATATGAGTGAAATCATTTGGTACTTCTCTTTCCCCGCCTGGCTTATATGACTGAGCACAATACCCTCTAGCTACATCCATGTTGTTGCAAATGGTAGGATTTGTTTTCTTCTTATGGCTGAATAATATTCCATTCTGTATATGTACCACATCTTTATCCATTCATCTACTGTTGGACACTTAGGTTGCTTCCATTTCTTGGCTATAGTAAATAGTGCTGTGATAAACATAGGGGTGCATCCGTCTTTTTCAAACTGGGCTGCTGCATTCTTGGGGTAAATTCCTAGAAGTGGAATTCCTGGGTCAAAAGGTATTTCTATTTTGAGCTTTTTGAGGAACCTCCATACTGCTTTCCACAATGGTTGAACTAATTTATATTCCCACCAGCAGTGTAGGAGGGTTCCCCTTTCCACAACCTCATGAACATTTGTTGTTGTTTGTCTTTTGGATGGTGGCAATCCTTACTGGTGTGAGGGGATATCTCACTGTGGTTTTAATTTGCATTTCCCTGACGACTAGTGATGTGGAACATCTTTTCATGTGTCTGCTCGCCCTCTGAATTTCTTCTTTGGAGAACTGTCTGTTTAACTCCTCTGCCCATATATTAATTAGATTATTTGCTTTTTCTTTGTTGTGGTGCGTGAGCTCCTTATATATTTTGGATGTCAACCCTTTATCGGATCCGTCATTTATTACTATATTCTCCCATACTATAAGCTGCCTTTTTGTTCTATTGGTGGTGTCCTTTGTTGTACAGAAGTTTTAAGCTTGGTATAGTCCGACTTATTCATTTTTGCTTTTGTTTCCCTTGCAAGGGGAGATATGTTCTTGAAGAAGTCACTCATGATTATGTCCAAGGGATTTTTCCCAATGTTTTTTTCCAGGAGTTTTATGGTTTCATGACTTACACTCAGGTCTTTGATTCATTTCGAATTTACGTTTGTGTATGGGGTTAGACAATGATCCAGTTTCATTCTCCTACATGTAGCTGTCCGGTTTTGCCAGCACCATCTGTTGAAGAGGCTGTCATTTCCCCATTGTATGTCCATGGCTCCTTTATCATATATTAATTGACCATATACATTAGGCTTACTGTTTGGAGTCTCTATTCTGTTCCACTGGTCTGTGGCTCTGTTCTTGTGCAAGTACCAAATTGTCTTGATTACTGGGGCTTTGTAGTAGAACTTGAAGTTGGGAACCGAGATCCCCCCTGCTTTATTTTTCCTTCACAGGATTGCTTTGGCTATTCAGGGTCTTTGGTGGTTCCATACTAATTTTAGAATGATTTTCTCTAGTTCGCTGAAGAATGCTGTTGGTATTTTGATAGGGATTCCATTGAATCTGTGGATTGCTTTAGGGACGATGGTCATTTTGACACTATTAATTCTTCCTAGCCCAGAGCATTGGATGAGTTTCCATTTGTTAGTGTCCTCTTTAATTTCTCTTTAACTGTAATGTCTTATAGTTATCAGGTATAGGTCTTTCACTTCCTTGGTTAGGTTTCTTCCTAGGTATTTTACTCTTTTTGATGCAATTGTGAATGGAATTGTTTTCCTGACTTCTCTTTCTGCTACTCCATTCTTAGTGTATAGGAAAGCAACAGATTTCTGTGTATTAATTTTGAATGCTGCAACTTTGCTGAATTCAGATATTAGTTCTAGAAGTTTTGGAGTGGAGTCTTCAGGGTTTTTTATGTACAATATCAGGTCATCTGCAATCTGGATTTCTTGTATTTCTTTGCTTTGTCTGATTGCTGTGGCTAGGAGCTCCAGTACTAAGTTTAATAATAGAAGGGAGAGTGGGCATCCCTGTCTTGTTCCCAATCTCAGAGGAAAAGCTTTCAACTTCTCGCTGTTAAGTATGATGCTGGTTGTGGATTTATCATATATGGCCTTTATTATGTTGAGGTACTTGCCCTCTTTGTTGAGAGTTTTTATCATGAATGGATGTTGAATTTTGTCAAATGCTTTTTCAGTGTCTATGGAGATGATCATGTGGTTTTTGTCCTTCTTTTTGTTGATGTGGTGGATGATGTTGATGGATTTTTGAATGTTGTACCACCCTTTCATACCTGAAATGAATCTCACTTGGTCATGGTGTTTGGTCATATTTTGTGGAGTATTTTTACATTTATGTTCATCAGGGATACTGGTCTGTAATTTTCTTGTTTGGTGGGGTCTTTGCCTGGTTTTGGTATTAGAGTGATGCTGGCTTCATAGAATGGGTTAGGAAGTATTCCCTCCTCTTCTATTTTTTTGGAAAACTTTGGAGAATGGGTATTATGTCTTCTCTGTATGGCTGATAAAATTCCGAGGTAAATCCATCTGGCCCAGGGGTTTTGCTCTTCAGTATTTTTTTGATTACCAGTTCAATTTCATTGCTGGTAATTGGTGTGTTTAGATTTTCTGTTTCTTCCTTGGTCAGCCTTGGAAGGTTGTATTTTTCTAGGAGTAGTCCATTTCTTCTAGGTTTTGCAGCTTCTTAGCACAGAGATTCTCATAGTATTCTCTAATGACGCTTTGTATTTCTGTGGGGTCCATCGTGATTTTTCCTTTCTTGTTTCTGATTTTGTTGATGTGTGTAGATTCTCTTTTGCTTTTAATAAATCTGACTAGGGACTTATCTATTTTGTTTATTTTCTCAAAGAACCAGCTCTTGGTCTCATTGATTTTTTTCTATTGTTTTATTCTTCTCAATTTTATTTATTTCTTCTCTGAATGTTATTATGTCCCTCCTGCAGGCTTTGGGCCTCATTTGTTCTGCTTTTTCCAATTTCAATAATTGTGACTTTAGACGATTCATTGGGGATTGTTCCTCCTTCTTTAAATAGGCCTGAATTGCTACATATTTTCCTCTTAGAACTGCCTTTGCTGTGTCCCACAAAAGTTGGGGCTTTGTACTGTTGTTGTCCTTTGTCTCCATATATTGCTTGATCTCTATTTTAATTTGGTCATTGATCCACTGTTTATTTAGGAGCATGTTGTTAAGCCTACATGTGTTTGTGAGACTTTTTGTTTTCTTTGTACAATTTATTTCTAGTCTTATACCTTTGCGGTCTGAGAAGTTGGTTGGTTGGTAGAATTTCAATCTTTTTGAGTTTACTGAGGCTCCTTTTGTGGCCTAGGATGTGGTCTATTCTGGAAAATGTTCATGTGCACTTGAAAAGAATGTGTACCTTGCTGTTTTGGGGTGTGGTGTTCTGCAGATGTCTATTACCCAGGAATAAAACCCCTGGGCCAGATGAATTTATCTCGGAATTTTATCAGACATGCAGAGAAGACATAATACCCATTCTCCTTAAAGTTTTTCAAAAAATAGAAGAGGAGGGAATACTCCCAAACTCATTCTATGAAGCCAACATCACCCTAATAACAAAACCAGGCAAAGACCCCACCAAAAAAGAAAACTACAGACCAATATCCCTGATGAACGTAGATGCAAAAATACTCAACAAAATATAAGCAAAACGAATTCAAAAATACATCAAAAGGATCATACACCATGACCAAGTGGGATTCATCCCAGGGATGCAAGGATGGTACAACATTCGAAAATCCATCAACATCATCCACCACATCAACAAAAAGGACAAAAACCACATGATCATCTCCATAGATGCTGAAAAAGCACTTGACAAAATTCAATATCCATTCATGATAAAAACTCTCAACAAAATGGGCATAGAGGGCAAGTACCTCAACATAATAAAGGCTGGATATGATAAACCCACAGCTAACATCATACTGAACAGCGAGAGGCTGAAAGCTTTTCCTCTGAGATTGGGAACAAGACAGGGATGCCCACTCTCCCCACTGTTATTCAACATACTACTGGAGGTCCTAGCCACGGCAATTAGACAAAACAAAGAAATATAAGGAATCCAGATTGGTAAAGAAGAAGTTAAATTCTCACTATTTGCAGACGACATGATATTGTACATAAAAATCCCTAAAGACTCCACTCCAAAACCACTAGAACTGATATTGGAATTCAGCAAAGTTGCAGGATACAAAATTAACACACAGAAATCTGTGGCTTTCCTATACACTAACAATGAACTAATTGAAAGAGAAATCAGGAAAACAATTCCATACACAACAGCATCCAAAAGAATAAAATACCTAGGAATAAACCTAACCAATGCAGTGAAAGACTTATACTCTGAAAACTACAAGACACTCTTAAGAGAAACTGAAGAGGACACTAACAAATGGAAACTCATCCCATGATCCTGGCTCAGAAGAATTAATATCATCAAAATGATCTTCCTGCCCAAAGCAATATACAGATTCAATGCAATCTCTATCAAATTACCAACAGGATTCTACAATGAACTGGAACAAATAGTTCAAAAATTCATATGGAAGCACCAAAGACCCCGAATAGCCAAAGCAATCCTGAGAAGGAAGAATAAATTGGGGGAGGGATCTCGCTTCCCAACTTCAAGCTCTACTACAAAGCTACAGTAATCAAGACAATTTGGTACTGGCACAAGAACAGAGCCACAGACCAGTGAACAGAATAGAGACTCCAAACAGTAACCCAAACATATATGGTCAATTAATATATGATAAAGAGCCATGGGCATACAATGGGGAAGTGACAGTCTCTTCAACAGATTAGACTGGCAAAACTGGACGGCTACATGTAAGAGAATGAAACTGGACCATTGTCTAATCCCATACACAAAAGTAAATTCAAAATGGATCAAAGACCTGAACGTAAGTCACGAAACCATAAAACTCTTAGAAAAAAACATAGGCTCAAATTTCTTAGACATAAACATGAGTAACTTCTTCATGATAATATCTCCCTGGGCAAGGGAAACAAAAGCAAAAATGAACAGGTGGGACTTTATCAAACTGAAAAGCTTCTGTACAGCAAAGGACACCATCAATAGAACAAAAAGGTATCCTACAGTATGGGAGAATATATTCATAAATGACAGATCCAATAAAGGGTTGACATCCAAAATATATAAAGAGTTCACACACCTCAACAAACAAAAAGCAAATAATCCAATTAAAAAATGGGCATAGGAGCTGAACAGTTCTCCAAAGTAGAAATTCAGATGGCCAACAGACACATGAAAAGATGCTCCACGTCGCTTGTCATCAGAGAAATGAAAATTAAAACCACAATGAGATAACATCTCACACCAGTAAGGATCACCACTATCGAAAAGACAAACAACAACAAATGTTGGTGAGGTTGTGGAGAAAGGGGAACCCTCCTACACTGCTGGTGGGAATGTAAATTAATTCAACCATGTGGAAAGCAGTATGGAGGTTCCTCAAAATGCTCAAAATAGAAATGACATTTGATCCAGGAATTCCACTTCTAGGAATTTACCCCTAAGAATGTAGCAGCCCAGTTTGAAAAAGACAGATGCACCCCTACGTTTATCACAGCACTATTTACAATAGCCAAGAAATGGAAGCAACCTAACTGTCCATCAGTAGATGAATGGATAAAGATGTGGTACATATACAAAATGGAATATTATTCAGCCATAAGAAGAAAACAAATCCTACCATTTGCAATAACATGGATGGAGCTAGAGCGTATTGTGCTCAGTAAAATAAGCCAGGCAGAGAAAGACAAGTACCAATTGATTTCACTTATATGTGGAGTATAAGAATAAAGAAAAACTGAAGGAACAAAACAGCAGCAGAATCACAGAACCCAAGAATGGTCTAACAGTTACCAAAGGGAAAGGGATTGGGGAGGATGGGTGGGAAGGTAGGGATAAGGGTGAGAAAAAAAAAGGGGGCATTACAATTAGCATGTATAATGTGGGTGTGGGGGGTACGGGGCGGCCTCTATAACACAGAGAAGACAAGTAGTGATTTTACAGAATCTTACTACGCTGATGCACAGTGACTGTGAAGGGGTATGTGGGCGGGACTTGGTGAAGGGGGGAGCCTAGTAAACATAATGTTTTTCATGTAATTGTAGATTAATGATACCAAAATAAATTTAAAAAATTAAAAAAATTATGCAATAAATGAAAAAAATATATATATATACATGTATATATATATGGTTTTGGGAGGAGATTTCTGCTGCCCTTCTCATGCCGCCATCTTGGCTCCTCTGATGTTGGATTTTCTTAATGTTTTTTCTGCTAGTGAGATAATCAATTTTTCCCTCTATTGAAGAAATTACATTATACTTCTGGACTAAAGCCATCTTGGTCATGATGAATTATCCTTTTTAGATATCCCTGACTTACATTTGCTAACACATTCTTTAGTATTTTTGCATCAATTTTCCAGATGGAAAATATCCTTCTTTATAAAACCCTTATCCTGACAGCAAGTTTATACTGGCCTCATAAAATAATGAAGTGTGTTCCCTCCTTCTCAATTCTTGAATAGAGCTTATATAAAATTGGTTTACTTATTAAATGTTTAAATTTCATCTAAATTTTCAAATCTATTTGCATATAGCTAGACAAGTAGATATTCTCTTACTTTTTGTATACAATTTCATTTTTTAGTGTATTTTCTTATTGAGTATAGTTGATATACAACATTATATTGGTTTCAAGTATACAACACAGTGATTCAACAGTTACACACATTATTAAATCCTCATCCCAAATAGTGCAGTTACAATCTACGAACACAGAAAAATGTTACACATAAAAGTAACTTTTTAGTTTCTGTCTAACCTATGAGTGGATCACCATTTTAATTCTTAATACTGGTAATATGTGCCTCTTTCAGATGATTTTTTTCTACCCTCATCAGTCTTTTTCAGTGTTCATCAATTTAAAGTATTGATCTTGTCAAAGAATCAACTTTTGGCTCTGTTAATCTATTATAAGCTTTTGTTATTCCTATTTCATAGACTTTGGAGTCAGACTTAGATAAGAATCCAAGCATTTAATAGCCAAAACCTTAGCAAAAACTTAACCTCTCTGAGACTTAGTTTCCTCATCTGCACAATGGCAAAAATATTAGCACCAACCTCACCGGTAAATGGAATAATCCTTATAACCGATCCAGCACTAAGAGGAAGAGAAGAGCTCAGTAAAGAGTAGTTGCCTTAAGTTTGGTCTCTTGGCATCATGGTTAATGTGGAAGGAATGTGGACTTATAAAATTATATTGTCTTTGGAAGAAAACCCAGCTCTGCCAAAGCTGTGCAACTTTGGGCAAGTTATCACTCGTCAAATTTTATTTATATAATTAATGTTTGCTTCCTTATCAGATTTTAAGGCCTCTGAAGAAAGGTCCCAAGTTTACTTTGTCCACTGCTATATTCATACCAACTAGCACAGGTACTACATACATAAGTGATTAAGAATAATCAGTTGAGTAAGTGAATGAATTAAGTAATTTTTTTATGATTTGGTGTGCTAATACATTCTTTGCATGACTGTTGAAAGATAACAGTAATGCATTGAAAAAACATTTAAAATACATGGTACTTAGTATATGAGTAATAGAAAATATATTGGTTCCCAGATATTTATTAATATTTCATAATTTAAAAGAATGCTAGGAATAGCTTTGTTTCAGTTCCTAAGAAATGCTTATCACACCATCTCTACTTATCATTGAAATAAGTAACACAATAGACACTATTTGAATAACCATGAGGAGCCTAGCTCTCTATTCTGTATCTCAATTTCATAAATTTTAAAATAAGGAGAGATTAAAGGAGGAATTACCAAAGCCGGCTGAAGATCATTTTTATAAAACTGTAGCCAACAACATCTCAGTTCCAAAAATTCTGATTCAGTTGGACCAGACTGAGGCCTGTTTACTGCATTTTTCAAAACTCCTCAACTGGTTCTGATATAGTTAGCCTGGCAGCGACATGGGAACCAGCACTTGGGAATCACTGGACTAGATGATGCCAGATTTTGAAGAATGAGAATTATTTACTCATGTGAAGACAGCACTTTTAGTAAAAAGAATAGAATACACAAAGAAATGACAGAGGAAAACTAAAGAGTATACTTAAGGAGTGGTGTACAGACTCTATTGCCTAGAATGTTGCATATGTGAAAAAAATTAATGAAAGATAATGCTGAGCAGGCAAATAAAGGTCTGGTCACTGACAACCCTGTTGGCATTCTGTGAAATTATTTTTATTTTATTTGGTTGGTAACAGAAAAATCATTGATGTTTTACTAAATATCATCTAAACTGAGGTAGTAAAATAATTAGATCAACTTCGGCAACAGCTGAAAAAATAGCCTGACCTAGGGAGCTGCAATAAGAAGATAAAAAACAGGAGAGATACAAGAGATTTTGAAACACCCGAAGGAAACTGAATGCTGACTGACTACAGAGGACAAGAAACTGTTGAAGTTTCAAGTTTGGCAGACTGAGAAGATGGGGGGAAAAAAGGAAAATCAAAAGATCACTTGGGTGAATGGGTGGGAGAAAGTTAGGGATAGGAAGATGAAAAGCTGTGGCTAATGAAGTACTTAGCTGTTAGTCTTGCTGAGTCTAAGGTGTCAAAGTGCATTCTTGGTTGAGAATGAGAACACTTTGAAAATGAACCTAGTCTCAACTAATTTACATTCCCACCAGCAGTGTAGGAGGGCTCCCCTTTCTCCACAACCTCACCAACATTTGTTGTTGTTTGTCTTTTGGATGGTGGCGATCCTTACTGGTGTGAGGTGATATCTCATTGTGGTTTTAATTTGCATTTCTCTGATGACTAGCGATGTGGAGCATCTTTTCATGTGTCTGTTGGTCATCTGAATTTCTTCTTTGGAGAACTGTCTGTTCAGCTCCTCGGCCCATTTTTTAATTGGATTATTTGCTTTTTGTTTGTTGAGGTGCATGAGCTTGTGGAAAGTAGTATGGAGGTTCCTCAAAAAGCTCAAAATAGAAATACCATTTGACCCAGGAATTCCACTCCTGGGAATTTACCCTAAGAATGCAGCAGCCCAGTTTGAAAAAGACAAATGCACCCCTATGCATTTGTCACAGCACTATTTACAATAGCCAAGAAATGGAAGCAACCTAAGTGTCCATCAACAGATGAATGGATAAGAAGATGTGGTACGTATACACAATGGAATATTATTCAGCCATAAGAAGAAAACAAATCCTACCATTTGCAACAACATGGATGGAGCTGGAGGGTATTATGCTCAGTGAAATAAGCCAGGCAGAGAAAGACAAGTACCAAATGATTTGACTCATATGTGGAATATAAGAACAAAGAAAACCTGAAGGAACAAAACAGCAGCAGAATCACAGAACCCAAGAATGGACTAATAGTTACCAAAGGGAAAGGGACTGAGGAGGATGGGTGGGAAGGGAGGGATTAAGTGGGGGAAAAGAAAGGGGGCATTACGATTAGCATGTATAATGTGGGGGGGGCATGGGGAGGGCTGTACAACACAGAGAAGACAAGTAATGATTCTACAGCATCTTACTACACTGATGGACAGTGACTGTAATGGGGTTTGTGGAGGGGACTTGGTAAATGGGAGAGCCTAGTAAACATAATGTTCTTCATGTAATTGTAGATTAATGATAACAACAACAAAAAAAATGAACCTCGTCTCAGTCATAAGCTAAATTGAAGTAATAAATAATGAAAATGGGAGTGTTGGAAACTAAAACTCACAAAGGGGGTAATAAATAAAGAACACAGTCAGTGAGAGACTAGAAATGGGCTGACAGAACATTCTATCTAGTCATAGCTGAAAGTGGAACATTAGAAAAACTGAAAACGAAGTAATTTTGTCTAACTATGATTCTAGTGAAGAACATCTCCTAAAAATACTGAACATTAGTGTCATTTCCCCACCATTCTCTCTCATCACAAATACTATAAATTTTGACCTCTAGCTTGCCTTATTAATATTAAATTTCAGGCTCAGTTCCTTCATCTGTAAAATGAAGGCAGTTTCCAATACTAAAACATAGTATGATTTTACCATTATTCAATGTATGCCATTCACTATGTACTGATACTGTGGCAAGACACTAGGGATAAAAAATTGAAGCAAATGCTGCACTGTCTGACCTTTCCATATTTATGGCCTGAATGGAGATAAAGACAAGTGAAGCAGCAATTAGAATGCACATAATAAATGAGAGGAAACAGAGAGAGTTTAATGAAAACAATAAAGAATGATAAACTCAGACATGGGGAGGGAAACAGGGATGGAGAGTTGGGAAATGCTCCTAAAAGAGTCCCAGCTAAGACCTGAAATGAAGCTGTCATGGGAAGGTGTCAGGAGTGGAGATGAAGAGGCGTGGAAGACTTATAGGGGAAGTGGAAAAGAAAAAGAAAAACTCCAAGCAGAGGAAAAGCATATACAAAGGCCTGGGTATGAGAGCACATTTGGGAAAACTTAAGTCCCATAATACAACACCCACTATATAAGACATCTACATAAATATGTGCTACAAATCCAAATGCTTATAAAATTGTCTCTCAAACTTTTGGTGTATTTAAGAGAATTATCTGGATGGAACTTTTTAATTGAAAAGGGAATAGATGGAAGACTTGTGAGATGCTAGTAAGGTTGCACGCACTTGTTCTCTCTGCCCTGTGAGGGCACAGCAAGAAGGCAAACCTCACCAGAAACTGAACCCTGCCCAACCTTGATCTTGGACTGTCCAGCCTCCTGAACTATGAGAAAATAAATTTATGTAATTTTAGCTCTCCAGCCTATGGTATCTTGTTGTGGGAGGCCAAACTGCCAAATATTTATACATATATGCTTTACAAATGGTTTAAATTTTAGAATGTGTAGAGGGTTTGAAGAGTGTCTCCCCAAAATTCATGCCTACCCAAAACCTCAGAATGTGACCTTATTTGGAAATAGGATCTTTGCAGATGTCATTCGTTAATTTGAGATGAGATCATACTTCATACTGGCTATGGTGGGCTCTAAATCCAGTGACTGATGCCCTTGAAAGAGAAGAATGCACACAAGCACACAGTGAAAATGTCTGTGTGACAACAGAGGCAGAGATTAGAATGATAAGAGTTTTAAGCCATGAACTTCAAGGATTGATGGAACCACTAAAAGCTAGAAAGAGGCATGCAAAGATTCTCCTCTAGAGCCTTTAGAGGGAGTACGGCCCTGCCAACACCATGATTTAATTTCTAACCACAATTTCTGTTGTTTTAAGCCACCTAGATTGCAGTAATTTGTTATAGCAGTTTTAGGAAATTAGTACAGAGGATAAGGGCAAGGGGGGAAAACTGTATGCTTGCAACCCATCTGTCTACTGAATGGATGTAGGAAATGTGGTACACATCCATGGAATATTAGCCTTAAAATGGAAGGAAATCTTGTCACATATTACAATACAGATGTAACTTCAAGGACATTATGCTGAATGAAATAAGCCAGTTACCAAACAAACACTGTATGATTCTATTTATACAAAGACAATTATAATCATATGAAGACAGTACCTAGAGTAGTCAAATTTGTGGAAACAGAAAGTAGAATGGTGGTTGCCAGGGGCTGCAGGGAGAGAGGAATGGGAGTTGTTTAATAGATACAGAGGTTCAGTTCTGTAAGTTAAAAACAGTTGTGGAGACTGGATGCACAATTATGTGAATGTACTTACTACTGAACTGTATGCTTAAAAATGGCTATGACAGTAAATTTTATGTGTATTTCAGCACAATTAAAAAATATATACATGCTTGGATTTTATTTTCAGATATCCTAACTTAACATAGGTTTAGGAATGAAGCCAAAAAATCTGCATTTTTTACTAAGGTAAAGATAGTAATTTCTCTACTACAGTCATCTAGTCAGCCCCTATTTTGAACCAGGCATTATCTTAGGGGTTTTACATACATGATGTCTAATCCTGCTGAACAAAATGTCCAAGGTAGCTGTTATTGTTCCCAAATGAAAGACAGGGGAACTGAGAATATAAAAGTTAACAGAAGATCCAAGAAACATGGAATAAATGACAGAGCAGGGGGTCAAACTTTAAAATCCAAAAAACATGCTTTTTCCAAATAACAATGGTTATTTGCAAATAACCATTAATACTAATTAAAGAACAGTCTGGTTTTCTTTATACAGTAAATAAAGTTTAAAAGAACTGAAGGAAAATGACCAGTGAATGTATCTTTTTAGTTTGCTAAGTAAGGAGATTTACAAAACTTACTATCTACTATCATTATTTCAGAAAAGAGGGGCTATTTAAGTACTAAGAAAAATAGGGGGGGAAATGCTCATGAAAAAGTCACTACTCTGTTCTTATTTTTAATTTTACTGAGAACTGTGACTGCTTCCAAACTACAGTTCAGTACTGGGAAACCAGTGCTTACATTATCTTTCTGCACAAACAGGTTAGCTACTCCTGCCAAGTGCACTTGCACACATTATCCTCAAGTTTAAATCACCCATCAAACTGCCCATGAAGAAACTCTTTCATTCCTAGGACTCTGGTTCTCTGGGAAGCTTGATGGTTTTAATTCAGCAGCAAACAGTTAATTGACTTCTCCTTCACTCACACCACTTCCCACTCTCTGTTGCAAATCACAACCACAGTGAAGTTTAAATCATCATAAATTGTCCTTAATAGAATCCTCTTCCCCACCACACAGGTAATCCTGACAGACATGATCAACATGAATACCATTCACTGCTTATCTGGAACTGCCTGCTTTGTGTGCCTATTTTCTCAATGCTCCAGGACTACCTTTGTTTCCTTAGACCACCCACCTAATCCCCTCTCTTTACAAAACCAGAACCATTCTTGCTACTTTCTGCCCTTGGGTGGTCTGTATTCAGTACAATGTCCCACCTTGATCTGTGGAAACAGTATACAATGTGGAGAAGCTTTCTTTCCCAGAGAGCAACGTTTAAGGGGCCTTCACATCCGCTCTGTCATCACAACACAGTTAAGGATACTGAAGTACCCAGACAGCAAGCCCACAGCTGCTTAGTGGCAGGCCAGCTTTAGGTCTTGGAGCCCTTCACTGTCTGTTCTCTATTCTGCAACAGGTCATCCTGTCCCCACTTGACTTTAGAAGATCTCCAGATATACCAATTTTGCAGGTGAGAAATACTCTCTAGCAATTATAAAAGGTTTCAAAATATACAGGCTAAACACATTTGAAAAATACTATGCTGTAAAGAAATAAACTTTTACTCAAAAGGTTACAATGTCTTCTAGACAATGTTTTCCCTTTAAATCAGATAGTCAATATTCTAGGAATAACTTTTCTACAGATTGTCACTATGACTTTCAACAAATCACTTAACCTTATATGAAATATCCCAACTTGATAAACTGTAAGTGATATGAAAGGCCATGTGAATGGAGTAGAAAGGATAATTTCTTAAGTGGATCAAAATAGACTTTCCTCTCTTCAAAAGAACTTCAGATGATGGCACAACCGTTTTCTTTATTAAACTAAATTATCTCTTTTGCTTTGTAAACAAATAAACATGGTATTATTTTTTCTTTCTTTTTCAACATCTCAGTAGCATTATATGGGAGGAAAATAAAATTCCACAAGAATACTGTCAGAAAAGAAGCAGAGTTGTTTAAGATCCCTAAAAATCTTGCCAAAACAGGAACGCTGTAACCAAAGTAACAGCTGGCACTGAGCTAATGGAACAGAGATATAGCAAGACTGCTATAAAGATTGTTCCATAAAATAGCAAGCAATATTCTAGCATCTAGTGAGCTATAGGCTAGTATGACTTGTGTGTGTATATAGAGCATTATATCAAAGTTTGAAAGGGTTTTTAAAACTTCATAATTGAAATAAGCAATGGAAAGAGTGACAAAATTTTATTTAATAGGACACAAAATGGAAAAATGATATAAATGTATAAAACCACAATTCCACTGTGGATTACAAGTCTGGAAGGATCTAATACTCCTTTTATCACAAAGACTAATAATCACATTTTACTTTTTCTCCTAATGAAATCATTCTTTAGCAGCTCAGTTATCTTTCTTTAGGCTTCATATATAAGAGAAAGCAATGGGCTGAGGGAAAGAAAAAGACAAATACAGAATATAAATTCTGCTGATGCTATTCTGTTATTGTAGTCCATGCACCATTCCACAAAGTGACTCAGTTCACAAAGCTTTATGCCCTATGATAAAGTCTTAGTTGATTCTGATTTTAACTAGTAAGACAGAGAGTAAGAAATTTTACTTCTAAAACAATTTATTAGTGAGGAAGTTTCAGGACTACAATATTTCCTCAGTTTGATTAGCAATATATTTCATACTCAGTTAAAACAACAAAAAGGAACCCCCAAATTACATATAAAGGGGGGAACTGAGGAGCAAAAGGGAAAAATGTTCAACACGTTCCCAAGTTGGCTTCCCCAAAGACAAAGAGGTTATAGTGAGAAAGATGCAAAGTCAGTTCTGGCAAAATTCAGAGGACGGGTGTCTTTGCTGGGGGGGGGGAAGCTTTTTTGGGTTTTTTAAGCCACAGAAAGGACAGATCTAAGAACCTTTACCACAATTCTTTAAAGCACTGCCTCAGCAGAATATGTAGTTAATAAGATTAGGCTAATGACTTCAAGTACTTTAAGACAATCAAAAGCACAGTCACCTTAATCCTGCACAATAATCGAGGAACTATAAAATCCAAATATTTTATTTTCAAGAGTAGTATGAATAAACTCATAATACCTTATACATATCAGGCATATATTAGGCCAAATATATTTAAGGCAATTTATAATATCTGTGTACATATGCCCTGACATGATAAACACACAACACTTTTTCAGGATCTATAACATGCCTAAAACATTGAGAACTTAATGGAGCTCCATGGGAGATTACATGTACTAAAGGAAGAGAGAATCACATTAAATAACCTAATTTAAAAGCAAGAATTATATTAGCTTTCTTGGTTGTGATTCAGAGCTTACCAGTGGCTTCCCTGATTCAGTAAGATGCAGCCCATTAATGCTTGATATGTACTTCTCAACTAACCTAATATGATTATTTCAGAATCTGTTAACAATCAACAGTCAACAGTACATAACCCAAATGAAATTAAGAAACTAAGAAGAACATTTAATAGCACAATATGATCTGAACGACCAGAAATGAACTCCACGCTAGCTGTTTTTGAAGAGAAGCAGAAAGAGTTATAGAAATTTTGGCAAGGAAAATATGAGAATAAAGAAAAACGCGGATTGGAAGAGAAACTTTCTGCAGAAAACGAAGTGATGACAAATGGAGAGCCTAAGAAATGGAAAAGAGAATAAGTGGATGATCAATATAGAGAAAAAAGGTTATTTTAACTTCTAGATTTCTTTATAAAATAAATCTAAAGAGCATAGTTTATATGATTTCACAGCTTGGCATTAAGTAAAAATTTTCAAATGATGTCTCAATACTTAGACTAGCACTCTCATTGTATTAGATAATAGTAGATAATATTTCAAAAACAGTAAACTATGTTCAATAATTAAATGGATTTTACAGAACAATGAAAGTAATCATGAGACATTAATGTGGCAAGTCTCCAAACCTTATTATTTTAATATAAACTTTTAAGTTAAATGTATAAATGCAGCTTATTTTTTAAAATAAAACAATGAAATATAATAATTCTAGATTTTCATGATTTACCAAAGATATATATGGCAGGCAATTACTTGCTATTCCCCCAAATCTATTTCACCCCTTTCCTATTAGTAAAAACCTAATTTTTTCCAGGGGTGGCAATGTGCACAGCCCCAAGCAATGGTTCATGAGGAGCTTAAGCCAAAGTTGACAATTCCATTCCTCCTTGCCTGATACCTGCTTTCATAGGTGGAGTGACGATGCAACCAAGATCTGGCCAATGAAACATAAGGACAGGTCTAGTAGCGTAATTTGGGAAAAGAATTTTATAATACTGCCCTTTGACGGATTTGGCACTGCCCTATCTCCACACCTTGAACATAGCCATAATGCCTAGAAGTGTGACAGTTATGACCATGACATGCCAGAAAGAGGACACTAAGGATGACAGAATGAAAGGAAAGGCTCAAATCCTTGAATAGCTGAAGCACTATGAGCACCACACACATGCAGACAAGTCCCCTTTTTGTTTAGTGCTGTTTATCTAGCTTGTTTCAGCTCGAACAGTCTCATCCAGCACCAAACTGGGACACACTACGCAAAAACACATGTCCATAACAATACTTAAAAAAATGAAGGAAAAACTAAAGAGAACAAATTCATGCCTCATCTGCTACCACTAGAGATAACTGTTAACATCAACTCATTACTGTGCAAATTGGCAATGAAAGTGCTAAATTTTTAAATTTAAATATTTAACCATCATTTTTAAAAAGGAACTGCAGTTCAGGGTAACCAAGTATCTTAGTCAATGAGTGAAAGTTCTTTACAAAAGATTCACAGCTAATAAATACAGAGGAATAACAAAAATAGAAAAGTCACTCTTTCACAATCACAATCTGATGAAAAAAATTAAAAGATTTAGGCAAAAATCATGAATAGATGTTAAAACCATTAGCAGAAAGACTGACAGGGAATTAAATATTCTCAAGGTGCCAAACAATTTGCAATTCACAATAAAGAAAGTCCATGGAGGAAAAAATAATCTTTTTCAACAAAAGGTGCTCAAACAACTGAATATCTCTGAAAAAATGAACCTTACACTGTACATAAAAGTTCAACTAAAAGCTAAAACTATGAACTTCTAAAAGAAAAGACAGGATGAAAGCTCTACAACTTTAGGGTAGGGTACAAAAAATGTCTTATATAACATGCAAATGAAAACATGGATAAACTGGCCTTCATCAAAACTAAAAAAAAATTTTCCTCTTCAAAAAGACAATGTCAAGGGTGGGGTAGGTGGGTAGCCAGCATTATCCTTAATAACTAAAAACTGTAATCAATCTAACGTCCATCAACCTTCCAATACATAAAGTGAGTCTAGCCACAGAATGGAATATTGCTCAGCAATAAAAAGGACTACATACACCTGCAACAACATAGATGACCCTAAATAAACATTGTGCCAAGCAAAAGAAGCTAGATATATAAGATTACCTATTGCATGGTTCCATTTATATGAAATTTTTATAGAAAACCTATCTATAGAGACAATAGGCAGATTAGTGACTGCCTGGTTTGGGGGATGGGAGAAGGGACTAATTTCAAATAGGCATGAGGGAACTGTTTTGTTGTGATTACTTTTCTTAAAAAAACGGGTTGTGAGATGGTTGCACAACTGTGAAAATTTACTGAAACTCACTAAATACATGAATGTTATGGTATGTAAATTACACCTTAGTAAGTGTTAAAAGAAAAAAAGACAAGTTAGAAAATTGGACAAAATATTTACAATACACATATATGGCAAAAGACGTAACCAGAGTACATTAAGAATTCTTACAAGTCAATAAGAAGACAACAAATATACTCATTTAAATGTTGGGCAAAGACTTCACTATTAGGTATTTGAAAAACTTGATCACATCAGCAATTAAGAAACAGCAAATTAGCAATTAAGAAAAAGCAAATTAAAACTACAGTGAGAATCTACTGCACCCTGTCAAAATGGCTAAAATTAAGGACTGTCAACATCAAATTTTGGTGAGGATCTGGAGGAGCCAAAATGCTAATTTACTGATTTGGGAATGTAAAATAATGGAACTTTTTTTGGAGAACTGGTAGTTCTTTAAAAAGTAAACATATCATTCTTTGCAAAATCCAACTATTCTTTACGTTTAGATATTTACCCAAGAAAAATGAGAACATGCTGACACAAAGATTTATATTTGTTCATGGCAGCTTTATTTCAATAGCCTAAAAAGGAAATAGCCCAAATGTGTCAATAAGCAAACAGCTAAACATACTTCAAAAAAATGGAATACTGATGTTTTTTTAGCAATAAAGGACCAAACTACCAATGCACATAGTGTGAATCAATCTCAAAATAATTATGTTGAATTAATAAGAGCCAGATAAAAGAAGGCACACTGTATGACTCCAATATTTCCAAATTTGGAAAAAGCAGATTAATCTATAGTGACCTAAAGTGGTTGCCTTGGGGTCTTCATTTTCTTCTGATATACAAAATAAAAATTTTAGTACTTACTACTACAAGACAAAGCCAGAACAAGATTGTTTAAATTAAGCAAAATCATATAAAGAAGAGTTATCCAAATTCAAAAGTTCTGAATTTTTGAGAAACAGAAAACAATTAACACATAGATTGAAGAGTTACAATCCAAATTTTAACTGAAGAGCAGTGACAGAATTCTATATGAAATACAATAAAAATTTAGTCAGCTATTGAAAAAAATTATTCACAGGCCAGAATGAAAATGATACGCCATTCAGTTAACTAGAAAACTATGAAAAGCAACAATGGCAAAAGACCCTAAAGAGGAAAGCAGACAGTTAATTAGATGTGACTCTACATTGCAAGATAGCAGTAAGATAAAATAAAATAGCAAAGCAACCAATGTCACTGTGGGTTGCTCATAACAAGAGAATATATCAAAGAAAAAGAAAATAAATGACTGTATAATATAAAAATTAGAATACAGTTCTACTTTACACTTGGCTTAAAACAAATACAGAGAAATACCATGTGATAACTGAACTACTACAAAAGGGGAAAGGGTGCTAGCTGGAAAGATTACGGATGGACAGACTGAGAGATGGACAGGAAAGAAGGAAATATAAAAGCACCCACCATGAAGAAAATACAATTATTTAGGCATGGATAGACCTTGAAGGCTGTGAAAACTAAGGGAAGCCTCACTGACACATCCTTGGGAGGCCAGCAGGGAAGCTGTGGCATCCTACCACTCCTCATCAATTGTAGACTTAAAGGGAAGAAGCCTACTTTACTACCCAGCAGCAGAAGGAAAGTTTCCACCATCCCCCAGTAACAGCCCAGTCCATGAGAGTCTGTCACAACTCAGTCAACAAGGAGTCATGATACATGGAACTCCTGGATTATACCAAAGCACTTTTTTCACTTAACAACCCCAAAAACTCAGCCCCTTTCTTTCCAAAAAGTGTTCCTCTCTTTTGTTCTCCTGAATTGCAATTCTTTGCTATTCCTGAATAAACCCATTTTTCTGGTAAAATAACTTATTTTTTTAGTATACTTTTTTTTCAACTAAAGTATCACTGATACACAATCTTATGTTGGTTTCAAACATACAACACAGTAGTTTAGCAGTTACTCATATTATTAAATCCTCACCCCCTCTAGTGCAGTTACTATCTTATCAACATAGTAAGATGCTACAGAAGCATTAACTGTATTCTCCATGCTGTCCTACCATGCCCATGACCAACTTATACTGTGACTGAAAATTATTGTGCCCCTTCATCTCCTTCACCCTCCCCAACCACCCACCCTAATGCCTCCCCTGTGATAACCACTAGTTACCTCTTGATGTCTGTGAGTCTACTGCTATTGTGTTCCTTCTATTTTGCTTTGTTTTTATACTCCACAAATAAATGAAATCATATGATATTTATCTTTCTTCACCTGGCTTATTTCACTGAGCATAATAACCTCTAGATCCATTCAGGATTTCTTTTCTTTTTATGGCTAAATAATATGCCATTGTGTACATGTACCACCTCTTCTTTATCCACTCATCTATGAATGGACACTTAGGTTGCTTCCATATCTTGGCTATTGCAAATAGTGCAGCAGTAAAGACAGGGGTAAATATGTCTTTTCAAATCAGGGATTTTGTTTTCTTTGGGTAAATTCCTAGGAGTGGGATTTTTAGTTTTTGGAGGAAATCTCCATATTGCTTTCCACAATGGTTGTACCAATTTACATTCCCACCAACAATGTAGGAGGGTTGCCATTTCTCTGCAACCTTTTCAGCATTTGTTATTTCTTGTCTTTTGGATAGTGGCCATCCTAACTGGTGTGAGGTGATAACCCGTTGTGGTTTCAATTTGCATTTCCCTGATGATTAGTGATGTAGAACATTTTTTCATGTGCCTGTTGGCCATTTGTATTCCTTCTCTGACTTTTATTTTTAAGGTTAACAGGGTATTATGCTAATTGAATAAGTGAGACAGAGAAAGACAAATACCATATTTTAGGTTTCACTTATAAGTGGAACCTAAAATATGAATGAAAAAAACAAAACACAGACTCAGAGACAAGAAACAAACTGTTGCTTATCAAAGGCAGGAGGATTTGGGGGACAGGTGAAAGGTGAAGGAGATAAGGAGGTACAAACTTCCAGCTGTAAATTAAATAAGTCATGGGGATGTAATGTACAGCAAAAGGAATATAGCCAAAAATATTATAGGTTTGTATGGTAACAGATGGTAACTGCACTTATTGTGAGAATCATTTGGTAATACATAAGAACATCAAATCACTATGATGTATACCTAAAACGGATAGGATCTTATATGCCAATTATACTTCAACAAAAAATAAGTAAAGAAAGAAAAAGAAAAATGCATCATACAAGAGTTCAAAACTATTGAAACTTTATATTTAGTAAATGGCAAAAACACTGGGACCAAATATTCAAAAGGAGATTCAAGTGATGAGATCAATTCTAGAATTCATGAGACTAGCCAGGAAAATTTCCAGCAGCAAAAGGTAGGACAGCGAGACCTCTTAAAGCAGATAACTGACAAATCAACCTGACAAAGCAGACTGACAAACAACTGACACTGATACTGACCACCGGACAGTTGTTCAGCTATTGGTGTTTGTTGGGTGCATAGAGAAGAGCGAGATCACAAAAGAACTGCTGCCTGCTGAGCTACTATAATTAACTCCAAAGGAATCAACGTCTCCAACTTTGCTGGGAAGTTCTTTTTGGAGCTGAAGAAAATGATTAACTTCCACAGACCTTCAACACAATAGATCTGAATTGGTGCCCTCTCTATGCTAGAAGCAATTAAGAATTTTTAACTATGTAAGTAAGAAGGGTTTGCAATATTATAATTACTTACTGTATGCTACACAGACCTTTACCCTTTGATCTTGAATTCCACATTGTCTTCTTTGACAGACTGTCTACATCATGCTGAAATGGTACTTTTGGCTGATAACTATTAGGCACCAGGAACCTGGACTTGACTAAGAAGGTTTTCTGACTTAGGGAAAAAAGCAGGTTCATGGATGTTTACTGAGTAGCAATGGCAACAATTACCACAGAAGAGATTATAGCCAGGTTCTGAGCTCTGAAAGAACTGAGTGCATAGACCTTTTTCCTGATGACTTTTAAAGACAGGCATGTACATAAATTTCCTCCATCCTGGAACCTCCAGCAAGTCCTGTTCATGTTTACTGGAAAAGCATATAATTCACAAGTTAAAGCCATCATTCTAATTAAAATGTCATCATTTCACTGTGGGGGCCTGGTATCTATGGTGATGCAGGAACTTGTCCAGATCAAAATATCTATCACCTATTTTTGAAAGCTAGTTACAGCTTGAGGTAATGAGCCTGTTGCAATCCTGAAAACACCATAAGGTTTTATCTTTCTTTGTCTGGCTTCTGTCAGTGAAAGATTCTGAGGATCAGTAGAAAAGAGAGAGAAAGAAACAGGAGTCAAGGAACAGCTGTAGATAGTTGCCATATCTAGTCCCACATTTGTGACGAAGACTGCCAACTGAACTGAAGAATGTTTCTAACATGCTGATATGGTGCACACTCTAAGTTATCAATGCTTTGGAACTTTTTGTAAAGAAGTGGTAGTGGTATCACTATGAATCTTTAAAATATAGAAATAATATGGCTTTTGTGAGGTAGAAGTTTACTTATATATTTTTCATTCAGGAAAAAACAACAGTTCTTCAGTAAAGTAGTCATTTAGTTTGTGTCTCCAAAAACAAATTTTGAAATACTGTAGTAGAGACTTTCTAATACTACACAGCTATTTAAAACCTACAAGTTTTAAAACCTACAGCACATTTAAGCAATTGACTGCAAAAAAATTGTAATGATCAAAGAGTAGTTATCTGCATTTACTAAGGTTTTGGAAAAAGAATGTTAAAAAATTAAGTTATATTAACTTTCTTCTAATAAGGTTAAGTTTTACAATTAACTGATACTGAAAATGATGGCTATCAATCAACAAAAGACGATTGCTAACATTCCTGGCAAACCAAATCAGTGTCACAAATTGATTATTAATTTTAAGTGATGACATGTAATTTTTCAAAAGTTCCTTGTTTACTTAACATTTCTAATCATGCATGAGCCTATAAACTACTTAAGTATGCAATATTTCATGAACACAACACTACTTTAAAATTAAAATGCTGTAATTCTTTTGTCTATATTAATAAGTGGAATGAGTATTCCAGGCATAAAAGGAACATGAAAGCCCTAAAGGAGAAAGGAGAATGGGCATGTGCAACACTAAAAGTTTAAAAATGCAGAGAATACAGGGGAGAGCAGCATAAATTATGCAAGCTTAAATGCTATTGAAAATAAAAAAGTGAGAGAGAGAGGATGAAGACATAAATAAGAGATGGAAATGCAACAAGACAAAGTTCCTAAGAAAATGGGACCCAGAGTATAGGTGGTTCAAGAGTTGCCTCTGTGAAGACAAAATTAAAACTTCTGCTCAGAGTAAAATGAGGTGTGGGGCAAGAAGGGAAGGTTGATGCAAAATAGAGAAAGCCTAAAACACTAATTTCAGGGAACAGGGAAAAAAAGTTGGCCAGAGAAACATAAAAATTCTGAGGAATATTGAGGAACCAATTTAGAAAAGTCATCACATAGAGACCTCCCACAGAAATTTTTATGCTATACAAATTCCTTTTTCAATATAAATTGCTTCAAAAATTATCAAGAACTTAAACCATAATTCTTAACAAAATTAGGATAAACTGCTTGGTCTTATTAAGGAAAGGGGGAGAGCAGACACTCCAGGCCATGACTACCACTTGCTAGCTGCATAATTTTTACTGATTTCCTAACTTTTCCAGGCCTTTCTTTCTTTACCTATAAAAAACAGAAAATTATATCTTCCTCACAGGATTGTGACTAACACAAATCCTGGCAAAGAATATGCATTCAATAAAGGGTTACGTTCACTCTTAATTCCTAAACTGCCTGCTGACACAGATGACACCTCGTCTTGTTGCTTTCTAAAAGGAAGAGAAAAAAGGCTCCAAAACACTGACTGTTTCCACTAAGGCACCTGCTTCCCAAGAAGCATTATTTCAATAATACCATTATTGATAAGAGTTTAACCTTCTCTGCTCTGCAAAGTCAGAAACCTGAATTGGTGAAAATAATCCAAGGATCCAGGCCTGACAAAGGCAGACATGCATGATTAAATTCAGAAATAAATGATGCACAAATGATAATAAATAAAATAAAAATAACAATAAAGAAAGAAATAGTGCACAAATATCAATTTATGTGTAAGAAATACTGTAAAAAATGTTAAATGAACCAGAATGTTAATATTGGCAGAAAAGTACATTTTCTCCCCTTAGGAAAATTATATAAGAAGCCAAATTATCCTCAGAAGGTTACTTTATACATACAAAATCTGAACAAGACAAATGAATTGGATAATATGGCTAATATCAACACAGAATGATAATATCCATATAACCTTACAAAGAGACAACATTCTCATCCACTGAGCAGAATCTACCTTTCTCTGAACTATGCTGAGACATACAATAAAAGTATAGCTCGTTGGCTGCTCTTTTTCTAAGATCCATACAGATCCTTCCACCTACCCTTGTAGATACACAATATTTTTATATCCTTTTTTCTTTGTATTTTTTATATTTTATATATTCTTTTATATTTTATATTTCATTCTATATGTATGTCTTTGATTTACTCACTTTCAATTATGTATAGAATGATCAATTTTTAAGTTTATTTAAAATAGTAACTGACATTTAGTTACATTTTTTAAATTACAATTAAGAATCAAAAGTTGAATATAAGTCCCTTCCTGATTTTATAGACTAAAGAACTGAGTATTTCTAAAATTATTTTTGTCCAATACAGATGCACAAAATGAAAGCCTTGGTTTAAAGGATATGAATAAACAAAGTATATATTAATAACTGTATTTGGGTCCAATACAAATGGAGAAAACATTTAAGTTCAGTACAAATGTCAAAGACCTCATATTTACATCTAGTTTGTTGATTCTATTACATTAATACCTTTGGGTTTTTTCTAATTCAGAAAATGTAAACATCAGGAAATTGATACTTTAGAAGACTCTCAAGTTGAATTTTTGTTTTTTTCTCATTACAGCACAGTGATTGTTAAGGGCACAAGATTCTGGGGTTAGAGTGGTTAATGAATGGATCCAAACTACACCATTTACTGGCTTTGTGGTCTTTGACAAATTATTTAAGCTCCCAATTTCCTCACTGGTAAGGAAATAATAATAACAAATTTACTGGGTTGTTGAAAGTCTTAAATGAGTTAACAGTGCCTTAGATAAAGCAAGTATATTCAACAGATATTAACTATCTATCTATATATATATATATATATACACATTATATAAAAATGTATTCAGATCATATACATTATATATTACAAATCTCTGAATCTGTTTTTAGTAGAATTAAATAAATATATATTAAGTATATTTCACCTTTACTTACTTTCTGCCCTGTTCTCCAATTCAAAATGTAGACAAACTTACTCAGTGAAAAAATGAGGACATACGTTACTTTTTAAACTCAAAATCAAATGTTCATCTGTATTATGACATATTTTTTTTACTAAAAAGACAACATTATTTTTATTACCTGAGTTTCCACACCCTGCTCCAGGAGGCGCTTAGCTTGATTTTCTACTTCAAGTCGAGCTCTTGCAATAAAAAGTAGCTCATTTTCTATTACTTTTATTCCAGAAAGATCTATTCCTTGAGAAAGATAATCTATTACAAAAAAAAACACATACATTTAAATATTTCAATATCAAATAAATATCAAAATATCAAAGCATTAGTTCTAACTTCTTTGAAATACTTTAGATTTGCTGTTGAACACTATTACCTTTCATAACCTGTATTTGAAAAATCCAGTTAGCCAAACATTTTCTACTTAATAAATAGCTTTATTCTGGAGCAAAACATTCCAAATGACACAGAGTTGGTAAACAAAAAATAGAAAGTATGATCATAGTAAATTCAGAGTAATATGAACCGATTATATAAAAAGTAGTGTCAATTTTTTAAATGTAAATAAATATCCTGATTATCTTATTTCTCAGGTTGCAAAGCAGTTTCAAAAGTTATCCTGTAATAAAAAAACATTTGCAACAAACAAAACCATTCTCCACCATTTGGTGAATGATTAATAAGTTATGAAAAAACCTAAACATATTGACAGTTTAAAGGATCAAGCAGACCTAATAATTACTTACATTGAAGGATTTTTCATGATATTACTAAATGAAGAAAAATCACAAAAAGAAATTAACTATTCACTTATTAAATTATTAAATATTTATTATAAAAAATATTAAATTACATTTATTTACTGAACAATTTATAGAACTATATATTCTATTTATAGAATTATAAATTCACAGCACAAAGGCGTCTACCAAGATGTTCACAAGAGTTGTCTCTAGATAATTAGACTTTAAGAAATTGAGATTCATTTTTATTTCTTAATATTTTTGGCTTAATCTTAGACATATCTAAGGTAACTAAAATGCAACTAAAGGTCAAGGTTTCATTAAGCAGCTTAGACACAGTTCTAAAACTTACTTTCTATTTTAAGAAGGTAAATGATTTCTAAACAAAACTGATTTAGACAGAAGATAACTTTGTTATCCAGTTACTAGAACGGCAATTGTGTTTTTCACTTTATTCTCTTAGTTAGAACTTAACTTTGTCTTAAAAATATATCCCTGGTACATATATATTACCTTATTTTAACTTAAGCTGGATCACAATGAACAACCTAGCAGAAACTATATTAAAGCATACAGTAAGACCCTAACTAAGCACTTAGTAACATTCAAATATCTGCTGATTGAAAACTATATTCTTTGATAGTTTTATGCAAGACAAAAGAGGAAAAGATGCAAAGGGCAGATAAAATAGTGGTTACTGGTAACTGTACTTCAATCATGAACATTTTTTTTCCAGAACATTCATTTTTCTCTTTTTTTTTATTAAGGTATTATTGATATACAATCTTATGAAAGTTTCATATGAAAAAACAATGTGGTTACCACATTCACCCATATTATCGTGTCCCCCTCATACCCCATTTGCAGTCACTGCCCATCAGTGTACTAAGATGCCACAGAGTCACTATTTGCTTTATCTGTCCTACACTGTTTTCCCCATGATCTTCCCCACACCATGTGTGCCAATCATAATACCCTTCAATCCCCTTTTCCCTCTCTCCCCACCCACCCTGCCTCATCCCTCCCCTTTGGTAACCATTAGGCCCTTATTGGAGTCTGTTAGTCTGCTGCTGTTTTGTTCCTTCAGGTTTGCTTCATTGTTACACTCCACAAATGAGGAAAATCATTTGGTACTTGTCTTTCTCCGCCTGGCTTATTTCACTGAGCATAATATCCTCCAGCTCCATCCATGTTGTTGCAAATGGTAGGATTTGTTTCTTTCTTATGGTTGAATAGTATTCATTTGTGTGTATGTACCACATCTTCTTTATTCATTCATCTACTGATGGACACTTAGGTTGCTTCCATATCTTGGCTACTGTGAATAGTGCTGTGATAAACACAGGGGTGCATATGTCTCTCTGAATCTGTGAAATTATATTCTTTGGGTAAATTCCTAGGAATGGAATTCATGGGTCAAATGGTATTTCTATTTTTAGTGTTTCAGGAATGACCACATTGCTTTCCACAATGGTTGAACTAGCTTACACTCCCACCAGAATGTAAGAGGGTTCTTCCTCCACATCCTCACCAGTATTTGTTGTTCTTAGTCTTTTCAACACTGGCCATTCTAACTGGTGTGAGGTGATATCTCATTGTGGTTTTTATTTGCATTTCCCTGATAATTAGTGATGTGGAGCATCTTTTCATGTGCCTGTTGGCCATCTGAATTTCTTCTTTGGAGAATTGTCTGTTCATATCCTCCGCCCATTTTTTAATCAGGTTATTTGCTTTTTGAGTGTTGAGGTGTGTGAGTTCTTTATATATTTTGGGTTGTTAATCCCGTGTCGGATATGTCGTTTACAAATATATTCTCCCATACTGTAGGATGCCTTTTTGTTCTGTTGATGGTGTCCTTTGCTGTACAGAAGCTTTTAAGTTTGATGTACTCCCATTTGTTCACTTTTGATTTGCTTTCCCTTGCTCGAGGAGATGCATTCAGGAAAAAGTTGCTCATGTTAATATTCAGGAGATTTTTGCCTATGTTGTCTTCTAACAGTTTTATGGCTTCATGAATTACATTAAGGTCTTTGATCCATTTTGAGTTTACTTTTATGTATGGAGATAGACAATAATCCAGTTTCATTCTCTTGCATGTAGCTGTCCAGTCTTGCCAACACCAGCTGTTGAAGAGGCTTTCATTTCCCTATTGTATATCCACAGCTACTTTATGGTATATTAATTGACCATATATGTTTGGGTTTATATCTGGACTCTCTAGTCTGTCCCATTGGTCTATGAGTCTGTTCTTGTGCCAGTACCAAATTGTCTTGATTACTGTGGCTTTGTAGTAGAGCTTGAAGTTGGGGAGCATAATACCCCCACCTTTATTCTTCCTTCTCAGGATTGCTTTGGCTATTCAGGGTCTTTTGTGGTTCCATATGAATTTTAGAACTATTTTCTCTAGTTTGTTGAAGAATGCTGTTGGTATTTCGATAGGGATTGCATTGAATCTGTAGATTGCTTTATGCAGGATGGCCATTTTGACAATATTAAGTCTTCCTATCCATGAGCACGGGATGTGTTGCCATTTATTGCTATCTTCTTTTATTTTTCTTAAGAATGTCTTGTAGTTTTCAGGGTATAGGTCTTTCACTTTCTTGGTTAGGTTTATTCCTAGGTATTTTATCGATGCAATTGTGAATGGAATTGTTTTCCTGATTTCTCTTTCTGCTAGTTCATCATTGGTGTATAAGAATGCAACAGATTTCCGTGTATTAATTTTGTATCCTGCAACTCTGCTGAATTCAGGCATTTGTTGTAGTAGTTCTGGAGTGGATTCTTTAGGATTTTTTATGTACAATATCATGTCATCTGCAAACAGGGATAGTTTAACTTCTTCCTTACGAATATGGATCCCCTTTATTCCTCTGTGTTGTTTAATTGCTGTGGCGAGGACCTCCAGAACTATGTTGAATAAAAGTGGAGAGAGTGGGCATCCTTGTCTTGTTGCCGATCTTTAAGGAAAGGCTTTTCAGCTTTTTGCTGTTAAGTATGATGTTGGCTGTGGGTTTGTCATATGTGGTGTTTATTATGTTGAGGTACTTATCCTCTATACCCATTTTGTTGAGAATTTTTATCTTGAATGGATGTTGAATTTTGTCAAATGCTTTTTCAGCATCTATGGAGATGATCATGTGGTTTTTGTCCTTTTTGTTGATGTGGTAGATGATGTTGATGGATTTTCGAATATTGTTCCATCCTTGCATCCAGGGAATCAATCCTACTTGATCATGATGGATGATCTTTTTGATGTATTTTTGAATTCGGTTTGCTAATATATTTGTTGAGTATTTTTGCATGTTCATCAGGGATATTGGTCTATAATTTTCTTTTTTGTGTGATGTCTTTGCCTGGTTTTGGTATTAGGGTGTTGCTGGCCTCATAGAATGAATCTGGAAGTATTCCCTCCTCTTCTACTTTTTGGAAAACTTTAAGAAGGATGGGTATTAGGTCTTCACTAAATGTTTGATAAAATTCAGCAGTGAAGCCATCTGGTCCAGGAGGTTTGTTTTTAGGTAGTTTTTTGATTTCCAATTCAATTTTATTGCTCGTAAATGGTCTGTTCAGATTTTCTATTTCTTTTTGGGTCAGCCTTGGAAGGTTGTATTTTTCTAGAAAGTTGTTCATTTCTTCTAGGTTATCCAGTTTGTTAGCATACAATTTTTCATAGTATTCTCTAATAATTCTTTGTATTTCTGTGGTGTCTGTAGTGATTTTTCCTTTCTCATTTCTGATTCTGTTTATGTGTGCAGACTCTTTTTTTCTTGATAAGTCTGGCTAGGGATTTATCTATTATGTTTATTTTCTCAAAGAACCAGCTTCTGCCTTCATTGATTCTTTCTACATGAGCTTTTTTTTTTAAATGTGTATATCTAAAAAGACTTGGCTTAACAGAGTGGAAGAAATACTGAAAATGTCTTCAAATGTTTTAGTCTCAGACACACATAATTTACATACTAGGTAATCATATTCAAGTGACTCTGACTTACTGAGCCCCCAATTTTTATCTGTAAAATGCCAATTTACAATTCTTGCCCCACATAACTCTTAAGACTATCATGAAAATCATAAGAAGCTACGGAATGCTGAAGTATTTTATACACCAATCTATCATGTAAATTTGCATGGATTATAATACACAGGAAATTTTTTACATCTGATCTTTTTATTTAAAATTTTGTATTTTAGAAAAATCTGAGAAAATCGTATTTGACTTAAGTTATGGTAATGATCAGTGAAATTGAAAACTCTAACTAGATAATATAGTGAAACTCAGACATACAGACACTAGAAAATGAATATTACTTTCTTTTCAAGGTGGTTTTCAACTTTCCCTCTTTCTGTATCTAAGGAAAAAAATCACAATTAAATAAAAAAAGGAAGACACTATCAGTAAGAGATCTAGCTGGGTTCTAACTCTAACTCTGCCATACATGTTTCTGAATGTAAGTCTTGTAAACTTTTGGTGCCGGTTACTTTATTAGAAAAATGAAGAGCTACACTACATCAAGCCTAAGTTTTCTTCCAGCTATACATTTCTAGAGATAAACAAAATGAACAGTTACTTTATTATTATGAATGCTGATCTGTAACTCAAGACAATTCATTCATTCATCCCATTTACTATCAATCACCTCTTAGTCACAAACACACAGAAATGAATCAGACACAAATTCTGACCCCAAGGAAGAAAAAGCACAAAGTTATAACCATTGAAAAATACAGATAAAATGTATTATGCCAGGTCATTCAGGAACAAAAAGAAAAAATAAATATAGTTTATGTCCTCACAGTTTCTGCAATCTAGTAGGAGATAAAAGAGATTAACTCCAATATTTTCTTATGGTAAACAATGGCCCTTACCCAGTATCTAACCACCTCTCCAAAAAGAAATGAAGTTAACATTCCCCACCCCCCCCAACCAACCCAGGAGAATGAAGGGATTATACTAAATTCTCCCCGCCTGCTTATTTACTATGAGTATTTCAATCCTTTTAACACCTGCTTTTTGTGAAGCACATCTAGGGACTGGAACCAAAGACAAAAAGATGATGATGATACCAATATCAATAATTATGATCTTTGATGACCAGGCATGTGAAAGACATTACACATAAAATGTACTTATTATTTTAATATATGCATCCATTATTTGTGATTTCTAAACAACCTTGCTAGAAATACTGCTAAGAAATCATGAAAAATTTCACCTGCCTACTAATCAGCAAAGCAGAATTTAAATTCAGGTCTGCCTGATTTCAGTCTTTTCACTACATCATCCCAGGACACTCCCATAGATATCAAACAGAACAAAGCCTTATATCCAAAGGACAGAGAATATGCCTCCTATAGTCTTCCAATTTGCTCAATGAAAGTAAAAGATATAAAAGTCACATCAGACTTAACTGTTCAATGACTTAGATTTAGCCAGGACAGAACAATGACAGCATGAAGTTATGTAGTACTCTGGGTTTAGTTTTTTTAAATAATGTGTATAAGTTAAAAAACATGTGAAATGCCAAGTATTAAAACATGCCACATCACTCACACCTTAATAATTACACCTTAATATGTAATGTGGAGTACATAGCCAGAATTATCTTCTGGCACTAAATACTAATACCTGTTGAATTCTTACATATACAAAAAATATGTATGAGGAAACTAAAATGATCTATTTTAGATTCAACATATTCATCATCTCATTAGATGTGAGAAAGTGATTAGACTAGTAATTTTAGTGGAAAAGAAATGATATTGCTCATCTCGTTTACTTAAGCTGAGAAAAATTTAACAGATTAGACCAAAAGGAATTCTTCCAAAAGACCTGATACAGCAAGAAGACAGGTAATAAGAACAAAATTTTTTTTTTGTCAAATGTATTCACCTCTTCAGAATTTAAAATATTAAAAGATGAGTTCTGATTTCCCCTGTTAGCACTGTCCTGGTCTCAAGTTATTAAAACTTTAGAATGAATTTCATACACTTTGCTCCCACCGCTCTCAGTGACTGGTCCATGTATTATTTCCTGGGATTTCAAATTTCTTTTTATTTCTTTCATCTTCAAAGAAAACCAAAAACTGAGATGGCATAAAAATTACTTACTACAAAAAGACATGATGGCTATTTCAAAAGGCTTTCAATTTTCTAATCAATACTACACAGGGCCACCAGCATATAAACATTCTCATTGTGTTCCTTTCCCATTCACGGAATCTATGGCTTCTTGTTGACTAACATTTTCTCCTTCTGTTTTTTTGCAATACAAATTCTCCTTATTAATCTAAAATTCTCAGTGACTCTTCCTTTACAAAAAAAAGAGTAATTATAGTTTGCTAAGTGATTTGGCTATGCATTTACTTTTTTTTTGGTATCATTAATCTACAAATACATGAGGAACATTATGTTTACTAGACTCCCCCCTTCACCATGCATTTACTTTTTATAATACATTAGCATTAAATTATTTACTTGGGGAAAAAAGGATAAGGGACCAGTTGTGGTTAAAATTACATTTCTAGAATCTCTCGCCTGGTATCTCCTTATCAATAGGTGTTTCCAAGGTAGGGAGAGAAGTAGTCCATTTCCATATCAATACGTAATTACAAGGGGGAACAGGGCATTCCTGGACCAGAGATGTTTGGATATAATTCTCCCACACACCAACTTTGCAAAGAGCACAATTCAGATAAGTGCCTTAAATTCTCTCCCCTTACCTCTCCCCAACCACAAGCCGGCTACTGAGAGCCATGGACCAGCAGATGTGGATGACTGCTTGTAAGAAATAAATGGGTTTTTCCCACTTTATTTCTCCCTTTGACTGATTTTGGTTTCAAAGGTATTTTGCCCTGGGATTTTTCCCTGGAGTTACACAGTGCATGTATAAAATTGGGATGGTGATGGAAGTGACGAAATGAAGGAAGCGTAAATGTCATTCTTCATAGTAATTCAAGCTTTGGAAAGCCAAAAAGTTAGGAATTAAAAAATGGAAATGTAGGCAGGTTATTTAGAGACATGGAAGTAAATACCAAAAAAACTGGCAAAAATGTAGGAATACTTGCCTCAGGGAAAAGTAAATGGGGCAGAGAAGAAGGCAGCTGATTGCTATTCTTAATGACAAACCTTGTAGAACTATTTGAGTATGTTATGCATGCATAAATTTCATAATAAATAAAACTAAAGAGTAAACAGGAAGTTAAGAAAAATTATATAAAAATTAAAATAAGGAGACTAGTCTAATAGAAAAAAAAATTTATAACCTCTAAATCAATGATTCTGTTTCTAGGAATAACTAATCTTTAAAAAGAAGAAAAAAGTGAATACATTTGGGTAGGAAGATGTTTGCCACAATGTTAACTGCAATAAGAGATACAAAGAGGTACACACATGCATGTAGATGTGTGTGTGTGTGTGTGTGTGAGAGAGAGAGAGAGAGAGAGAGAGAGAGAGAGAGAGAGACAGAGATGTGTGTGTATAAATAGATATATTGCAAGATACTAAAAACCACTATGGTAATCAATTTGGGATAAGATTCCGTATGAATATCCTTATGACCAAAATATGCCATTCCTAGGTACATAATCCAGAGAAGTTTTTCTACGTGTGCATCAAAAGATATGTACAAGAATGTTCACAGTAGCACTGATAAGAACAAAACAAAACTGAAAACAGAAATGACCATCAACTGGAGAACAGATGAATAAAATGTAATAAATGCATTCAAAATACTACTACAGACGGGTAAAAATAAACAATGACAGGTGAAGGGCCACCACCAGTAAGATGACAAACTTCCGGCGTCTCTTCGGGGTCCTCGGTTTCCGCCGGCGCCACCTGAAGCCCAATCACCTCTCACCCACCTCCCAATCCCAGCACCTAGGCAACAGCCACCAGCCCAGTAGAAGTGACACTTCAATCACTTCATGTCCCTTCCTATATAACCCAACACCGTTCCCTAATAAAGCGGAACTCTCCCGTGAATTGCTGCTGTGTGTCACTCCGTTCCTTTCATTGGTGCCGAAACCCGGGAGACGGGACACCCCAACTGGGCCCCGTCTTCCCCCCAACACCAGCAGCAGCTTGCCCTCGTCCTCTTTTTCCGGCGCTAGCTCATCACACTCACCACTCCTCTCTGGCCTTTAGGTAAGTTTTCCCCCCAGAGTGGGCCACTCTTCCCCGAGCTATCGCACTGCCATTGACCGTGATCGTCCGGCAAGGCCCGGACGCTCAGGGATGAGGAGGGAACTCCGGCAAACTGCCTTCTTAGGGAAGTCTGGGTGACGACCCACACTTCCTAAGAAATTTCGAATCGTGTACGAGTTTCCGCAGACCACCAAGATTCATCGGGGACGCCCTTTGTCTCCTTGCGGTCTGCTTCCAGTCCAAGGATCTCCGTTCATCTTCCCCTGTTTGTCTCCTTCTCTGTCCTTTAGCCATGGGAGCCTCCTCATCCCTCCCTGAAAGTTCACCTCTTGAATGCCTGCTTAAGCATCTGGCTACCCTCTCCCTGACGCCTGATATAAAACCAAAACTTCTCCGTAAATATTGCTCCCAAGATAGGCTGACACACCCCCTAGACAATAACAACCAATGGCCCGCAGGGGGAACTCTTGATCCTAACATCACTCGCAATCTCTTTAACTACTGCCAGTGCCTGAAAAAATGGAAGTAGATTCCCTATATCAAAGCTTTCCGCCTCCTCCTCCTCACCCCGCCCCCTCCCAAGTTCTCCTAGACTGCAAGCCGCTACCCCCGCAGAAGCCTCCCTTTCCCTTCTTCTCCTACAACAGCCCTTCTCCCTTCCTCACCCACCATCTCCTCCCCCATCTCACCTCCTCCACCTTCGTCCCCCGCAGATTAAGCCTGAGCCTTTTAGCCCCCCCTTTAACTAAGTACCAGGGGCCTCCTCCATCTTTGCCCTCATCACCTATTTCTCCCCTGTTAGGGACTGCCTTTGTCTTCTCACATGTTTGTAGGGAGAATAGGAAAGCACCTTCGCCCATGTCTGAAAGCAGCATGGGAAAGCACAAGCTAGAGAACAACCAGTGCAGTCCTTAGAAGTTATGTGTCCACAAAAACATATCTTGCCAAGACTCCACACTCTGAAAATAGGGAGACTCTGAAGATGTGTAGAAACACCGCCCTTGCTTCTAGATATGCCCTTCCCCCACTTGCCGATGTGGCAGGAAAAGAGAACAAAGAACATTCTGCTTACGCATTCCATAAGCAATTAACTGGAGCCCTGCTGTAGCTCAGTTAGTAGCGCATGGGACTCTTAACCTCAGAGTCATGAGTTCAAGCCCAATTAGAGTGGCAGAGGCAAGCAGTGGGCTGCTAGCTGGCGACACGGGGGTCCGATTCTATCTTTATTTTCTTTGCACCCCTTCCGCACTTCAGGACCTGCTTGACTAGGCGCAGCTAGACAGCGTCACTCCCCCACAGACTGAGCCAGAACCCTTCAGTCCCCCTCAGGCTCAGTCCTGAGAGCCTCCCAAAATTATCACCCCCCTCCGGGAGGTAGCAGGATCCGAAGACATCGTGCATGTTCACATCCCTTTCTCCTTAGGAGATTTAGCCCAACTAGAGAAACGCCTAAGTTCTGTTTCCACTGAACCCACGACATACATCAGGGAGTTTCAATGGACCCTCCAGTCTTACAGCCTCACACATCACGACATTTTCATGCTCCTGGCCAATACTCTCCTCCCTGAAGAGCGTAGATGAGTTTGGGACTTCGCCCAAACGCACGCTACCGAAACACACAGGACTGAGCCCACCTATCCCACTGGCCCCACTGTAGTCCCCATACAAGACCCACACTGAGATTATAACACCACCATGAGTCTCCGCTCTTGAGATATTTTTGCTTCCTGCTTAATAGCAGGTCTGAAAAAGGCAGCTCGTACAGTAGTAAATTTTCAAAAGCTCCAAGACATAATTGAAAAGAGAGACGAAACCCCCTCCGAGATCTCAGACAGACTCACTCAAGCCCTGTTACAGTATAAAAGCCTACACCCAGAAACACCTGAAGGAAGACATGTCCTTATGACATACTTCCTGGCTCAAAGCTACCCGAAATTACAGCTAAACTCAAAAAGTTAGAACAGGGCCCCGCTACCCCACAGACTGAGATCCTAACAGTGGCCTTTAAAGTCTTCCATAACCGAGAAGAGGAGAAAGACCGCCGTAAACAAAAGGCTGATCAGGTCAATTTCCAAATGTTGGCCCAGCTGATAAAACCACAACCTGGGTGCCCCTCTACAAACAAGCCCCCCCCAGGAGCTTGTTTAAAGTGCGGAAAAGAGGGACATTGGTCAAGGGCGTGCCCCTCCCACAGAGCTCCTACCACCACAGATGCCACAAAAAGGGCCACTGGGGGTCTGATTGCCCAACCACCCGAAGGGGAGGCTGGACGAACAACCCCTATCCTAAGCCCGCCATAGTGGGGCTGGCAGAAGAAGATTGACAGGGCCTGGGGGCTTCTCGCCCGACCATTTCCATCACCAAACAGGAGCCCAGGGTTACTTTAACAGTAGACGGTCACCCAATCTCCTTCCTTCTAGACACAGGAGCCACCTTCTCAGTCTTGCAAGAATACCAGGGTCCTACCACGCCTGCCATTACACCTATAGTCAG